>NW_028142892.1:1062959-1433744 GCF_977018435.1 Lepisma saccharinum
CACCGGAGGAACGCTTGGGCTTCCGATATGTCCGAGGCCCACTTTGACTGGTTCCAGCAACAGGTACAGTGCAAGTTCTATGGCGATTGAATACTGCATTGATGCCCTTCTTTGACACATGGAATGCTTTCATGTGGCACTGTTTAATTATCTGGCTATAACTATAACCAACGTCGGAAAGGGCACAGATGTACCCCTCCCAAAAGACTGGAATTTTTGGTACCATATAAACACTCACTCACACACAAAACATCGTTTTTGCAAGTCAACACACAGTATTTTCGTCCTACTGGCTCTGGCTGCTCTGTGCTATGCCTACATGCTGCTCCTTGGTGATCGAAATCGTTACCATCAACGTGGAACAACCTTCTGTAGCAGTACGTGTTGAAGGTTAAAACTGAGAATTATGGGAGGCTTATAAGTTTCTAAACTGGCTTTTCTTTTCATTTCCAGTCTGTCGCCGATACAACCTTCATCTTATTTAATTACAAAACTGGGTTGTTCAATATGAAGCTATTATTTTATCTATCAAAGTGGCAACTTTCAATCATATCCAGTAAAATTCTCTATCATAATTCTCTGTTGTTTACTTTCCATTTAAGGGCTTCCCGATGGCACAGTGGTAGCGTCATCACCTTGTAATCAAGGGGTCCCGGGTGGATTCTCGGTGGAGGCACATAGTGGTTCGGATCCTACTTTAAACTATAGGTCCAGCCCAGATTAGCCTTACTGTGCATAAAGTGGACTTAAAACACCAACTCAATCATTTACTCTTCATTGAATTTTGAAACTGTAGTACAATTTCATTGTAACATAATGTTAATAATGTTTTCACTTGATGATTTCATTTATAATTAAACAAATAGTGTATATTATGTATTTTTGATTGAAATATTTGAACATTTTTTAGTAATTTTGGATATTTTTAAAGTGTGTCAAAATAATTCACGAAATCGGGAAAAGTCATATGATTATTTTGGAAGCACCAGTGTCCTTTAAACTCATAATAAACTGTACACGAGCAATTATTTTTGCCTGGTCCAGGGCCCCCTGAAGCACAAGGCTCCAGGTAACTGCCAAGTTCCCCCTCTCTAAGGCTAATTGCATAGTTATCATTTGCAAAGTGGACTAAGCAACAAGCAACAAGCAACTACAGTAAGTATTTTGTATGTTTCAGTTCTCTTTGGATGCCACAGCAAATGCCAAAATGAAGGAGCAGGTGCGAGGTCTGGGGACCGATGTGGCCATTGTGGGGAGCATGGTGTTCCTGGCACAATTCATCCTGTCCACCTGCATGGGCAGCATCGTCACAGCCTTCGAGACCACGACCACCGTGGTCAGCGTTGCTTCGTTCCTTGGTTTCTGCGGAGCTATTTCAGCATCGCAAGTGCTATACCTTGATCTCTGAAACCATAAACAGAGGCTGTTAGTGTAACCAACGATTGTTAAACCTCCGTTAGGCACATGGGGTACCAGTACCACCCATCGCTATGCATTGTGGGATTGCAACACTATGAACTATACTGCACATGAGTGCTTTTGTGTACTTGTTCTAAGCTCGGCTATGTTGCTCGGTTGCAAGCTACGTAATAGAAAGTTAATATCAGTTGCATGTTTGGGAACAGTAGTCACTCGCACACTTAAGTACGTAACAATAAAAATAACAAGTGTTGAAGGACAGAGCACACAGCAGATTCAGATGTTATTCACAAGTGGGTTAGTGAGGGAAATGGGCACACACAGGTATGTTGTGTTTAGGTATTTATCCAGAAATTTCCATTTGGGGGTGTAAGTCCAAATTTAGGAGGTGTAAGGATAAATTTCAAGCTAAAATGTCCATAAATTGAGTCTTCGTGAAAAATTGTAAGGGGGGTGTTGAGGAAATTTTGGGAGGTGTTAAGGGAGCTGTTGGGGGTGTGTGGATAAATCATTGTATATGTTATTGAAGAAAGTGACCAGATGACCAAAAGTGAGCTTTACACTGCTTCAGTTGTTACGTATTTAAGTAGCTGGAACACAACTGTCCCCCAACCACTTGACGTTAATTTGCTAATATTACGAGGCTTACAAGTGCAACAGAACAACACAGTTTAGCCAAGGACAAAGGAAGAGCATTCAACATGCATGTACAGTATAATTCACGGTGTATTTCATACCTTAAAGAAAGTTAAAGGGGTTGGGAAACCTGGAAAACAGGGAAATGTCAGGAAATTTGCAGATCGTCTGGAATTTACGTGCATTTTGGAGTCTGCAAGAGAAAAAGTTGCAAAATGAACAAGCAGTTCACTTTCATTTCTTAATTCGGTTCTTGTGATTTCACTCCCAAAAAAGATTCAGTTTAGAAACTTGTTTCTTTCGTTCTTATGATTCTCAGTCTTGTGCAAAATTATGGTTCCTTCGAATTTCTGCAATAAATTTTCACTTTTATAGTACTATATATTAGAAAGAATATCAAAGTAAAACTTGTAGCCAAAGGTATCTGATTGATAACTAAAGTACATTGACAATATGATCATAATTATCCGAAAGGTTGGTGAAGATGAGGTTATTGTCTATTATTGTGTAGATCTTAGTCTTGTTGGCATTTCCTATGGAATTCCAATATGCAACAAAAATTTCTCCGGATGCTGTGTACTTATAAATTTAAGCAAAACAGCAGTATTTTCTACGACACTATAAATCCATGAGAAAATAAAAAATTGTCTATGGTTTATGAACTTTTTCTGTTGTATTTATATTGTGGAGATCTGTGGTGAAATAATGTACCTCTGTTACCTTAGCCTGAAGGCTAGATGCAACTGATTGTAGCACCCAATACATTTGATGGTCATTGTAATTTTACATTTTACTCTTCAAATTTTCACGTGTTCTTCTGTGTGTACTAGGAAATTTACTAAAAAAAAAAAAGTTGTGAAAGTGAATATTCATAATAATTAACGGATTACGGAGGTTGTTCGCTTTATATCCGACCATTTTCGATTCGGTGCTGCCACCTGGCGTATCATGCTGGAACGATGGGTCTGCTGGCGGGAGCAGTGTTGTGTCTGACCTTGTAGGTGCGTGAGTGTCGGTAGTGAATGTTATCAAATGGCGCCGAAAATCAACCGGGATTGGGAGGGTTACGTAATGGCCCTTTTCCATGCTAAGTTCTCATACGTACGCATTGTGAAACAGTGTCGGGAGAATGGGTTAGCACTCGGGGTGACTACTGCGAAAGCTATTGTGGCCCGTTACACACAACAGGCTCTCCATGTGAAACATTCACCCACGAAAACCACCAGGAGAAGTGCTGCAAGCCGTATACACCACCTTCTACCGTGTCACATTGCCTAACGTAAGACGAACTGCAGGAAACTGTATGAAAAGTACCTGGCGGGTTCCAAATGGAAGAAAGTTGTCACAATGGATGAATCATATGTCCATCTCACTGCTGGCGGTCACATTCGGGCGATCACATACTGTGACATTGACGGCAAGGGGCGCAGCAACTTTGTTCGTCAGTGCAGGGAAAGTTTCCCTCGTGGCTTTATGGTTGTGACGGGATTCGGATATGAGGGTAAGTTGATGATAACGCAAGGTGGACAAAAACGTGAAGGTGAATGCCAGATACTTCCAAGACTCCATTCTGTTTGATACCCGGTGGAGGCACAAGTGGTTCGGATCCCACTTTAAACTGTAGGTCCAGTCCCGATTAGCCTTACTGTGCATAAAGTGGACTTAAAACAACATATCAATCAATCAAACCAAGACTCCATTCTGACATCTATCTATCGGAGAGACATCCCACAATTGTATGGAATGGACGCGATCCAGGTGATGATCCATATGGTCAAAGCTTCGAGTCATACCGCCAGAACATCACTACGTTTTTATCAGGAAATGGCAGAGGAATTAGGAATTCGTGTCATTCTGTTTGAAGACATTCCTGTGAAATGCCCAGATGCCAGTCCAATGGATTTTTGCGCATTTGGACTGTTGAAACGACGTCTTCAACATCGCCTCCCGCGCACCCTGGATGGTCTATGGAAAGCTTGCAGGGAGGAGTGGGACAGAATTCCCATGCCTGTCCTGCGCCGGAGCTTGCTGCAATGGAAACTGCGATGCCGGGCGATAGTCCACAATGCTGGGGGTCCAATAGAACATGATCGGTGGTGGCGGCGCGGTATCTCTTAAGGTGAGTACCCATCAAAAATGGTTGGATATAAAGCGAACAACCTCTGTATATATTTAATTGGAAAACACAAGGTTCAAGAGCAAAAATCATGATGATAAACATGTCTGGAAAAATTTCATTTTTGAACTGGTAAACCTGGAAATGTCAGGGAATTTCATTATCGTAGCAACTCTGATGTGCCTAACACAGGTTTAAAACATAATTAATCATGATTTCAAGTTAAACTCATTTCATGATTCAAGTGTACAAATGCTGAAGGTTTCACTTTAATAGTAGTCCTGATGATAGCTTACAGAAGATGTTTTTTCTTGTACATAAGTTATACAGAAGTCAGCAAGTGATAAATGTAGAAACTAAAGTATGTTCAGTGAGATTTTCATGTAATACAGTAATTGGAAAATCCTGATCCAGTATCTATAGTACTGTGGCACAATGATTTTTTGCATTGGTTTTCTCAAGGGCCGAGTTGATACTCAGTGGTGTCTCCGGGATTTTCGAAAGGATTTGGGGGTTACGTGTAATCAGCCCTCATTTTGCCATTTTTTTCTGCCTTTGACATTCTTTTAGGAATACTGGACGAAAGGGAAGTTTATATCCCCCAGCAACCTCCGTTTGACACACCACTGCTGATATCGATGTATCAGTATCGAGTGGTATCGGTATCCGAAATTATCGGTTGGATTTTATTTACGGATACCAACAAATACTATCTTGATGTTTTGATGCACAATATTATGTGAAAAACTGTATTTTGTGATAATGCAACATATAATTTTATATTGTGATGTAATTTTTTAATATTTTAAAGCTAAATTCTGGTAAATTGATGCTTATAATTGAAGTGCAACACTCGTCCACTAATATTAATCAATATTTTGAACAGTTTTGAAGCATCAGTATTGGTGGGAATTAGTGGTATCAGCTCAGACCTAATAACAATCAATCAATGTTCTATAGATCATAGTCCCACTCTAGGGTGACCATAATATTTTGACCCAAAAACGAGACATCCCAAGGAGATCAGTTTACTCCCTCCTGAAAAATCGGTTAGTCCTAATTATAAAATTAGTGGTATATTAACATATTATTATTATTATTTATTAAAGGATGGATCATATAAATGATACGTCATAAACAAGAAATGAAATATGATAAAGCAATCAAATACTGACAATGGCAAAATTTATTGTAGAAAAAAATTACACTAAAATGTAATGTTTCCACCATCTAACAGGGTGTTCTTCAGAAAGGGTGGAAACGTTACGTTTTAGTGTAAATTTTTTCTACAATAAATTTTGCTTTGGTCAGCGTTTGGTTGTTTTTATTAACATGGAAACAAGGCTTAACAGTGTTACCATTGAAATATGATCTTCAAATGTCAAAATGTATTAATTATTATAATCTTGGTATGAATTTCTTGTCCTTTCTGAACAACCTATGATGTTAATCCTATGCTGATTTTGAGTAATGCCAGAAGTATTTAGCAGAACCAATCTTCTTGAGAGCAACTTTATTCATCATCAACCATTTATAAATCTCCCCAAAACTTTAACCCACATATCCGAAACACAGCTCTACATTTTTCTTTTGAGTTCGTGTCAAGACAACTTTAAATTCTTGTTGCAATTTCGTAAAGAAACTTCATGCTCTACATATAACGGAAGACAGAAAACAATACACCTCTTTAGCATGAAATGTCTCTCAAATTTAGACTTGATTTTTCAAGATAACTCCTAGACTTTTATAAAATGGGACAAATAGTGGCTTTTTAATAGTATGCCTTTGAAATGGGACTGTCCTGGTCAAAACGGGATGTATGGTCACCCTATCCCACTCCCATATCTTGGCTGTGCGGTCTAACGTTGCAAACTTTGCAACACATGCAGGTTGAAGACACTTGGGTAAGGTGGGAGTAAGGCCAGCAGTTGGTAGGTGGTCACTGACCCTCACAGGCTGTTATGCTATGGATTATACTGTAGATCTCTGCCTTCATAACGTGCTATAATAGTGACCAAACTTTTGGATGTATTTTATTTTCATGACTCATTTACTTTCTTGGATATGAGGAAATATATTTTTAACCCGGGAGAATGCACGTGGCAGGGATTTGACCACAATTTTATTTCTTTGCTTCCCTTTTTGCACATACTTGTTGGTTTTGCTCTTTCCACCCACCTTATCTATGTTGGACATGTGGGAGACCTGCTGGGCGGCAACAGTTTTAACAATGGCATTCTACCATTTAAAAGGCACAGTTCAGTTTCATCTGCGGTGCTTTTGACCACACGTGCTTTCTCATGTCATAGATTTATCAATACATCTTTATTGGCTTTTCCTGTATGAGCCCAGAAGAAGAAGATCGAATTCGTAGGCTACTTGAATGCGTCGAGAAGGAGGAACAATGTGATAAAGAGCTTCAAGAGCAATTTGAAAGATTAAGACTACACCTGTTTGGTGAAGCAGAAGAAGATGCATCCACTGTTCACTCTACATTTGCCGTGAACACACATTTTTTTTTAATGTGTGAAATGTGCAAATGGAAATCTTGATGGCGATAAAGTGGATGTGGAGCAAAGAGATGAAATAGATAAATGTGAAAACTGGAGTAGTAAGCATAGGAAATATACTATAATTGTAAATACCTTATAGTATCACAATTTTGTTCTCTCTACAACCTTTGCATCAATCCTATGTAAAATTATGTTTGTTTCATAATTACATTGTATTCTTACAATAATAAAAATGAACAAGAACAATTACTTATTAAACTTTTGTAAAATAGTGTTTCTTTGCATATTATATTCTTACAAAAATAGAGAACAAAACATTTTCTTTAAAAAGTGTATTAAACTATTGAAAACTCTCAATAGTTTTATTTGTTGTATTAAAAATCTTTAAAAATATACAAAAGAAAGAAGGAAACAATAAAATACAAGAAAACTAATATGATGAAACAAACCTAATAGTCTTAAATATTCAAGCATGGACATTTTGACCTTGCGTGCCTCCTGATGTAAGAAGTTGCCACGCCGCGCACGTTCTCCCGAGTTAATTACATATTTTGCAACTGTGATTTCTTTATTTTGTTCTGGGATTCTCTTCTAAACTCGTTTAATGCCATATTCTAATTCAGCAGTAAGTCTTTTTGTGAGCTCTTTTACATGTTTCTTTTGAGGGAGTATTCCCCTCATCTTCTGATTGACTGTTTTCCCCTATTTGCCCTAATGGGCTACTGGTTAGTGTATTTGATCAGCAATATAAAATTTTACGTTTGAATTCCTATTATAGAGCCTTCCAGATGGCGTAGTGGTAACATAGTTTCCTTGTAATCGAGGGTCCTGGTTTCAATACCCAGTGAAGGCATATAGTGGTTCGGATCCCACTTTAAAACTGTAGGTCCAGTCCTGATTAGCCTATCTGTGCATGAAGTGGACTTGAAAGAAAAGCTCAACTCCTTGTTAGGGAGAATAAAACTAAGTTGGTACAATTCTAAGAAGTCAAAAACCATAAAATTGTACAATTCCATTTCTCTAAAATGATGCATCAGAAGTGCTATAATGTTGTCAGAAAAGAAATAGAGTGCTTCTTAATCTTGTCCCTCAGTGACAAGCCCAAGGAGAAGGGGGTTGGTCCAGGTCATAACTATCCCTTTGGCCCAGCATTCCTAAAACAAGCACATAAAAGGCAACAGGAAAGATGACAAAATGAGGGCTGTATACTAAACAAAAGTACATGTACCCTCCCCCTCCCCTCTTGGAAAATCCTATTTCCATATATGAATTGCATAAGACATAGTATTTAGAACATGGTAGTATAAACAGGGGTGCCCCCTGTTGTGTATAATCCCCCCCCCAAATCATATCATTCGCACCATCAAACCATATCGTAATCCCCACAAAGCATTTAATTACGACAGTGTGTTTACCAAAAGTAACTTTTTCTTAGCTTTACTAAACACTATACTTGATCTGCCCCTCCTCCCTAAATTCTTATTGCAATTCCGTAAAGAAACTTCATGCTCTACATATAACGGAAGACAGAAAATAATACACCTCTTTAGCATGAAATGTCTCTCAAATTTAGACTTGATTTTTCGAGATGAGTCGTAGACTTTTATAAGATGGGACAAATAGTGGCTTTTTAATAAACTGGAACATGCCTCTGAAATGGGACTGTCCTGGTCATCACTCAAGATCGCCCCTAAAATTGTTCATCACCCCCAGAATAGTTTGCATAACTTCATAATAATTGATGTCTACTTGAATGAAATACCATGTTTAACTGTCTATATTTTTTTTTCTTTGATTTTCGAAAAAAACAACTTAAAGCTAGAACATTGATTGGTTAAATGTAGCAAATTTAATTATGTAAATATGCATATAAATAGTGTTTGGGAGTGGGTTTATAAAACTCACATTTTGAGTATTAACACAAATTGTTACACAACTTAAGATAAAGAGAGAAAATTCAACCTTGGCCAACCAAATAACATGCTCAGCCATATGACCGATTTAATTATTGTTTCACGAGACATTACAGAACCCTAGCTAGAAATTCTTAAGCTCAGGCCGATAGTAGGTTTCTCTTTGAAAGAACTCTTCCCTCCCCCCCCCCCATCCATTCTCTGGGGGTAAATATAATTATTTTAGTAACCCATAACATTAATTATGTGGATTTTATCTTCAGTGCAAATTTAACTTGTTAAAGTAACATTTTCCTGTGAACAAGAAGTTAGGAATGGGGATTCGATATATACTTTGTTCCAAATCATGCACCTGCTTTAAATTTAGGCAGTATACCAACACTAAGCATTATAATATCGAGAATATCACGCATGGCTTGTAATGCAGCTACCAAGGTATACTATAAAACTTCATTCAGTTCAGTAAAGTGCCAATTACGCATCCTCACAAAACATTATTGCGAGCAAGGAAATTGTTACATCCATTTCTTTGCAGGCTTTCAAGAATATGAATTTAGTGGGGTATCAATACTTTCTTAGGATCCCGAGATATTTGTCTTTTCTAGCTTCTCTTTTGGCACGCTCGGGGTCGATCACTTTCTTTTCATCTAACGGATGCATTAAGGTGTAAATTTTTTACATGTATTTTGGAAAATATATAAATGTTGAATTTTATATTATTTGAAGGGGAAAAAAATCCCTCCCAAAAATCTCGATAACACAGGCTGCGCCATAATCCTTCCCCCCCCCCCTGTAGGCACCCCTGAGTATAATAAATACAAGCAAATTACTACCTTTTTCTGTGCAACTTACTTGTGAAGGTTCTATTAATTTTTAATTGATTAATTAATAGATCTTTGTAAGTAAGTTATGTAGGAAATGTTAGTAATTTTCTTTGTGTATTTATTTAAGAGACATACATTTTTAAATGTCACATTTTGTCTTGAAAGTGTGTGTAATATTATTTTCATAAGAAAATATCAGTGGAATGTTTAACAGTGGTTGATGCAGTTTCTTCATGTATTACTGAATGAAATGTAGAACCAATTAAATCTATTTTGGAAAATGTAGTTTAAAAATAATTTACAACTGACCATATACTGACAATGTTTGAAATAAGAATACCATACGTTTTTTGTCTGAATAAATAATAAATTAATTTATTGACAAATGAGTTGTGTTTTGCTTTTGCAAATTTCCTGAAGCTCCCTTGTTCCCAAATCCTGAGCCATTTTGTTTCCTATGTGGGGTAACCGTGGACAAGGATGGAAAAATTAACATGGTTCAGCATGAATTTTGCTGGCTAGAAACTAGATAATGTTTAAAATTCATAACACATTTTTGCCTTAATTATACTAGCACCAAAATAACTGAAACCTCGTAAAATATATGATCTACAGCCTTTCCCTTCTTTTTATTTCACCCCAACTCAAGGTGAGAAATCCTTGGGGACAGGGCGATTTTCCGCCAGCATGAACCTTGTCCTAAAAACCCCCCACCAAAAATTTCCAGGGGTGTGTGTATGTTGTAACAACAAAAATAAGAAATTAGTTTGACTTCAAATATGCTTTACTAAGAACAATATCTAAACCACACATAAAGAATAATGATTAATGTGTGTGTAGCTGTGTGTGTGTTGCATGCTCCCCCTGCCCCCTCCTCTCTCTCTCTCTTCCCCTCCAAGGAACAGTTACTTTTTGAGGAATTCTAACTAGCTACTGTTAATAGCGCACGTAGTCAGAGGGTGGGTTCTGGGGGCTGAAGCCCCTCAAAATCCTATTAATCTTTTGTGAAATAGTAGTGGTAATTAATTTTACTTCCTTAACAGGATTAACCCGAACCATCGGTCTGACAGACCCTCTGAAAATTTCATCGGGCTCGTGTTACAACATTGTTGAACTCTCTGCCCTGAAACTCTCGGTACCTTTCCCCCCACAATGTTTACTTCTGAACGAACCATACTGTATCAAAGGCTTATTGAATAACGATCAGCACGGTAGCTTTTTTGTGAGGATACGGGGTCTGTGAGACAGGGTAGTTTGGGTTACGTCACAATCGCCCCGGTCTGTAATATCGCGTAGTTCGAGTTGTGTACATTTGTGGAGAGTGTTTGTTTTTGTTTCTTTTGTAGTATTTTTTGTGAACAGTGTCTCCATGGCCCAAGAAAGAAGACGAGCCATTTTCGGAATCACAGATGATAATTTTGACGAACCTGTTAGGGAGGGAATTATTAGAAAACAAAGAGTCTAGGATGACGGTTGTTGAAAGTGCCGATTCTCAAACAGTCTACAAATCTGATGCTGATCCCATTTATTCTCCGGAGTCGCAGGATGGTGGAGATTCCGGAACAAGTAGTGACGATGATGAAAACTGATTCTGGACGACTGTGGAAGTTCATGCTCGTGGCATCACTTGTTCTCCGCCAGAGCCAACTTCACCTGACGTGTCGGACGGCCCATGGCCAGCTCTGCAGTTTTAGTTTGGCAGCGCGAGAGGCATAACCCATACACATGGAGAAGCATTGAACGACCAAAATATTGTCGCACTCCTCAAAATAACATCAGATCTTGCTGAGCTAAGGGCTCTTCTTATAATTTTTTTGTACTCCTCAATTTTTATATCCGCTCATGAAAACATGCTTTCCATGTTCTCAAAGAAGGCTGCAGGTAGACCAATTTTTACTGTGTTCTAAATAAACCATAAATATTCCTTGATATTTATTGAACCTTACAATAAAATATTTTAGACGTTGATAATTCAGGCCCACAGAACAAATATTTTTCGCTATCATTAACAAAAAATATATAAATTGGATGAAAATAAGAAAATATGTATGTGTATCTGTCTGATAGACTGTCTGGTTTGGATTATGCACAAAAAAATCATGGTTCGCGTTAAGGATTAATCCTTTTGTATGATAAGTTACAATATACTGAGAAATTCATCTTCAGGCTTCTACCCCTACATTCTATCGCCTTTAGATGTAGGCTGCCGATAAGAGATGACCCCCCCCCCCGAAATAAAATTCTGGCTATGGTCCTGATTAAAATTAAGTGTCTGTAACAGTTATTTTTTCCAATAGACGTACGTTATCAACGGTTGCTTTACAACACTTGAATTGTTAACTTGAATATTTGTAACCTGGTGGAGCAGCTCGATTTGGCAACTCTGATTCGAATTATGTGTCTTCTGTGGATGTTAAGGTGAAAGATATTCATACCATCGCACAAGGCAAGGAAGCTAGGCTTTGTGAATGCTAAATTTAGAACATCCATGTTTTATTGCAATTCTATATTTCTAATTGCACTCTAAGACTTCAGACTTAGTTATATTTTCTACTGGAAACATAAATAAAGAACATGTAGGGTCTTCACACATTTCTTTTATTAAATGTAATTATCACTGATTGATTGTAAATTTGTTTGCAAGAAAATATGCAGCAAAAAGTAACTAAAATACAATGGCATGCCCAAAAGGTGGGTTGATGGGGCATAACCCCCAGTATTCCTAGAGAGAGAACAACAAAAAAAAAAGTGCGAAATCACTGCAGATTAGTGGGGGGAAGGAGCAGACAGACACACACACTATATATATATATATATATATATATATATATATATATATATATATATATATATATATATATATATATATAAATGTCATTAAATAGGTGTCAATTATTAAATAATCAAATTACGTATATTAATATGCAATATATTATATCGACTGTCCTTGATTCAAAATGTAATTGCAAATTGAAGATTTTAATATACTATTAATACCTGAGTAAGGGGGAGCGGCAAAAATAAAGATACATTAAGAAGATAATAGCGCAAACATAAAGGTAGGCTATATACCCTTATCTTATAAAATTCACATCGAAATGCTATTACGTGTTTTATTAATATATTTACATACTTTGCGGTAGCTAACGAAAGGCGATGAGAAATGGAGAAAAAATAAGAAGTCTGACTAATTTATCCGTTCTGGGGATTGATGGGTTCAGTGTCCTTAGAGATGAGGCTATTTGTTGTCCGTTCTTTGCGTATGTTTTGGATATTATTCCAGTAAAGTATGTTCGACTCCCGAACTAATTGTTGAAGTTTGTTGTTCAAACAAAAACTCTCCCCCCAGGCAAAGATTGGTGGGGGGAATTCCCCCCGGGATTTCACACCCTGCGAAAAAGGCAGGAAAATATTTCAAAATGAGGGATGACTACTTAGAACGTTACGTAATCCCCACCTTTCTAAAATCCTGGGTCGCCACTGCTGACTTTTCAAGTAGCTACCTATAATGTAACAGTTACTAACTCGGTTACTTCTAAAATGTAACTTTCCGAACACTAGATTGGATATGAGGGTACATTTAGCTCCTAATTACCATAAATTGGTGGAAAACCAGCTTCCCATAAGAAGAAAATGAACTTTACTACTGATCGGAAATAGGCGAGTTTGAGTTTCCCCAACGACCTTTCTCATGGTGTTATCGTTCTACTGTGAAGCATTCCCGCATTCGTCGTATTTACATCTGTTGTTCACTCCGCAGCGCCTGAAAATCTGCCAAGGCGAAACGTATTAACTCCAAGCTTGTCTCGGCTTGGCAAGGAAGCGATGGAACAGAAGATTGGAAGCAATCGTGAGCTCGAAGGTGTCCGAGTGATTTTCTCTTCTGGCGGAAGTAGCGCCAAAGCGCTGCCAAACGATTCCTTTCTGGGAAATTTCCAGAGCTTTGCTGTTAATGGTGCACGCACGATGCTCTCTACACCAAGGAATAGGCGTAACTTGGCGGTGGCAAGGAGGCGCTTGCCCTACCAAAATTTTCATGTTTATTAAAATTACAAGTTAATGGTTCTTTGTTCAAAAGTAACTCAGTTACAGTTTTCCATTTTAAAACTCATGGTTACTAGTACTTGAAAAATAAATAACTTTTACAGTTACTTTCTGCTGGAAATATTCTTTACAAGCAAATTACATATAATCAATACTGGCCCGTAGCTAGAGCTGATCTTTGCAAACCAAGTCCATTTTTCAAAAGTTTAACAGTATTAAATTAAGGTAAATTATGTGTGTTAAGTTAATTTCAAATATAAAATTTAGATATATCATACAAATACTACAGTTTTTTCTATATCTTCTAAACCATCTCTTCAAGTGCTAATGACTGCTACTGACTACACACTACATACTCGTACTATTTTTGATGATACAGATATTTATATCATACAAGTTAAAATGTACAATATTCACTTCAATCATAGTCACTACCGTTCCCCGGCCGAAGCAATAAAACTCTTCTTCATTCCCAAAACTTTGGATCTGTAGACATTTGACGCAGATGTGGAAGGAATGTGGATGATGACTTCAAAGTGTCAGATTTCTGTCATACGAGAGGCTGCAACAGGGGCAGTGAAGGTACAGATAAAGAAGGCCCCCTGTGGAAGAACTTTGTAAAGTCTGATAATCTTCTCTAAACACTTGCCGCTGCTTAGACTTCTGCTCATAAACGACAAGAACGGACGAAGTTGTGAAATAAATAATATATGCTGTCTACACTAATGTCAAGGGGACTGGCGGCAGTATCAGGCCCCTACCTGGCCTGAATCAATAATCATCAATTAGAATTAAATATATACGTATGAAGACGTACAAGTTTTTATTTGTGCTTCTGGTACATAATATGTCTTCATAGATTTGTATGATTACAAAAATGGAACAAACACTGAAGCCTTCGCTCGCAATTAAAAATTACCAATTGCAATACAGCGTGAATGTTCTCATAGGCGTAACTTGGTGGGAACAAGGTGAGACGCTTGCCCTCCAAAACCTTCAGGTTTATTAAAATTTAAACGTTAATGGAATGGCGCTTTTGTTAACCTCCTGGGGAACAGAGGAGCAACGTAATGAGTAATTTGTATGATTTCACAAATGTAACGGTTAGTTAATTAATCCTGGATGCTATTCTTATGGTATAGAAAAAAATTCGATTCTGCCGCCCCACTACCCTTTAAATATAAGCCCCAAGTTCGACTCTGCCCCCAACCCCAAAGTTACGCCCATACATGTACTAAATTTAGCATTCAACGAAGCGTGGCTCCCTTGCCTTAGGCAATTCCATGAAAATCTTTTCACCTTAGCATCCAGAGAAGACGCAGAGTTGGAAACAAAATGTGCCAAATTTAGCTGTTACTCCACGTTAACAATGTATCGTTAAGGAACTCTAGAAGTAACTGTTGATAATGTTACTTGCATTGCAAGAAAGTAACGTTGTTACAGTTGTAGCTATTTACTTTTGAAAGTAACTAGTTACAGTTAGAATTCCTCAAAAAGTAACTCTTACTTCCAAATACTGGTAAAGATATCCTGTACTCCTGAGCGTTGCTCCTTGCCATGAAGGAAGCCCTGGCCGGGGGGGGGGGAGTCGACCCCCCTGGAAATTGCCATCGTTCGCTTCAAGTTACAAGAAGAGACAAACTTTGTATTTTTTTTAATAACCGAAATAAAGTTCATTTAGTTCTAAATTGAACAGATTAACGAAGTGAAAAGCTAATTTAACTCGAAAAAAATGGGAGTAAAATAAAGGAATCAGTATATTTTCTCTGTCATCTCCTATTTAAACCAAAGAATAAATGGTTTCACAGTTCTCAAAATTCCAAAAATGAGTATCTTATCGGAGAGAGCACACAACAAACACTGTGGCTAACATTTTCATCTAACCTTCAAATATTTTTTTATAACGAGCTGTTTAAAAGTTAATAACGTAACAAATAGAATAATGATGCATTTCGGTGCATTAACTGTGTGAAATATAAAAAAATAAAAATAAAAAAAGTCACAAAACAATAGTGCTGGATATTCACTCATTTGGTGTATCGAGTTAGAAAAGTCTCCTCAAGGATATACTACTACTACAATTACTACTACTACTAATTATTATTATTATTATAACAAATTGGGAATTAAATTTGATTTATTAGTTTATATAGTTATTATTTTTATAATAAATTATAAATAAAATAATAATTGTTATAAAATAATTTGTCCTATTCAAGTTTCAGGAGCCGCGGTGGTCTAGTCGGTAGAGCGTCTGACTGTCACGCGGAGGACACGGGCTCAATTCCCGGGGTGGGTGATATAAGGTCGGAATTTTTCCGGCCTTGTCCCCTCACAAAGCGGCTCCGTGACCCAGGCTCATCAAATCAATGGGTACTTGAGGGCAACCCTGGGGGGAAAAGATGGCCAGAGCGTGGTGCTGATCACATCACTTCCAAAATGGCCTTGATCGAGAATGTGTGGGGCCCTACCCCCACATCCCCTAAATGTGCATTCATGGCACGGTGCTATATGCCATGAAACTAATGTTTGTATTAATAATTCCAAATTCTGCATAGTTTTCCCTTTAATTTCATACATAATAAGTGATACTTTGAATGACCGTGTCCGAAAGTTGCAAGACCATATTTGAAGCGAGCATCCTCCGAGTATGGTCTTGGATTTCGGTCTTCAAATCGTGGACTGGAAGTGTTGTCTTTCGAATTGCACTTCGACTGCAGCGCCAAATACGATCAGTAGATAAAACTGAGGACTCGTTGTTTTCCCCGCGTTTTAAACACTGGTTTTTCACCATAGAAATCACGAAGCATTCTCAAATGTTCTTAAACATGCATTTCCACACATCAAAATAAATTTAACTAACAACTTGCTGGCCCATAACGTATATTTATCCTGTGATGCTGACTTTCTTCCTCCGTGATTTTCAACAAATGAACAAGTGCGAAAATCACGTGACCTAGTCAGCAACCATCTGCACAGCGAGCTGTGCACTTGCGTTCTTCTGTTCTTGGCGCTTTCGAACTGTACTAAGTGACGTCACTTCCGTGAAGATCATACTTCAAGGTCTGTACTTTGCACCGTTGAATAGAAATAAAATTAACCTTGTTAGTCCACTTTCACATGGAATAGCTCAAAGGCCGATGCAAACTACAATCTGTCCCGGGAATCTCTAGAGCAACTAGGATTCGAGAGGGCTCGACCAATGAGCTCGTGAGGGGAGAAGTAAGTGCATGGGAAAGCGTGGTGGTTGCAGTCGTTTGCAGCAGCGCGCAACGATTTGCTCCACCCACTCGCTTTCGCCTTTTCTCTATCGTTAAGCGCGGCCTTGTTCCACACTTCGTCGAGACAGAGTGCATTTCCCAACGTAATAAATAAATAAATAAGCTTTGGACAAAAGAAGATAGAATCCTGGCAGATGGACAGTAAAGTTTATAACATGACACCATTTGAAAGAAATCGACTCCAAATGTAATGCTTTATCTACAAACGGCTGGATGAAACTTGAATAGTAAACGTACAAGGTAAAGTTCCCAGATGATGCCAGAGTGGGACGCACGTACAACAGTCAGCTAATAACCCCTACTCCCCCGGCCCGAATAAGAATCTTACCTTTACCCAAATATTCTTCCTTCCCATTTTGTGTTATCGACTTACAGGAATACGAGTATATCAGATTATTAGCTTCTTGAAAATAAATCAGGATGGTCTCTGAGAATAACCGGAAGAAGAAATTGAAAATTTGTTCTCTTACTTGAACGCCAGGATTCTCTTTTAGAGCAGGGGAGAAACTTCACGCAGCCAAAGAATTTGTTCGTGATCCTTTGTATTTTCTGCTTGAAACATTTTTTTAAAACTATTGGGTTAGATATAATTGCACAGATATTAAAAAAATACGGGGCTTCGCCTATGGCGTAGTCGTTGCGTGTAACCAAGGGGTCAGGTTCGAAAGCCGGTGGGGGGGGGGGGCAGTGGTTCGGATTCCACTTTAAACTGTAGGTCCAGTCCCGATTAGCCTATCTGTGCATAAAGTGGACTTAAAAACTTAAGACAACAATTCAATTGTAAAAAATACTGTTTTTGGGAATAGTTTAAAGGATAGTAAACATTCCTCTTTGGGATTTGGAAGTGGATGCAGCTTCAACTCCAAAGCCATCCCCTGGCTGCACCAGGCCAAGATTCAATGTATAAGTCGTTCACATTAGCCTTCTAATATTGATAGTAGAGTAATGTACTCAAGCAAACTTATCATTTTAATTTTGGGGGTTGAACTGGACCTCTAGATTGTGAGTGGTGACCTAACATCACAAGGTCTATTGCAATCTGCTACATAGAAATAGCAGCGGACTCCAATTTTGAGAGACAGATAATAAAGTGGTGATGGGACTCTATTCACTGAAAATTCGTCACTCAATGAAATGCCGATTGGAAGGATTGGTGCCCCAAAAAGGTGTTTCCACACGAACACGGTGTTTAATTTTGGTGTTAGTGGAACTCAATATTATAATTCATAATTTAAACGATGCCATTTCTTTCCATTTCTTTTCGATAGACCACTGACGATATTTTTTTAAAGACTATCTCGAAACAATAACCGTTTTATTAATAGATCATCAGTGCTCGAAGTGTGTATGTGCGAGGGAGGAATGAAGGGGGATGCTATGCCACAGCTAAGAAGAAATTCATAAAGCATCCCCCACAGCTAGGATAATTCGCATAAGCATCCTCCTTCACCTATTGCATTGTCTTCAAGTTGATCCAAAACTCGAACAAGCAACTTCGCAGCTAGACATATCCACATCGAACTCTAGATCAAGAATCGTAACAAATTGGAAAAGTAGAACTGGTTCGACAGAAATGTGTAAAATATTTCAATATGTAAGAAAAATGAACTTCACAAAATTCTCCAAAATAATGGTGACATTTAACTCGTACACCCTGCGTGACAGAAGAGCGGGCTTCTGGCCCTACTGAGTTTTAGGGCCCCTTTCAAGTAAAACCACTGGTAAAACGTAATAATTTTGGACAATGTGGAAAATTTATCTCGGCTCTTATTTCAATATGAAAAGGCTTGGGGCCCCCTTGAAAATATTTGGTGGGAATTTACATTTTAAGTATCACTTGTAAATAATGTTAGTGGTAAAAGATCATGAATTATCAAGTTTGATTGTTTATTGTATAGCAATAAGGCATCGACTGGTTGAGCAACTGAATCTTTCTACTGGATTCATAACTGTAGACAATTGACACACTACACTTGAACTACGTTTACGACAAACTGCGTAGCGTATTTTATTTTCCTATCGATGGTCATCTGTAAGTTAACAAGTAAGTTAATTCTGCATTTCGGAGGGGACCCACATGTCAAGTTGCCTGGACCCCTCTGTCTGGGACAATACGCTGCTTATTATCTTAGACGCCATATGATACGTTACTGGGAACCAGATTTATGTTTCGTATATCGATTTTTTTTAAATAAGAGATACTCTCTGTTAATTTTCTGGGAGTATACAACATTTCAGGAGCACAGAGAGAGAACATTGTGGGGGTTGTGGGGGTTGCGGGGGCGGCCGCTACGCCACTGAATTAGAGTTTCAAAAATTTTGTAAGGCCTCCCGTTGGGCTCTCTTGCTTCCCCAGTCGGAGCGACACGCAAGTGACAAGCGGCACATGCAACTTGTCGTGTCGCTTTAATTGGTTCGAAAGGTTCAATTGATTATTACAGTGGCGCAACCACAGGGGGAAGGGGGACATTGACCCCCACCAACCTTGGTTGGAAACAAGTTCTAGGGAGGGGCAAACATTGACTGCCAAGTGGACTTGCAGGGGGCAATTACCGCCCAGAACTTCAAATTTAATGCATATAAAAATACTTTTCGTAAAATTTTCTTGCTCTCTTCGCTCGCAATGCCTGCTTTTCATAGTCTTACCAAGTTCAGAACTGTAGCTAGGGGACGGCGTTAGATGTCTGGACGCCGAACGATCTAAATAAAAAAAATATAAAATTGATTGATTGATTTGTGTTTTTTTAAGTCTACTTTATGCACAGAAGGGCTAACTGAGACTGGGCCTATAGCTTAAAGTGGGTTCCGAACCACTATGTGCCTCCACCGAGTATCGAACCCGGGACCTCTTGATCACAAGGCGACGATGTTATCACTATACCATCGGGGAGGCACAAAAGTTGTAAATGATATAATGCCATGGCGTTCCGTGAAGTTATTTGCACCCTATTAAATTAATATTGATTTCAGCCTGCAACAAAATTGAATCCAAAATGTTCTTGCTCGCAATTTGTGTTTCTTCGGTGTAATGAATGCACTGTACATCACCAGACACAGAAATAAGACTTGTCTTAATTGATTTGTTTTAAATGCATGAACAATTGTTTCGAGGAAAGGGAGCGTGCACATTTGAGAGACAATTTATGTACTTTTTGCTGTTGGTTTATTGTGAAATTGATGAATTGGTTGCGTAATGTATTTAAATAATATATGCTGTATATAATATTTATTAAAGAAACTTTGAATACGTACACAATTTAGTGTCCACGTCACTGCACGTTGCATATATCGTGCATGAAAGTTATGTTAATGTAAAAAAGAATTATATTTGGAATGCATTTATCAAGCATTTTCTGTCTTTCAAAAATAGTTTATGTGCTTGTTTTCCTTTATTAATGTGAAATTGAACTTGTTAAAAAATAATTCAAATCGTTTTGTTCGACCACAAATGCTTTAGCACAAACTTCTGCCACCTTTTTGCGTAATTTACGAGGATAATAACGTCTTTGATACTACAATACTAATACTGTAGTAATAATAATGTTGGTCCTGGGTTCGAATCCCAGCTTGGGCATGGATGTTTGCGAGTATCCGTTCATCATTTGCATCATGCCATCACTTATCCCCATCTTCTAAAATTAGCCAAAAGTGGCACCAGAAGCGAAGTAAAATAAAGCAAATCAATAATAATAATAGTTATAACAACATAATTAGTAACATTATTATTATTAACATTATTATTATTGGTACGTTTATCCTGGTGCTTGCCCCCAGACAAAAATTCGTGGTTGCGCCTCTGGATCACTAAGGTTTCGCTTCGAAGCGACACGTGTCGCTTCGGTGTGAAATCTCCCTTACTTGTTCACTCGTGGGAAGACTAATTCGAGTCATTCATACACGCACGCCCTCTGGCACCGTCCACAAGGTTGCGGAAATACATAATCTTTCCTTGATCTTTCATTAGTTCTTACCAACTAGTTACAAGATAATTTCGTATACGGATACACAAGGTGAATAAATTGATTTAAAATCCACCTTGCATGAATATTATCACAGGAAATGAATATTATCTTATCAAGGCTATTTTAGCGCAAAAGATGCGAAAGGTAGATTCTACCGATCTGTTATCTAATAGCAAACTACGTAAAGAAAAGAAACTTTCAATACACATTGAATTGGAAATGTGTTTGCGGAAAAACAAGCACAGCAATGTTTCTGTTTCACTAAATTTTATTACGGCAGTACATTAGAATGTCAATCTTAAGAAAGAAATAAGGATTCGTGTATCAGGTCAATATCCGCGCTTTGCTTCGCATTCGGATAGCCCGAGGTTACGCATTGGTGTGTTGTTGCGCGCGTGAGGGCATGTGTAGGAGCTCGAGTGTCTGTGTGATGTGTTCTGCTACTAGTATTTCCTGTTCAGCAGCGTAGCGCACACAAATGGAGATAGTAGGTTAGCAATACAGTGATGGAAGGTGCATGTTTCGACTGGATATTAGTGTTTGAATTTGGAAAAAGATTGTTTGAAGATGTGACAGTGTCTTGGTGAAATGTGTAAGTTTAAGTAGGTAACCAGCATTTAGAACGTCGTGTAGACAAATCTGGAGGGAGTAGAAATTTGCTTCCAGACGCCATATTGATAGGAAGTGGGGGCAAAGGTGTGTTGTTGCTTGTATTTGTAAACAAGTTACAGAATTAGTGTTCGTAATAAAATGGTGAATAGTGTGGTGGGATGACAAACCCTAATAAGAGCAATGAATTCCAGACCGCATATGCAGCCGTATCTTACCAACTCTTTAGCAATTCGCCAAGAAATTCAACGATTCGAAAGTGTTCATCCTTCCATATATGCTATTTACGATTTAATTGAACTTGTTCCGGATGCCTTAGTCGCACAGCAGATCAGAGATCATGTCGTGTGCATTGAAGGTAAGTACATTATTAATATATTAAATTTATATAGGTGAAAATTAACAAATTTTGTGTTTCGAAAACGTGACTTGCACTGTTTTTGTGCACTGTTTTTCTGCTAACCTGCATATTGAAAAATTAATCAGGACTGAAAAAAATGTTTGACTGTCGAGAAAGTAGAGAACTATAGAAACGTAAGTATTTGGAAAGGTGTTTACTATTATTTCAGTGCCCTTTAATTTTATAGAAAGTTGTGGCAGCGACATTGGTGCAGAGTATCCTATGTTCCCTCATACTGTTAACACATACATTTCATTAATATATGCATATTTGAAGGCATAAAACTCAATAGGGATATTGAGAATGTTAGTAAATATTCACTTTATCAGGAATAATGTTTTTGACATACTATTTTGTTACTGCAGCTACTTAAACTACTATGAAAAACATATTTACTACTTGCAACAGCTGAACTATGTCAAGGATGACAAATCTTCAAAATAAACAGTAAATAATACCAGTTTAAATTGTTCATGTTGACGTATTGCAGATGTCATAGATATTTGACATTTCTTGAAGTGAATAGCATGGGTGACAAATTTTAAGATGATATGGAAGTGACATTTGACATTTAGAAGTATGAACCACTAAATAATAGATACTTGTTGGTATGCATACTGTGTACAACTTGTATGTCCTGTCTCATATTTTATTAGAAGCACATGTTTGATAGGTCATATAAGGTTTGTTCTTTGCTTGGAAGGTAATGTTGCACCACTTACAGTGATGAATTCAGTGTGATGCGTAGGTTCACAACAGTGCATTACATTTGGTTTTGATTAAGTTAGCAATGCTTCATACTTCCCTATGTATTTTCCCACATAAAAAAGTCAGTCAGCATGTTTCAAACCAAACCGATTGGCACACAGCCTTGTGGTTAAATATGCATGTGCACACTTCTCTTGAAAGTGAATTTTTATTCATTGGATATTACTGGAGCAATGGATGCCTATTCCTATTGTGTATTGTTACAAAAGGAAAGCAAATACTTAAATACATTTTTATTTATTCTAATAAAGATCAATTTCAAAAATAAAAATGTGCAAAATGCTGTTACAGAACACAAGCGTATGTACAGTCTGATTCAAGAAGTATGCAAAACTCAAAAGTTGAAACATTAACATTAATAATTCCGGAGTGAATTGACAATATAGAGAAAGTCCCCAATTTTGTTAATTTTCGGTATACTAACTAATCTTGGCCTCCTAATCACGAATCTGTTGTAAAAACCCGGGGGTCACGTCTGGAAATTTGAAAAAAAAAAACCAGATTGAATTTATATATATATGTGTGTGTGTGTGTATATATATGTGGTTTTACGAATAAAATGTTATAACTATGCTTGCCTAACCTAACTGAACCTAACCTAACCTTCCGTGAATGGTTTGTGGGCTAATGAACACTTTCAATAAGGAATTCCTAGTTTCGTAGCACATAACAGACATGCAATGTTCCACGGAACGCACCATTTTTCAAAATCAGCAGTGGAGTATATGCATTGTTTTACGAATGAAATATTATAACTATGCTTGCCTAACCTTACCTGAAATGGTTATCCGTGAATGATATGTGGGCTAATGATCACTTTCAATAAGCAATTCCTAGTTTTGTGAGGTTAGGCAAACATAGTTCAAATTGTCATGTTCTGGCAAAACAATGGCGAATTTGGAAACACTGACCTGGGGTTACGTCATTGAAGGCACGGAACATTTGGTTCACGTAGTCAAACGTAATGGAGGCAAGAAACTTTTGTGCATCGTAGAGATATTTATGTCGAAATATGCATGATTTACCGGCCGAATAAGTCGAACGAAGGGAGAAAACACTTTCACGAGCTTCCAAAAGTCTACAGAAACTCATTTCCGTAAGTAGTTTCTCCTGTAAATTTGAAGAAATGTGTTTTCACTATACCATACTGTTACCCTATTGATAAGTAGAAATTTTACGTGTCTTCCGATTGCAAACTTTGTATAGTGGAGCACAGGCAAACGAGTCTGCGCAGACCCACGACTCCTGTGCATTGTACTCTTGCATGGAGGGGAGGGGCAGAGTGAGGCATGCTTCCTCATGGCCAGGATTAGACCGATGAAGGGGAAGGGAGGTGCGCATAGATTTTTTGCCTTGTTGTCGTTCTATACCATCTCTGTGCATGTTTGTTAGACAAGAGAACAAATCAACCTTTCCGGGGCCCAAGTTCCGATTGTTTAATCTGAATTTATCATGGGGCACAGTCATTTTTTGCATGGTTCGTCTGTTGAGTCACATTTCAGTCTTAATGATTATTTATGATGCTTTTTCCCTTCCATACACTCATATGTGATTCTTATATGTGAGCAACCATTTACTTAATGGCACCTTGGATACAGATTGCTGCTGCCATCCACTTCACATGTGTGGGGTGTGAAGGGGTATCTTGTTGCTAAATGCCTTCATTGGTAGGTAGGGTTCGATACCCGGTGGAGGCACAAGTGGTTCGGATCCCACTTTAAACTGTAGGTCCAGTCCCAATTTGCCTTTCTGTGCATAAAGTGGACTTAAAAGAACAAATCACTCAATCACTCACTTTTATTGGTAGGTTAGGTTGGTCAGGTTTCGGGTTGTTAACATTAAAATAACATCCCTAAATGCTTTAAAAACCTGATCATGTAATATCTGATGTCAAGTACAAAACCCTCCTTTGAGCCTCACATGAAAATCTGCGAAACTCTTGTCCTGAGTTGACTGGAAAACAAGAACACCTGCCCACGTGAGCTACATTACAAATCATAATTTCTCCAGTAACTAGTACTTAGTGAAAATATTAACTATGCTAATGTTTCTCCATGCTTCAAATGTACTGCCACAATCATTTCCCATATTCTAAAACACTTACTATAGTGGAACCACAAGGAAAAACCTGCGCAGAACCTCATTGCGCTTGCGGTTGAGTAAAAGGACAGGGGGAAGGAGCCTTCAGTGTTGCCAGACCTATTGATTTCTCGGGAGAATTCCTTAATAAACTATTGCTATGACACCTCTAACGGCCTGCTCAAATCGAACATTGGGGGGGGGGGGGGGGGGAGACATAGAGTGGAACTCCACTGAGCCATGAAAAGTGCTGTTTGAACTGTGAAATTATGCCAAATGATACTCAATTGTGCTAGGACATTATTATTATTTTATTACTATTACCACATTACTGTATTTAGATGGTTGGGTATGGATGAATGAAAAACTGTTGAAATGGATGAAGTGACACAAACAAAGTGAAACGTCCTTGCCTTACTAGGTAGAAACACTGACTTCGTAGCGTGGGCAAATTATTTTATACATGTGTGTGTGTATGTATGTATGTATATAAAATGTATATATATTGAATACAGCAACATAGAAGGAGCATAACTGACGAATATAGCGTGTGAGTGTTAATAACAAGCAATTTGCTAGAGAATGAAGCGGCATAGTTCAATTACAAAGGAAATAATGCACCCCCTCCCCCGTAGTTGCTTAGAACTTTAATTGGCTTGAACATACTTAATTTTCTATCCTTAATATACTATTCTATACTTATTTTTCTACAAAATTATATAGTAGCATGGACGTCCAGAAGGAAGTGCAAGGATGGTCGCCACCCCCCCCCCCTTCTGACAAATGAATGTTGACATAAAAGTAATTATTATTTCAGATGCATGAGTTGATTTCAGTTACAGTAATTTACATCCATTATTATAATAGGGATGTAAGAACGTGATAATTACAAACTCAAGTGGCATTTTGTGAGAGGGCAATATTATTACGGGGTAATATGCCTTGTTTACCCACCTGATAAAAATACATTGTTTCTCCCTCGCTGGAAACAATCTGCGGACATCCCCTTGCCCCCCAGTGTGCACTCCTATGCCACCCCACCCCAGAGAATGTCGTTCATCCCTTACTATTAGATCATCAGATTTTGTAACAGATCTTCTGGTTTCCCAAGGAACAATCTCCCGATTTTTTCAAGTCTGACCTGGCAACACTGCACCAATAACAGCAGGCAGGGAAGATGCACGAATGCTTTTGACGGAAGGTTTTTTTCCTTGTGGTCGAGCTATAATGCTCCTATAAAACTTGCATAAAATCTTTAAACATTTGGATCCATTACCAAAATTTTAAAGTATACTGTAAACTTTTTCTGTGATAATGTCACTCAACAATTAAGCAGACATTAAAGAGAAAACATAAGTAAATAATAATAAACACAACCTGATGTCACGACTCAAACTCATAAGATGTCATTATCACCACCAACTGCTACCCCTAAGCACAAAATTACCACTTCGATACTGTGTATCTGCTAGACCATGTAACACCGTTTTATGTACTGCCGTAAGACTTGTTTTCAAAGGTAGTCACATCTGATGGTTGCACAATGGTGACAATATCGGGAACCCAGCATGATGCAAATTAATAGTTTTTCTTGTATGTACAGATTGCTTGCATTGTAGAATTATTTTTCTGTAGTTTACGGTTATTACAAGCATAAGAAAACAGTTTTTCGTTGTGACGTTTCAGGAGAACACACGCTCCCTTCATCAGACATTTTTTTTCATTTTGACTAAAGATACAGATATAACAATGGTTATAAAATAAATGTCTGATGAAGGGAGCGTGTGTTCTCCTGAAACGTCACATCGAAAATCTGTTTTCTTATGCTTGTAATAACCGTAAACTACAGTAAAATAATGATGCAACTTGGCTAGGTATTGTTGATCACAGGCTTTGTGCACATCTTAATGACATTATTGTGCATTTTTGCCACAGGCCATCTGGATTTCGATCCACAATCACAATTCTTCCTTTGTAAACATGTTTTAGGGCAGTGCACAAAATGGTGTTCATTTCAATATCGTACCTTATACACAACAGCACTCTCTGCACTGACAACTTTTGATAATCCACAAATCGACATGGGCACCAAGTGACAATAGGCACGGTATTATCACCTCTTCCTGACAGTGTTGCCATTTTTAAATTTACAGCCCACCTATGTACTTTCGGTAGTAATAAATGAAAGTATGGGTGTCTCTGGCTTGGTGTGGTTGGCAATGTTTATTCATGTGTGTGATTCTCATGTCAGTGGGACAGAGTTGCTCAACATGATTCCACTCTGTGCCTCTAAATGCAGGGGAAGATATTTTACAAAGGTAGAATCCTCGTCGATCTAAGTTCGTCTCATTACAGATAGAGCTGTGGTGGTGATAGAATATTGTTCTGACTTTGTCGTTAAACTGCAGAATGCACAAGCCAAAACATCATGTAGCAGTAGTTTTCATAATTTTATTCACCAAAAGTTTTAAACATTGTTGATATATTAAGGAAAACTTTAAATTTTGTACATTCATGTTTCAGATAGTATAAAGATTTTTTTTTAGAAATTAAGAGACCAGCAGTCAAGTCATCATCCCTATCGTAATCATGTTAATAGTAAGATTGGTGGGGTGTAAGGGGTGCTCCTTCCACGTAGTACACCCTGGACTGCAGAGTAACGAGGCTCTGGCGACTGGCCCCATGGCCGTATAATTCTGTGTCGTCCTGTGTTTTGTCCTTATTTGTGCTCAGCGCCCTTTTTAGCCTCAGCTTTTAACCAAGGTCAGGAAATTTTAGTTTTCAGACATGCTTTTATTTTTGTTATGATAAGGGGCTGGACCCCGTATAGTGTGACGGGTGCAAAATAGCCTCAGTGCTAATGCACCCAAATTTTTTAAATTCAAATTTAAAAAAAAATGGTGGTATTCAGCCTACACAGTTTGAACTTTACTACTTTGCAGGTCAACCGCGGTGGCTCAGTCGGTAACGCGTCTGACTACCATGCTAAATGTCCCGGGTTCGATCCCCGGCCGGTTTAAGTCCGGGAACTTTTCTAACGATAGAAGCGGCCCCGGCACCCACCCAGCGTCGAATAACATGGGTACCTGGGGGAAACCCTGGGGGGTAAAGGCGGTCAGGGGCATGATGCTGATCACATCACCCCCACTCACGACCGGATCAAGAAAGTGTGGGGCTTTACCCCCACACCCCCTATACGCCTTCATGGCGTGGTGCTATGCACAGGGGAGCACTTTCCTTCACTTTTTGTTGGTTCTATGCTTATGTTCCCATCAATACAGAATTTTATTTCAATGTTTTCCACTTCTGCTCATAAACTATTCTGATACACAGTGCTCGAAAAATCTTCTTTTGAGCCAGACACCAGTTCTGAAAATAAGGCACCAGGGGGGAAAAATCAATGACTAATGAAAATACAAATACATCATGTACATGTATCCATTTTATTATCTTTAAATTGCAATTTAAAAAGACACAAACTTACCCTTGTGTTCAGAGGCTATGCACTGACATATTTACTAGTTTTTTGAAGAAATATTCCCAATTTATCATAATTTTTTTGTTTGGCACACATGGTCGATAGCATGTAGAGGATTTATCTGTCAATGCATCCAACATTAAACTTACAAACTTTTGTTCTTGCAGTTTGCTGATAAATTCTTTTCTAAGTACTTGAGCAAAAACCAGGAAGGGGGACGACGACAAAAGAGTAAGAAGTTGTTACTGATTCTATGGAACGTTCACAATGTTGATAAAATAAATCATTTGCTAGCTTACACTGTACTGCAATATGAACTTAGAATCTTCAAAATTTCGTACATGCAAAATAAAAAATGGCATCACAGTCGCTAGGCTGAAAATTTCAGTCGCCATGGTGACCGGAATTTTTCGGGCCTTGCTGATTCACATGACAATTTTCACCTGACATCCGAATTTTCAATTTCTTTTTTTTTTTTTTTTTGTAGTAAAGCATGTGTTTTTCCATGATTGTGTGTTTTCTGTATCATGTGTATTATAAAATAAGAATGATAAACATGATGATGATGCTAACCTGTCCTGCAACAGCCCATGAGGGTCAGGGCCTACCTACCGCCTCACTCCCATCTGCCGAGGTGGGAGATCGTCCAGCTAGTTTTGGGGTGACATGTGGTCAGCACAATGAACCCCCAGTCGTTGTTGTAGATTTCCATGATCAGGTTATGCTACTCATTTGTATCTCCCCAATTTCCTCATGATGGTGGGTGTCCACTGGTCCCATACACTATCTGAAATCTCTGGAGAAAAGTTGTTACGCTTCTCCCAGGAGACTTGAACCGTAGCCCAATGCTTGATGCCTTAGACTACATGCCCATGGTGTAGGACATAATAAACATGCCATGATCATTTTTTCACTTTTACTAGCCAAATTTAAAACCTGCTGCGATGTGGTAGAGTTGACCATATATTAGAATGCATAGTATAGCTATTCATGCGGTTACCAGTTAAGCCATCGTTAGGAATGCCGCTTTGGTGCAAGAAAATAATTACATTTAGTTCAATCTTGTATTAATTAATAATTTAAATGTTTTAAGTCTCGTTTCAAAATGTGTAGGTTTATCTTTGTTGTATTCATGACTTTCTCAGCCTGTATTTGAAAAAAAGGAAAGAGGGTTGGCTCCTGAGAAAAAAATAGTATCTGGCATCTGAAGTATTTTTACTTTTGTCTATCCCTATGCTGATGTATTTGGTTCTGTAGAAGAGTGACATGTGTCCAGTTCGAATTTCTATAAATTTTAGGTTCCACTTAGCCTAAGCTTAAGCTTACCAAAATTTTATCTCTGATACCCTGCATCCTAGAGTTAGCTGCGCACGAGAAAATTTTGGAGAAACTGTTTTTATTATTGTTACTTATTAACTATTGCCACTACCAGTCTTGCACTTTTGTGGCAGATGCTTTAACCTACATATCATAACCACCAATTTATCCAGTAACACTTCTTTCACACAGTTGATTACTAGTGTCACATGACATTTCAAAATACAAGGGTGCATAATCTGCATCTCGTGATTTATGATACATGTTCACCCAACACGACATTCCACAACAGCAGTTATAATTGTAGGTCGTTAGGTTTGGGGCTGATAGCAATTTCCAACGTGTTCTTTCAGTATTTTAAGGATTTTTACTAATCGAAAGCAGCAAAAGTACTCCAAGGTGGCAGGTTTTTACTTATGTAGGCTTTGCTTTGAGATTAAATATATCCGTTATTTGATATTCTGCATGCCAGAACCAATTTTATATTTTAAAACATTCAAATCTGTCGAATAAAACAAAATTCAACATAATTCTCAAGGGGTTACAATGGGTCAATGGCCCCGCTGGGAGTAGCAGAGCAGAATAACTTGCACCAGACACCAAATAGTTTTATATTACTTGCTACTCCTCACACACTGGACTCTTGTGGCAAGATATACCCATATGTTAGTGCAATACTTGTTGGAGATATGGCAGCTGCTCTCTGTGGTGGAATGGTTAGCACAATAGCCCAGTGCTTCTGGGTTCGAATCCCAGGCTGGGCATGGATGTCATCAGTCATCCTCATGATTACCCAAAATTGGTAGAAAAGCAAAGTAAAATAAACCAATCCAATCAATCAGAGATGTGATACACTTTTACACTCAAGAGTTCAGGTGTCAGATTAATACATTTACTTCACATCATAGCCCCCTTTTATCAAATTCACCTCTCGCCTGTAATATCACTGCACTTGACTGTAGTGTTCCTGTTGTTAATGATCCAAGTTCGATGTTCCTCTGCTGAAATTCGAAGAGCAGGGACCATCCAATTTTTCCTCTAAGGAGGTACCAGTGGAGAAATAAGGGACCTTATTTTCTTTGGGGCATCATTTCTCAACATACTTTAAGTTGAGTGAGCATTCGAATTGCATTCAGGAAAAAGTGTTGGTGTAGGGGACAATAGGACATCGATTTGTTCACAATTCCTGGAACATATAATCTACAATCCTACCAACAATAATAATATGCATATAATCTTAATGACTTGTACTTTTAACGTTTAATTAGTGTTAATGACTGACTTGCAGCAATTATTCTCTCTAGGCTCACAAGCTAAAGAACTATGACTGCCATTCTACCTGGTAAGCCAATAATTACTGCTACCTGTTGTTTCCATTCTGCCAGAGTAGGCCAAAAGATAACACCACTTTACTTTGGCTGAAAGGTGTAGATCTACTTGTTGGCCAAAAGATATAAACATATTTTGTCAATTCTACTAGTAGACTGTCTCCCAACAGAAAATGAATACACTATCTACCTGTAATATACCTGATACTGTGTGCATCGTTCTACCCTATAGGCCGTACAAGAGTAGGTATCATTCTACAGCAGTGGTCTTCACCCTGCAAGCCTTTAATAAAATGAATGAAAGTAATGCGATCGTGATTTACCAACACTTTTTCTTTAAAACGTTCAAGAATTACATGTTATGTTGTTACAAAATTCTGTTTTTTACACAAAAATAATCAGAAACTTAAAATTTTGCATAAATGTTCAGCATAATTAGATTCTGCGAAAGTGTCGCATGTCATTTTTGCAGAGTCTGTGACCCTGTAAAAGACGAAAATGCTGGGAAGTATTGGCCAGTATCGGTAAATATTTTCCAAGCGATGCGATGCATCAATATCCACTCAGCCCTATGTAATACAATGCTCCTGGGTGGTGGTAGAAAAAGTGAGAATTGTGCTGAAGCTGTCTCAGCATTATGATCTGAATTCACCACAAGATTTCAAGACCTCAGCTCACATAACGACATGTTTAACATATTCTCCACCCCTTTCAGTGTAATGTCGAATATGCTCCAGGTAAAATGCGAATGGAGCTTATCAAACTGCATTGTGATACTGATTTATGGGAGATATTTAACAATGTGAACGTGATGGAGTTCCACTCCAAATATGTGAGAGCGTCAGAATTCCCTTTTCTGTATAATCATGGCCTGTTCATTGCATCTCTATTCGGTACCACCTATGTCGCTAAAAGCTCTTTTCCAAAATGAAAAGTGTGTTCCAACCAACACACACACCTTGAAAACTCTTTGCGAGTAGCATCATCCAACTTCAAGGTGAATATTGACATGCTAGTGAAGAAAAGACAAGCACGCTCCTCTCATTGAAGAAGTAAATAACAATTCTTGTGTATGAATGGTTAAGGTGCTTTCATAAACAAAAAACAGCTCTGTTTCATTATGCTTATTTGTTGTTTAAGTACCTAACCTCAATCCAGAACATGTCAGTGTTCTTTGCAATAGCTAATTACCCATACTGGTGTGTTGTTTTTATAAGTAAAGAGTACATTATATGAATCTCGAACATCAGAAACCATGCAATTATTTGTAAAGCTAACACTGCCTCCGAACTTGCTGGGAACAGTGCAGCCCGCCAGTCCCTTACAGAATGTGAAATTGGCCCATTACAGGAAGCATTGTTCTACAGAGTAGGCTGAACCTTTGGAGTTTCACCTGATGTAATGTGTACCTATAGGTTCTAAAAGAGTACATATAATTCTATACGTAGGCCACACTGTAAGAAACTTGACTCTTATGGGAGGAGAGCTCAACCATGAATTGCTGGAGTGCCCACAAAGTCTCATCTCATGGGTGGAATTGCTGGTTTCATGAACTATGCGAGTGCAGCATTACTCCATCAACCATCTACCTGGGACATAACTGAACTAAAAGCCAAATCACACAGATTTGAATTTCCAGTAGGAATGCTCTAGCAGTGTTGCCATGTGAAGGGAAATTCGAACCAAATTTTAAGCGAAATGGAATGAAAAACACAAAAATTCCATGGAAATTTTAATACATCAAACTCAATATTAGTACAGATTGTGTACTACTTATTATTACTATTATTATGCAATTTTTAGTGAAGCGAATAACTGAATGCCAAACGGGAATTTTTCCCCTTGGGAAGGGAAATTGTGGCAACACTGTACCCTAGTTGACACTGGACTGGCTACTTGGCTTGAAATGATGGCTGCTAAACTTTGTTCTAATTGCAACTGGCTTTCTCTGATAGATTCTGCCGGACAGCCAAGTCAAAGCGAAAATTTGGTTATGTGAAGATAATCGGTGAGTTTGGCAAGGGAAAGTTTTTCTCTGGTTTCCGAAAGTTGGTTGTTTTTGTTTGCTACTTGATGAAAGAAAAAGTACAGATATGATGTGCATTCGTGTTCTTTAATGTTTATGAATTTTTCCAAACTGGTGAGATTTGTACATGACAAATGAAATAATGAAAATCCTAATTATTACAAGTGTATTAAATGTTTGACATATTTAGTTTAAAAATATAAATTATGAGTGAATTCTATGAATTTCATGTGAATATATATATATACACACCTGAGTTCATTGAAAAAGCTTGTTGAGAACACCTTGATTGCAATATTTTCTTTCGAGCCAATTTCTAGCCAATGCTTTTCTTTTAATTTTAATTTTTAATGACAGCAGTAACTATTCTCCTACAGCATTCTTCAAATTGCTGTTCCATCTTTTTAGCTTCTCTACCCTGAGCAATTTCTTGTGGGAACAAGTATATACCGACATGTATCGTGTGAGGTGAAAAGTAGCAGGTGAGCCAGTGCCACACAACTATTCCAAGTATAACTGGAAAATCCGGGAGGAAATCTTTCCCGGTGTGATTCAGGCATAACGTCACAGTAACTCTCACTAGTGGGGCAAGAACTTCATACTCACTAGAATTTTCCATCTGGGGTTGTGTAAGGGTACATTTAGGGCCAAAGTGACCAAGTGTTGGCCCTTTGTGAAAAATTATAAGGGAAGCTGTTGACAAAATTCTGGGAGGGGCATGTGGATATATCACTGCCCAATATTTGTGGTGAAATTATAAAGAGAAGAGATAAGCCAGTAGATAACATACTTAAGATAACAATTCTTAACAATGATGAGAAGACAGTGTACAACATTAGATTGATTTTGCATAATCATTGCAGGTTTTATACAATGATCCCACTTTTTAGTGCATCTCGACTTCCAATATCCTGTTTGGTCTTATCATTAAGAGAAACCTAATACTAAGCATGTATGTAGGTCAACCCAAAACCATATAAAGTGGAATGACATTTGTTACATGTTGGCAGGGGGTAAACATAACTAAAAATAATTCAGGCACCAACCCCTTTTCCTTTGGAACCATCATTTTTGTCCAAATACAGTGAACTGTAACCTTAAAACATCTCGTTTATTAGTTAATGCAAGATTGGATTAAAAGTAATTACTTCTTGCACCAGGGTGGTCTTTTTGCATTTACATATACATGAATAACTATGCAATACATTTTAACATATGGCAGACTCTACCGTATTGTTACAGATTTTATGATATGGCTTCATTTAATGATCCAGAAAATTCACAAACATTAAAAACATACACTGTACTCGTTATTTTTATTATTAATAAAGATAATAGAAATTTCCATGAGCGAACTCAAAATATTTTTTTAAAAAATGGAGCTGAATTTAAAAATTCAGCCACCCTGTATTTTTCTACCCTTCATATGGGTGGTAATTTGTAATATGAATTTGGATGGTTGAATGTTAATAAAAAAGAAACTAATAATAAAAAGATAACATAATTTCAAGTGATAAAGAAGTTCAAAGCACAATTTTGTGAACACTGAAAAATGGATTTGTAATATTAACAGTCCATGATTTTCTACTTTCTATGTTAAAAAGAGTATAATACTTTTCATTGCAAGTGATTATGTGTTCAATAGGAATAGATTTTCCCTACATAAAAGAAAACTGTACTACATAGCTAGTTACACAACCCCCACCTCATTTCATCATATATTCTGCAGGTGGAAAACATATGATAGGTTAAATTCTTACTGTTCATGAAAAGAGGTACATGTCTTTCTCCATATGGATTTTAAAAAATGAATACTTCGGATATTTGAAAGAACAGACTGAAAATAGTAAGGATGCCTATTAAATTCCAAAAGTGGATGATTAAATGGCTGGCCAGTATTTTTTATCATCAAGTATCATTTACTTTTACCTTGCATTCAATCCTCTTTCCTTCCCTGTGCAGTATGGTGGTTATCTTCTCGTCCTCTTGGTTGTCTGGATTTTCTTAGTCCATTCTCTTGTATTTCGTACTTTCCATCCGTTTTCTGTCACTGCTAATTGTGATCCTGAGATTGAGTCATAATTGATGAAGGGACACACGCAGAACATCCATGGGCATGTTGGGATTTGAACCTAGAAACTTTAGTGGTGAAACCGAAAGTCAACCAATGAGCCAGTGCAATGTCTCTCTTGTACTCTGGCAACTGTTTTTTATCTGCTCTGTTATTCTGCCTTCTGAATACTCATTCTGCCTGAAAAACTGTGTGAAGATACTGTATTTCATTTTGAAGATGTTATGTGTTGCTGATGGAGGTAGCTTCATATAAGTCCCGAAGTAGCACGACGTTGCCAGTTAGTTTTCTAGTAAGAGAGAAGACATGTAATTTACAGCCCTATTACACGGAACTGGATTTCTAGTTGGAATGCCCTAGTTGGCGCTGAACTATCTTTCTAGGTAGCAATCATGGCCGCCTGGCTGACTGCTTGACTGGTTTGGAGGAATAGGACATGTTCTAATTGCTACTTGCTTTCCTCGACTGGATTCTGTGGAACAGCCAATCAGAGCAAAGTTTCGCCATGTGAAGATAATCTGCGAGTGTGCAAAGGAGTGTTTTTGTCTGTGGTTTTCGAGTGTTACTCCAGCAATGTATAACGTATACAGCATGAAAGGCGCGTTGAGTTACACAATCTATGCCGAGTGCACGGTGTTTACATTTGAAACAACTAAAATATTCTTCCATACGTGTACAGTAAACGTTGTAAAGTATGTATTTAAGCAGCGCCACTGTTTTGTACCTAATAACGTTTTATACGAAACGTTATTCCTCTCGGTTGAATAGTTATCGGCTTTTAAAAATGTGAAGTGATACATTGTTTACTTCTCACGCGGCCGCCATTACAACTCCCCTCGTATGGGAACAAAAGTCTATCGACAAGTACGCTGATAAGTATCGTGTGAGGCGAACACTAGCAAATTGATATAAGTCCAGCGCCAACTAGGGCATACCTACTGGAAATCCAGTTCCATGTGATGCGGGCTTTAGTTTTCATTCCACAGGGAAAGGAAGTTGTATGCATTATCTATCACCTGGAATAATTGCACCGCTCTATGAGTGGGTGTCAGCCATTGCAATGATGCAAGAGTAGTATGTGTCAGTGAGTTTCTTGTGTAGTAGAAAGTTCAGATGATCAGGTTGTTTCCATAGATGAAAATGGCTTAAAAATGATAAAATAAATGCTGGTATAATTTCTAGTCCGGTAATTGTTTTGTAACTAAGGGGAAACGTGCGGTGTATAGCCTTGAATTTGATTCTACTACATTTTAGATTTGGTATTCACTGCTATCAAATTTTGATTCATGAGGTAAAACGATTTGGTAACATAACTATGATGAACAAGGATCAAACTGTGAGGCAATGTGTTGGTACAATTTATTCCCTAACTATTGAGGAAAATGTTTTGTATGTTCTCTTCCAGTCTTCGAATTTTGCCAGTCACTTCCCTTCATGTTAATGGATTGGGTTTGCACCCACTATTTAAAGTTATTATGTTATAATTTACACAATAAACTAGATTACTACAGGCCTGTAGCTCTAGGGGCTGCTTACGGGTTATCAGGGGAAGGCTTTGTGAACAAAGTTAATTTTTCAAAAGTTGAACACTTAAATTTAGATAAATTATGTGGGGGGGGGGGGCAGTAAGTTGATATGCAATTTTCAAATATCATACAAACACTAGACAGTAGTTCTTTTGCATATTGAGGACTAAAAGTGGTAAACGTTATAAGTGCCAAAAGTGTTGGTAAATCGCATTGTTCAGCACATCAGCCCCTACGATGCCTTTTTACACCCCGTTTGAATTACGTAGAGGGCTACCAGCCACTTTTCTCGTTTACCACATTATCAAGCATGGCACATTTCACAGATTAACGTGGAAAGCGGTGGTTGAATTCTTGTGGCACTTGCAGCGTTTACCAATTTTAGTCTTCTATCTCTTTGAAGTGTTAATTGATTTCTACCGACAAAAGGACCTCCCCGATGCCGCAGTGGTTACGTCGTTGCCTTGTAATCAAGGGGTCCTGGGTTCGATACCCGGTGGAGGCACAAAGTGGTTCGGATCCCACTTTAAACTGTAGGTCCAGTCCTGATTAGCCTTACTGTGCATAAAGTGAACTTAAAGCACAAAACCAATCAACATCATCCCTTACTAGACACTCCATACTATTTTTTGACGATACAGATATTTTATATCATACAATAAAAAATGCACAATATTCAATCATGGTGGGTACCGTATATTCCACCCCGGAGGGGAAAAGGCAAATTTATCCCCAAAATGACCATAGATTAGGCCTGTGTGAAAAGTTTTAGCGGTGAAGGATACTGGCGTACGCAGAGTGGGAGCTGATGCGGCTACAACCCCACCCCCGAAATTTTAATCAAAATTTTTTGTGTTAAAAAATAAAGAATTCGGGGAAGTAGTAAATGCAAACCTTATTAAAAGTGACCCCAATTAAATGCTTTGTCTTTGAACAACAGATTAAAAATATTTTATTGTGTATCTTGCCCAACTTTGAACACAGTTCCAGCTCCCCCGGAAAGAAAATCCTGCATACGCTAGTGGTGGTGAGGGTGGGGGGAAAATCCTTGTTGTTGTTTTAGCTGCATCCAAGTCTGATGGAAGCCATTTTTGTCTTGACTTCTGGTACGTAAATTTGATCTCGGTCAACCTACATGGTAACGATTCCTCCACATTCGCAGGCGAGCGGTGAGTGGATACGTGTTCCGTGGAGTGGCCACTTGCCTGCTCCTCCGATCTAGCGGGACGTAACTGTAACTGCGGGGCGAGGTCACGCCGTACGTGACTGCCCGCCAGGTCCTCATTCAACTGCCCAGCGCGTGCTCTTCTCCTCAGGGCGGAAGAAGCAAGCGGCCCACACTTCCGGTATCTCGCTCTTGCTCCGCCTTTGTCTGCGTCAATAAATGACGACGTTGTATGGCATTTTTGATATGGTGCAGTGGATTGCCAGGAATTTTATGGCACTTTACGACTGTTTTCTTTTGCTCTTCCCTGCCATTATGCCACCAGGTCATCTGTGGCGTCGAAGAAAATACAAAGTGAAGGAACCAGTGGCGCATGAAGGGGGACATTGTGCCCCTTGTACCAAGGACGTATTTAGGGGGCCCCGGCCCCCCCGAAACATTTATCAAGTACTAAAATTAAATAATGAAAATATACTCGTTTAGCATTTGTTGTATAATTTCCTCTGAACTTATTGGAAGACAAGGATTATATTGGGATTAAAGGGATTTGAAGGACACGAAGGACGTATTTAGGGGGGTCCGTAATACTTACCAAGTACTGAAATTAAGTAATGAAAAGATTAGCATTTGTTGCATAATCGATGGTTATTAATTTCCTCTGAACTTTTTAGAAGGCAAGGATTATTTTGGGATCATACGGCTTTGAATGACATTACAAAGATGATTTATGTACACTATTACTCAAAATAGTGTGCATAAAATGGTGGGAAATTCAGAAACTTACTTTTCTCCAACTACATTTAACATCATTTTTGTTATTCGATAAGTATTCAATTATTCATCTCTTAGACATTAATTTCATTGCTAGGACGCTTGTTTTTATGTAAATTATTCCGATTTTAACTGCAAGTTAGCTACGTAATGAATATGCGCTGTTATATCTCTATTCTTATACAGTCCTTTTACCTAATCGTGTAATAATAATATAATATTAATTTATGAATTGTAATTAGTTTTAATTTGATTTAATATAATTATTTTAATTTAAGCAATATTATTATTATTCCTGAGATACTTGGTTCGGATCCCCCCATACATATTTCTAGATACGTGCCTGCCTTGTACCCTCTCTCAAATTGACACGTTTCTTTTGTCTTCACCACCCTAGCCGGGCGTGAAAAGGGTGACACCCAAATATCAACCTCACTTCCACGTACTACACCCAGGTACGGTAAGTGCTTTTGCAGGCGAACGAGGCTACAGCTCTCCATTCTTCTCTATCCTTTGCAGCATTCCTCCAATTTCTAACTCCTAGGGTTTTCAGGTCGCTTTTCTCACCCTTCCATCTTGGCACAATAATTAGCTCTGGTATCCTTCCTTCTTGCATTATCTCAATATGTCCCACACATCTAAATCGATTTGATTTTACAAATTCACTATATCTTCCATTTCTAATAGGGACTTGACCTACGGCCAGCATACTCCTCTGTAGGGCTGTGTGTGTTTTGCCCTTATATGTGCTGAGTGTCCCTTTACAGCCTGTTTTTAACCCAGGTAAGGATGTTTTAGTCCACAGACACGTTTTTATGTTAGTTACGGTAAGGGGCTGGTCCCCGCATAATGTGACAGGTGCAAAATAGCCTAAGTTATGACTGGACCTCGGTTTTTAGATTTTTAACCTATTTTTTCCTTTACAGGTATGTAAGAAATAATCAGTTATGTCATCGTTTCATTAAAAAACGCAACAACTGCTGAAGTTTTATAGTGCCTAAAAAGCTATTTTGCTTGTTAGAACCTATTTTAGGCATATGTGCCTAAATCAAACCTTTTTCTTAGGTTTTTATATATTTTTAAAGGTTTTACAGGATTTTTATGTCACACAGAGGCCATTTGCTTTGTTTGGTAAGGAAAAAATTCAACGACGAACTTGTTTGAAACGTACTCTCTGTCGATTTCCCTTCCTCCAAGTCCTTGGTGATGTTTCAAAGCTCTAAACAAAGTAAAATGTCTGGTGCCACTGTTACCTGTACAATCCCAAGTGGTCTGATCTGTGTGGTCTTGCTCACTTTAGCATCACTTCGGTGCTTTGTGGCATTTACCCCTTGGAAACTAACATTTCAGGATTGAAGTTTGCACTACTGATTTATGTTTTTGTTGAAAGATTATTTTCAGCATATAAGATGATTCTCACAGATAAGATTGCGAAGTTTGACTGTGGCTAACGTGAAGAAAGATTGTTGCCTAACTATACGGCAAAGAGTGAATTTTAGTAGCAAATTTCCGATGATAAGTTCTGCCATCGCCGTAGCGTTAGGCAACACACATAACGTTATGCAAGATAGTGCGTATTTCAGGATATACGTGCCCCATTTTCATTGCCGGTGACTATACCTAATCAGCATTTTCCAGGGATTTTTGAACAATTTTAAGTTTTTTTGAACCTACTTCAGGATTTTGCGAGCGTAACTTAAGATTTTTAGGATCTATTTTGGGATTTTTAGAACTTATTTTAGTTTTTTTCGAACATATTTTAGTATTTTAGAGCCTATTTTAGAAACCTAAAAGTACACTTTTTAGAACCTAAAAATCCGAGGTCTAGTTATGATGCACTCACAATTTTCAACTCAATCCATCAACCACCCTATCCAAAAGAATCACCCAGACAGCACAGAAAACTTGCTGCAAACTTGCAGTGATCTAGTTACCAAGTCAAAGTTGCAGGAAACTTGCCCAGGGAAGTCTGCATGAAGCTTGTCAACTAGCTGTAAGAGTAGCCTTTCTGCAAAGTAGCAAGCTTTCGAAGATTCACTTAATGATGGTAGTGGCGTCGGGAAAGTTCCAGTCCTAATTGGAACGCCACTTCAAAGAAAGTTCCGAAAGGTCAGTTTCCCTCTGACAACGATATGTCAAGTTCACGTGGAGCCCTGTAGATACTCCCGTCAAACCTTTCCCACCAATAGCGTCCGTTTTAGGAACTGACAGTACTTGTCAAGTCCACGTGGAGTAAACGAGACGTTGCCAATTCAGTTTCTTTAGAGATTTCATAACGTGAATTTGCGGTTTTCTTTGCTAGGTTGTGTTATTGTGTTGTGCTATTATTTTTTTATACAGTGCGGAGACCTTGGGAGTATAACGTCGCAGTGAATGAATGGTTGTTTAAACACTGCAGGTAAGAGTGACTGCATCGCTTCTCAGAAAAACAGGTTTTGGCTCGAAACCAGATACGCGTCCGAACTGGCGTTTCAATGAGGACTTAAACCATACTGGTAGTCAATGTTAGAACTTTAATATATTCCTGACACGAAAGTTCAAAATACAAATTAATCATGAGGTCCCGGATTTGATACTCGGTTAAGACACACAGTGCTTCGGATCCCGCTTTAAACTGTAGGTCCAGTCCCTATTAGCCTGTGCATAAGTGGACTTAAACATAACAACAAGAACAAAAAACTTGATTTAGAACAACGGATCCCATACCGAAACTCGAACTCTTGCTTGCTTAGTTTCTGTTGGGATGTTAAAGTTGTTTACGTGTAATCTAGGCAGCGAAACCAAAATGGCCGGTGACAGAGCGTGTAAATTAACCTAAATGGAATGGAACGGTCGAGATTTGCAGGCAAAGCACTTAAAGAAAATGGCGTCCCGTTAGCGTGGGCTCTTAAAAGCGCCGCGAAACGGTTAAATCCACGTCGACATCAGGTCCCCTCCCTCTGTTCCAAAGATCTGAAGAATATTTGTTTCCTTGTTTCCAATGCTTTTTCTGCGCATTAACACTTTTATGGCGGTTATGCCTTGTCTGTTAATTCGCTTGAGAACGGGAAGAAACGCACGGGAAATGGATATTTTTTGGGTCAAGGTCACGGGAAGTGTGACGCGAAATTTTAATGCCTTGCAGTTTTATCCCGAAGTCACAGCTTGTTTGCACGAAGCACTTCTCTCCAGTGTGAACCCGGAAGGGTCCTTGTTTGGTCGGCCTGAGGAGTGATATGATTTCGAGGTTGAAATAATAGCTGCACGTGGAAACCCTCGATAGAGAAGTAGTGCTTTGAGGACAAAATGCTTTGCATTTTGCCGTACTCAGAAACAATGTTGCCAACTATTATAACGTGATACAAGGCCCACTTTAGACTAAGCATTTTTCTTAACATTATGCCATAATTAGAATTTTACCGTCTAAAGTGAAATATCTTATTGCATATTTCGTGGCATTTTTTAAGGATAGAAGCGGCTCTATTTCCGTAGCATTTTTTGTAGCATAACCAATCAGGAGCGTCCTCTAGGTCACGTGTACAGTTGTAATGGCGGCCGCGTGAGATCTAAACAATGCATCACTTTACACTTTTAAAAGACGATAACTATTCAACCGAGAGGAATAGCTTTTAGTATTAAATGGTTTTAGGTACAAAACAATGGCGCTGCTTAAATACATACTTTATAGTGTTTACTGTACACGTATGGAAGAATGTTTTGATTGTTTCAATTGTAATCCCAGTGAATTCACCATAGATGGTGCAACTCGATGTCCTTTCGTGCCCCCCCCCCCCCCGGCACTGCCGTCAGCCTCCTTGACATTAGGTTATTAGGTAAAACTATTTTTTTGTAAAATTTGTTTGCAGTGAAAAGTGAAAATGCAGACAGCAGCTATTCATCTTATTTATGAATCGAAGTCAGTGACGTGCACTGAGGAGTAGCTAGTCTAGCAGAGATAGATCAATCAATCTCACGTTTCTAATTATTTTCAAATCACAATATTTATTATCTTGAAGCCTCAGTTCATATGCAACACTTCTTTACACGCGCTTCTCGTCCCTCGATGTGATCAGCTGGCAAGGCTGAATACCCTAGCTGGCTCTTCTTCCGCCTTACCAGATCCAGGTATAGACAACTCCTCGAAGGGAAAGGGAAGGCTTCTGCCTGTACCTCCCTCGCCCCCCGCTCTAATGGTTGAAAGCCCGTGGTTTCAGGTCCTCCAGTCTATCTCCTATGGGACAGATAGGGGATTGGTTTCCCTTGATTCTTTGTAAATCCTCTAAAGAACTCAGGGGAAAATTTTCTGCAGTACTTACGTATGTTCTCTGCATTTTCACAACCTTTTAAACGTTGTACAATATGTATGTATAATATGGGATGTAGTTTTATTTGTATATGAATGGGAATGTACTTGTATTATGTGCAGACAAAAATGTTATGGTTTCCTTTCTCTTTTTTTTTTCAAATATGGAATATATAATGATTAAATAACAAATATTTGCTCACGCTCTCTCTCGCTCTCGTTTTAGTAGTGTTTTATTTAAATATACTAATAATTTGGCCTCCAATAAAAAATGGGTAAGCTAAACAGTCATAAATACGGATGTATTAATTGGCAAGAAAACGTGCGTTCTAATTCTTGTTGTTGGTTTGGTTTATTTTACTGCACCTTTCTGACACATTTGGTTATCGCAAAAATGAGGATGAGTGATGATATAATGAAATTCATGAAGGGACCTCACAAAGAAGAATTCAGGCCGGGATTCGAACCCGTGACGAGCGCGCATTCTTGTTCCTTTGTGTTGTACTATGCAGTGAATAATGAAATAATTTGGAAAGAAAAATGTATCTCAGAACTCAAAAAGCCAAATGAATATCATTGAAGAAAGTAGAGAAAAGTGTGTTTTGTTACCTGTTTATCTCCTCTAATATATTGAATTTTTGCCACCTCCCATCGCTTTTTCTAGCTGTATAGATTTAATCGCGATAAGTATCTAATGAGCTTATGGATGTCACGAGGGACAATCATAAACAGAGAACTCTGGACTCCTGATTTCATATGCCCTGCAGATGCACTGGGAGGAAATTATTTGTATTTCCCCCCCTTTCTTTAGCGTTGCTTTTCCATCACTTTACCTAACTTCTGCCATGACGATGAAGGTTAATTAAATTAAACAGGTGAAGGGTAGTTACAAAGAAACACTCATTCACAGGCCAGGGCTGTAGCCCGGATCTTTCAGTAACGAGATCGAGAGATGGAGAAATTAAGGAAACCAAGCAATGCAATTTTTTGGAAAATCGTTAAACATATGCAAATATGGTGTTTCAAAAATCCAATTGAAATTTACGTACCACCGAGTAAATACGCAGTTTGCTTTACCGATACCCAAGTATCCGAATAGTTAGAGCTTTCCACTCATATTTGTTGTCGGCCGACCTCCGTGGGGGAGTGCAAGTGTCCCCGGATCGGTACCAGGTGGACGCACATAGTGGTTCGGATCCCACTTTAAACTGTGGGTCCAGTCCCGATTAGCTTTTATATACATAAAGTGGACTTAAACACCAAATCAACCAACCGCGGGGAAGTGGTTATCACTGCACGCTATGACACCAGGAGTTCCAGGTTCGAACCCCGACCTCGGCATTGGTGTTTTTTGTGTTTGTCTCTTCATTAATTGTATTGTACCATCTTCGCGATTAACCAAATGTGACAGCGACGCTAAGTAGCATAAATCAAATCATTGATTGATTGTTTCATTTGGTTTGTATTACTTCGCTTTTCCTACACTTTTGGCTAATCGTGAAGATGATACGATAAAATTGATGAAGGGACAAACACAAATAACACCCATGCCCAGGTCGGGGTTCGAACCCGGGATCTCTGGCTTAATAGTCAAATCAACATGTTTTGTATTTTCGAAAGTGGATGGGATTAACGTGTGCTTCTTTTCAGTAGTCCTTCCTCATTTTGCAATCCTTTCCTTTCTTTGACGTTCTATTTTTAGGAATACTGGGCCCTAAAGGGGGGAGGGGGATTATGACCCACACCAACCTCCCTTGGGCACGCCACTGATTGCTACCCCAAGTGTCGACATCACCGCACGTCACCGATCGAAGTCTAGGTAGAGGATTCTCTAGACTTAAAAAGTTGTACGTTCGCTGCCATTTCCGCATCTGCGTCAAAGGTCAACAGCTCCCAATTTTTGGTAACGAAGGGGACTTATATTGCTTCGGGCAGGGGTGGAGTGTACTGCAGGCACTTTGTTTGAATATTATGTATTTTTCTTATATGATATAAATATCGGTATCATCAAAAGTAGTACGTAGTGTAACGTAAGGAATGATGTCAGTAGAAGTCAATTAACATGTCAAGAGATGTTTTAGAAGATATAGAAAAAATATAGTATTTGCATGATATTTCTCAATTTTATGTTTTACATTAAATTGATGACCTCCCTCCGCCCCATACGTAATTTACCTTCATTTAATACCGTTAAAATGTTTCGTGCTGTATATATTACACATTGCAATCGCAAAAGCAAACCGAAATGGTACATGAAATGTTTCCGTGTAAAGCACTGGCGGACGTAAGATTTTTGGAAGCATTTACGCTAGCAAAAATGTTAAAGATTATGCTTCCGTCTAAAGCAGGCCTAACAAATCGCCATAAGTTGTTAAGTTTACATGTTTCTTTCTTTAAAATCGCTACACCACTTTCATGGAAACTTTCGTGCACATATAGTACGTCATGTTTTGCTTTGTGTCTCTCCTTATATGTTTGCTTAAGTTGTAATGCTGTCTTTCTGCATGTACAGTCAACGGCAAAGATAATGGTAGGCAGATTGCCGACCGCTTTTTTAATTACTTTTTTTATTCTACATCCTGTGTTGGTTTAAGGAATGAAACTACGTTGATTCGAAGCAGGCATTGTTCTCTGCTTATTGACGTCATTATTTCAATTCATTGTCATCACAATGTGTAATACAGACCGAATTAAAATTGTGGTGGACAATTGGCCTACTGTTTCTTTCGCCGTTGGGTGTACGACTTACTGTTCATCAGTTGTGAGGTCGAAGCAATCACGATGTATCCAGTACAAACTTGGTGACAACATAGCAAAAAAGTTGCATAGGTAAAATGTATAAAAGCTGGTTTTGCACGTAAGCAATCGTGATGTAAAAATTATAACTTGTTGGCGATTTGTAGCAAAAGTATAAAGTGACAAAACGTTGCACAATAAAGTTTTTTGGGAGGCAATTTAGGCGTTTTTGAAAGTTGGTTAGATATGTCTTTTTACGTGTTTTGCACGTTCTTCAAAAAGCATGAAAAATGCTAACTTGGACTGTTTTTTAAAAACTTTTAATACAATTGCGATGTACATTAAAAGCCTGAAAGCTAGAAATCCGCGTAAAGAAACCAGTCTCCAGTCTCTTATCTGCAAGCAGAATAACGAGAAAAGATGACGGTCGAAGTGAAACTAGGGAATTTCTGAAATTAATCTGGAGAATGAAACATGTGCCTGCAAAAATGTCAAATACGAGGTGCATTCAAGTTCTAAGGTCTCGTAAATTAGTTTGAAAAATATAATCACCTGAGAAAGCCGAAACTGCCGTCACTTCTCAACATAATGACCGTCTAGACGTTCACATTTTTCACCGCTGACGTCACGATAGCATGGCCTCTGCAAATGATTTTTTAGGAGTCTGTTTTGTATACTGAATAATAGCTGATGCAAGAGAGGAACGGCCGGAAATTGTGCGACCATGGAGACTGTCTTTGAGCGTTGGAAAGAGCCAAAAATTGCTAGGTGTGAAGCCAGGTGAGTATGGACGGAGCATGCGAATCAATTCAAATTTGTTTTCCATGAAGAGCGTCTGAACAATGGCCGCCCGATGAGGAGGTGCGTTGTCCTGATGAAAGAACATAGCTGCAGCCATTTCCGGCCGTTTCTTTCGCAATGCTGGAAGCAACTTGGTCCTCAAATCAGTTCCATAGCTTGTACCCATCATTGTGGTACCCTTAGGATAGCAATGCGTGAGTATAACGCCTTCGCTGTCCCAAAACATAACTTTTCTCAACAATGGAGTAACTGGCGGCTGGTTCGTGGGCGAGGCTCCTTTGGTTTGTTTTCATACGATGTTCGACATCATTTGAATTATCGAACCCACGAACGCACATTGTTCATGTCCATGACACCACCACAGCATGTCCCAGTCAATAGAAGATGAATATCGATGGGTGTTACTCCACACAGGTGAAGAAAATGGGTAATAACACGCTGTTCTTTCGATGTAAATGATGTCATTCCCAGTATCAAAAACATGTCCGTCGTTAGATAGCGCCACTAGCTTCCAATGGACCGTTTCGTGCTGTCATCTGGCCTCATCAACCTTCAAGAATGGATGCTTCTTCTCAAACAACTCCCACGTTTATAACTGCTTCTATTAATGCAGAAAAAATAGGAGACCTTAGAACTTTAATGCACCTCGTAGTAGCCACCCTTCCGCGTTGTTGGACGTGTTCATTAGCCCTTTTATGTAGGTCTCAAAGGAACAACCTTGTCGGGCGCTATCCGTTAGAACTTTTGGTTACAATGAAGGTGGATTGATTTTAAATTAGGTTGATTTAAAGTACATTAATCTCGTAATCATTTAAAGGTGTTTATTAGGCTCTAAGAAACGAAAATAAAGTTAATAAAATATATGTACTCCGGGATGAAGCTCATACGGAAAATTATGTAATGTGTAAACTGTAAACACACTTAATTTTATCTTAATTTAAAATTCAATAATTTTTAGAGGCAAAAATAGGAAACATTTTGTGTAGAAAAGTGTAGAAAATACTAATCATGTTAAACCATAAATATTGTCATTATCATTAAACTGTAAATAATCATGGCAGCTGCTATTTTTTAAATTACCATTAAAAAAACCTCTCCAAAATTCAGCTTCAAAGACTATAAAATTATTTAAGTTAGAATTTACACATAGAGCAGATCCAGATTGTTTATCACTGGAAGAAAAGTTACTGAAAATTATTATAGTTTCATTAACACAAACATTTCCATAGTAGGTGCAGTATCAGAAACAGAAAAATGTTTATGTGCATATCATTTTTAATAGATTTAATCAAACTGTTTAAGTATTTTACTGGACCGTTTATTAGAAAAAGCCTTTCTATAAAAAAGACATCTACGTATGTGTATGGTGCCAAAAAAACATACAAGCAATTTTAAGCGTTTTATTTTATTAAGTATTTTTATATTTCTAGGTACAGGGTTTGTGTTAATGAATCCGTCAATAAGGACTAACTCTAAACATATTTAGATGTAAAAATTCAAGACGTCAAGATGAAATTCAAAAGTAATTGCACATTTGCCTGCTAGTTCTCCCCCTCCCCTACAAAATAAATTACTTTAAAAAGCTGCCTTGACAAGGAAATTAATGTCAAATAATAAGAAATTAATATTTATTGAATATAAAAAAGGATGTTCCATCCAGTTGACGAAAAGTAAAGTTCCTGGTGATATTATATTAATGTTACTAATAAATATTTCATAAAATCTGCTTTGGAACATCATTCAAAGTCGTATGACCCCAATATAATCCTTGCCTTCCAATGAATTTGGCGGAAATTAATAACCCTCGATGAAACAATAAGTATATTTTCATTATTTAATTTTTGTGCTTAGTAAGTCTTTCGTGGTGAAGTCCGGACCCCCCCCCCCCCAAATACGTCCTTGCACATTTCGTATATTTGGAAGTTTTTACTCTCAAAAGTGGAAATTGGGGGATGCACCACTCTTGTTTTTCCCAAGTTCTTTACTCACTGTCTTCATTTGAAAATGTTGCTTTTCTCAAAATTTCGGAAGGGGCTGTAGCCCCATCAGCCCCCTCTTTGATTGCCAGTGGCCACCTAGACGAAGTCCTAAATTATGTTTGCTTCTCATTGAATGTTGCTCCTGTAGCGAGAACACCGATTTCCATAAAACATGTTTCGTCCCATCTAAGCCCACACATCTGCACGTTACGTCATTTTTCAGCATTGTCACTCGAACATCGAATATCTGCCACACAGCGACTCGTCCTGTCACCCCATCTGGACAGTTATATTTGTGGAATAATCCGAATTACTGCCACGGTGACATCCATTGTGTTCCAATCATATGGGTTTATTGATTATTTCCACCTGTGTGCAGCACAGCGTGTATGTGTGTCTTCTTTACATACATGTCCGCGAGCCTCGTATTTTAAATGTCCTTGCGAGTTCGTGTGGGCGAATGTTTTTTGCCTCATTTCCTCTCTCTCTCATCCGGGGACACGGTGGCAGTTTCGCATACGTGTAATGATTTATGCTCACGTCCCATCGGGAATTGATTTGATGGATCTCGTAGAAACACGATGACGTGTCAATTTGAAACTTAATATTCAGGTTTCGTACCGGGTGTGCACAATTAAAGCTGTCCTACTCAGCCTCTGGATCCCTTTCGAAGCAACGGATTACGGAGAAACTTGGTGTAGGGGCTATGGGGAGCGTGGGAAGCGAATGCTGAAAAATAAAGTTCAAATTTTCAGCACCAGGTGCAAATGTGGCGCTCAAGTAACAATAACCAATAATTTGAGTTGGTGTCGGTACAGCAATGTTCAATATGCGCCTTGTCAACGTGGATGACTCTTTGTAAACGTATGACAACCTGTGCTGCATCTATTTGGTGCAAGGTGCATGAATCTTAATCTTAAACCTCAGCTAGAATATCTACAGGGTAGGGTTCTTTGTAGACAACGAAACATCTACATCCAATGGAGACGTTTTAACGAATATATTATATAAACAAGGATACATGGAAATAGAATATTTACATGATGAGCTGCTTTTCTCTATAATTCTCATGTACAGTCAAGTTTTATCTCGATATGTTTTTTATTATTTCTTTTCTTCAATTTGTATATTCTTCTATCTGGACTTCCTTCTTAATGGACAGTTTGGATCTGGACTTCCTTCTTAATGGATGGTCTGGATCTGGACTTCCTTCTATTTCAGCTTTTTGACGATTTATGAATTCATATATCCTTTATCCAACTTTTCCCCTTAAGCTTTGGGAAATATACTAATCTCCTCCCTTGCGGCTGCGATTGGAACGCGCCAACACTAACTGGGTACAACAGAGTGTATACTTGGTGCCAAACGACTGACACGCGCATCCAAGTAGGTGCTACGGTTGAAACGCGCAACCAAAAGTGCTGTGGGGCGTCGATTGGAACATGACGCCACTGATGTAAACAAAATTTCCCCTATGGGAATGGTAAATCAATCAGACAGATGCAATATCTGTTCAAAGACACAAACTTGTATCAGTGCTTTGACTTCTTTAGTTTTCTGATCAATTTACATATGATCACTGGTTTCATTTATCGTATATATATATATATATTAATTTATTTCTTTTATATTTTTTCTTTGTCTTCTTATAATATATTCTATTGTTTTTCATCTTTCCAATTTGCTTTGTTCTTACTTATAAAGTTATTCACATATATTATGCCAATTCTTAACCTTGCACGCCTGGTGCTGCCATCTCTATTCGTCTTTGGCAAACTATTTACATTACTTGGTCCTATTGGGTACGTAACACCTGATCAATGGTCGTACGAAGCGTTTTCCGGGATGATGTTCACTGTGCACCAGATTTCAGCGCCAAATTTCCACCTGCTGGTGAAAATTGAAACTATTCGTTTTTCGTTACCATTCGCTTCCCCACCGTCTCCATAGCCTCTACACGAAGTTTCACCGTAATCCGTTGCTTCGAACGGGCTCCAGAGGCTCTGACAGGCCCGTAGCCAGAATTTTATTTCGGGAGGGGCTCATCCCTAATCAGCAGCCGCCATATGAAGGCGAGAAAGTGACGGTACAAGCCCTGTAAATTAATTTCTCAGTATATTAAACTTATTATAAAATAGTATTTAATCCTGCTAAGGGAAATAAAATTAATTACCACTATACACTATTTAAATTATATATTTGTAGAATTTGGGTGGGGGGCGGCTTCAGCCCTCTTAGCCCCTACCGTAGCTACGTGCCTGGGCCCAATTAAAAGACTAATGATTATGCTACCTTCGCACGGTCAAAATACCGCGGCCATTAAACAAATGTCATTGGGCAGGTTATACTTCATATAAAACCATGAAAAGATGTTTTTGATAAACAGGCAAGAATAAAGTTTTGCCTTATTCCTCTAATTAATTAATTAAATATACTACTTTATTAATAGCCGCCTGGCTTTTTACGTGATTTTAGTGTTTCTCGCGAATTTCATATTTTCACTTACCATTCCGTGAAGAAGACAACGAAAATCTCTCGGGTTCGAACCCTGGCCAGGTATGGGTGTTCTTTGTGAGTGTGTAATCATATCACTCATCCTCATCTTCACGATTAGCCAAGTGGCAGAAAAGAAAAGCGAAGTGAAATAAACCAAATCAATCAATCAACAACGGAAATTGTAAATTTTCTGCTGTGAGAAAAAAAAAAACATTAAAAAGAAAACATTGTTATGAATACAGTAGTCCAAGCCGTGACAAATTCAATTGAAGTTCTTTTTCAACATTAGTTTATTTTTTCAATTAAAAGTTGGGCCGCACTCGAAAAATAAGAACAGCTTTGAGCTTATATGTGTAGTTTAAATCTCTGTTTGGAAGTAATAAATTGCAATACCATATATGACACGGTTCCTTGGAGGGAGTTGACCGGAGAAAGGAGCATATGTCTTTTTAACGAGCGTGTTTGTTTGAAGAGGCACGTGAGCGCTGCTGGCAGATGTCGCCAGGCAGCTCGACAGTGTTTCCACCTCAGAGCGAGAGGAATCGAAACCTGGCAGTCGCACGTCGTGCCGAGGCACTTATATTTCGGGGAGGGGAGGGGGGTGTCCGAACGAAGTATCTCGGAAATAATAATATAAATGTTTATAAATTAATACGTTAATATAATGGAGCGGCTCGGAAGTAAAACTTGATAATCCACACTCCGTTCAAAATAGAGTTAACATGGGGAACACACGGGAACATCTGGGTATCCCATAAGCCACAATGCAATGGACCAGCTTGCGTTTTGCTCAGTTTCATACTTTTATACGTTATCAAATTTTACTCCAAAACTTCTCTATTTATAGGTCTATTCATAATATTTAAATTAATTTATGCCGTAGTGTTGTTATTACATGAATAGCTAAATTGAATAAGAATAGGGATGTAACAGCACGTATTCATTATATATCCTTCGTCTCTTTGTAATCAAGGGGTTCCGGGTTCCATGCCCGGTGGAGGCGCATTCCACAGTGATTCGAATCCCACTCTAAACTGTATGTCCAGTTCCGATTAGCCTATCTGTGCATAAAGTGAACTTAAAACAGCAACTCTATCTATTAATCATTGTCTAACTTACGTGTAGTTAAAATCACCATTTAAAAAAAAATCAAATGCAGAAAGATAAAGAATTGATATTTATTGAAAAAAAATAATATTTTTAATTGACATAAGTATTGTCACGCCACGACGCCAGGGGCATTCATTGGGAGCCTCTTCATCAGTTTTTGTTTTTGGCTGAAAAGCGAAAAAAAATAATCAGTCGAATCAAAACTCCGATCAGGGGTTCAAGATTCCACCCTGGGCGTCTTGGCAGGAAAATACACTTGCCAACATTCATGCGTAAGTTCGCAACGTGGGGATGCGACAAAGCAGGATGAATTGTGTCCACACGCAGGGGCGGTTCAAGACAAAATTTTCATCCGGTCGAAGAGGGCTTCTGACGCCCCACCCCAATTTCTACCTCCTGACTTTCCACCCGGCTCCCCTTCTTTCCACAGCTCCTCAATAACAAATATGACCCATGTTTTATCACTGTTTTAACGCGGAAAAATAATAGCCTTATTTAAGTGCTACGTACTTATTTACTACCTACACGAGGATATTAGTTTCTTAGCTTAAATTGCAACATGATTTTGCAATATACTTACTGTGTTATGCAGCAGTAACTTCATTGATTTTTTTCTCTACACAAATCCAGCACAACGCCAATCAGAAATAAGATTTTGGTGCTATTGAAGAGGGATGCCTTGGTTTGGTGCCCCTGAATCACACGCAACTGGATTTCCAGTAGGAATGCCGTAGTTCGTAGTTGGCGCTGGACTGGCTACCCATTTGCTAGTTTTTGCCTCACACGAGTTCCCGTACTTGCCGATAGACTTTTGTTCTCATAAGACATTGCGCAGAGCAGACAATCTGTAAAGATGGACGAGCAATTTGAAGAAGGTTGTAGTGTAGGAGAATTACTTCTTTCTGCTTTTATTAAAAATTAAAAAAATAGAAAAGTATGGACTAGAGATTGGCTCGAAGAAAATATAATAATCAATGCGTACCGAACAAGCTTTTTAATCATACATGGGAACCGCAGGATTTATTCACAATTTTAAAGAAATTCAAACATTGAATTTAATGCACGTGTAATAATAAGGATTTTCGCTTGGCATAAATACCTAAATATTATGAACTGAACATGAATGCACTGCACGTCATCTCTTTCCTTTTTTATCGAGAAACTAACAAACACAGCCAACACTCGGAAACCACAGACAAGAAACTCCCCTTTCAAACCAGTGTTGCCACAATATGAGGGCACAATTTCCCTTTCCAAGGGGCAAAATTTCCCTTTTTGGACCATTTTTTACCTTGACCTAAGCAAATCATGCAATAATAATAATAAGTATTAGTAGTGGTACCAGTAGCAGTAATTATTATTATTATTATTGATGGTGGTGGTGGAAGCAGCAGTAGTAATGTTTCCGTTGGTCCATGTACGTGTGAATAAAAAAAAATAATTTTCACGTCACTTTCATCGCTTTCTGACCAGATGTCCCAGATTTGGATCCTGGTCAGGAATCCATTTAATCGTTAATCCTCATCGTTACTATTATCCGAAGGTGCAGAAAAGCGATGTACTTAACAGAAATATAAATAGATACAGGCTATATTCAAGGGAGCAGGAAAAAGAACAGCAAAAATGTGAATATTAAACTGGAACTTAACATAAACTGTAATAATGTAGTCAGACGTCTTAAAATTTCCCTGAAATTGTGGTATTTTTAATCGAAATTCCCTTTTCCCTAAAATTTCGGTCCGAATTTCCCTGCAAAAGGGAGATTTCCCTTCATGTGGCAACACTGTTTCAAACTCACAGATTATGTTCACATGCCCAAACTCATGAACCATGGCCAAACTACAGCGCCTAGAATAACGTAGTGTGGAAAACGGCATGCTTCTGCGCTCTCTGGCTGGTTCCACTGGAAAATGATCCGCTAGAGGCGCTGGTGTTGAACGCGGTGCTTGGTATTCGTCTACTTCTAATGGAAGTAAATGGAGTTTTCGCTGCAACGTCTGATTCTTTTACATGAAGCATTTCTATGAATGTGATAATTGCTATGATATTTGGTTCAGTGGTCGCGAAGATATTAACGAACACTCTAGACAGTCGACCACGTCCTGTTATCGTCATACTTTCGTTAATAATACGGGAGAAAAAATACGCGTGGAATGCTCTTGGCAACTAAATTTTTGTGTATGAATTAGGTTCGTTATTATTATCATCATCATTTCTTTTAAAGATATACACACTGAAGCATTTGTATTTTTGATATTTACTGTCTCTTTTCTTCCGCTTTAAACTAATCGCGGCGATGATGATAATGATGATTGCATGAAACGACAAGGGGAACCCCACAAAACGTTCTTAGTGCCATCGACATGATTGTAAGGCAACTTTCAAATCAATGGGACAAGCGACACGGGATGTTCACACTGTCACACTAGTGACACACACTTCCAGACTGTAAAATAGCATTCATTGCACATGAGGGTCCAAACAGCAAACGATACGTTCATATGGCGTATTCGCGTGCTACTTGTTACTTCGGTCGGAAAGCTCCTTAAAGGAAGGGTGCTGAGACCGAAGGGACGCGCTACAGGGGGAGTTCCCAACTATTGTCGGGACGCGCTAGCAAGCGGCGTGGAACCACCCACTCTGGTAGCGACGCGCTGTTGCCGGATTGACCTACTTCAGGATTTTCGCGAGCCCAAAGAAACACGTGTAGGATTAAACATCTGGTTAAACAGTAAACAACGGGACACTTCCATTGTTCTCTTTCCGACTCTGTTCGTATTTGAAGGAACAACGTTAACTTCTGTGCGTGAGCGGGCGTTCGTGTGTATGTTTGTATGTAAGAGTTGTTTGGATTTTGAACGTACGGGAGTATTATTGTGTGTCATGCTGGCTCGGTTCACGGGTTTGTGGAAGGAGCTTTGTGGGCGTTTCAATCCAGGAAGAGCGGCGACTACCACGAAGAAATGGACGCCGAGGGTTACATTTCTTGGTTTGTAGACAAACTGCTGCCAAATATTCCTCCTGGTCAGACAATAATCATTGACAATGCGCCATACCATTCAACACAAGTCGACAAGCCCCCCACGATGTCATCCCGCAAAGCTGATATCATAACCTGGCTGGAACGCCATAACGTAACATGTGATATGAGCATGAGGAAGGCTGAACTACTGCAGCTCCTTATGTTACACAAACCCCAGTTCCTCATATATCGAATAGACAAGCTTGCAGAAGAAGCTGGACATACGGTGGTCCGTCTCCCGCCTTATCATTGTATGTACAATGCAATCGAACTTATTTGGGCACAGGTCAAAGGGCTGGTAGCACAGAGGCACACTTTGCCACCTTTTACACCGTCTAAAATTTTGCAATTGACAGAACAGGCTATCGGGGATGTGACGGCAGATAGGTGGCGTTCGGCTATAGAACACGCAAGGAAGATTATTTCCGAAGCATGGGAATAGGAGGGAGTTGAAGAGCAGCAAATGGACGATTTTGTAATTTCACTTAGGCGGGAAGACAACAGTGACAGTAGTAGCTCAGACGAAGATGTTCCTTTACCAACCAACAATGAAGATGATCGTGGGATAGCGCCACTGCAATGGTAGCCAGTAAGCAAAAACAACTGATTCTTTAACTACTACTTCTGTTCTTTCATTCGTTTTTTATGTTTTTACATACAGGTAGCTCAAAGCATTAATAACACATGTACCAAATGTATCATTAATGTTAAGGAAATCGAGCAATTGCCAAGCGTTTCGTTGTAATTTATTGAACTCTGTATTTCCAGAGCCTGTATTCTCATATAGCTTCCCAAATTATCTCACTTCACACACCCACATGTGCCTCCCCGATGGCACAGTGGTAGGGTAAGTGTTGTCTCCTTGTAATCAAGTAGTCCTCGGTTCGATACCCTGTCGAGGCACATACTGGATCGGATCCCACTTCCAACTGTAGGTCCATTCCAGATTAACCGTAGTGTGCATAAAGTGGACTTTAAAACACCAACTCAATCAATCAATTCACACACAATTGATTTGTTCTTGATAAATTCTTCCCCGTAATACAGTAACTCAGTTCTGTAAAATTCTGTTTTAGAGGTGAATTTTTGTAGGTTCCTCAAAATATAATTTAAAAACGTGTTAACGAAACGAAGTTGTACGTAATTTGTATAGCAGTGGGTTAAGAAAATTATTTATTTTACTTTTATTTTTATGATGAATAAGTAGATCCTATTTGTTTATACGTAATTTGCCCTAATTTTCAAGAAATACATTTCATTTTTAAGTTCTGAAGGTTCAACAATTGCGGCGTGACAAAGAAGGCAAAGAGAGGCGGTATGAAATCAAAGGAGAACGATATGCCACAGTTGTTCATAACACAAGACGCATTTTCTTTTGTTGGTAATTGTGATACGATACAACATTAAGTAAAAAGATGCCGGTAGCTGATGCTTGCAATGTACCATAATAAAAACACGACAAAGGTTCTTTCATTAAAGATTTTCGGTTGCTGTGCAGAGCAGGAAGATAAAATGTTTCATGCTTGCCAGAATGTAAAATTCACACTGGAAGATAACGTCAACCTACAAGAAACTTCAGATTCAAACTTCTAGATTCTTTAAATTATCACTTTACGATTGAAATAACATATATTAGCATACTGATACGTACGTTCTTAATTTCGCGTGACGCTTTTTTACCGAGCTTGCCAACAGCTGATTAGCCTGTCCGTGTGTTTGTGCGAACGTGGCAACGTAGAAACCCTCCAGCCACATGGCAGCCAACGAGGAGACAGAATTTGGTCACGTTCTGCCGTTCTGCGTTCTGATTGCACGCCGCTTCTTATCGCGTCCGTACTGTAAGTGACAAGCGACATGGTGCCTTCAGTCTATTAGCAAGCGTTGCTTGCGAACAACAGATAGGCGACACAATAAGCAACACGTGTCGCTTCTGCGTCGCTCAAACTGGGTAATTTCCTCAATAGCTTGCAACATGTTGCCGTGGTTTGTTGTTCGCTCATACGCGATGCAATGAGTGTCTTGCTTTAGTGAGATTGCGCACCAAAGCGACAAGCGGCACGCGACACTTATCGCTTGAGGATTTCACCAACCGAACGCTGGCCTGTGCTTCCCGTCATGCCGCTACGATGTGAAATGTTGCTCTTGATTGGCTCGTTTCCAAGCAACATGTGTCGCTTCGGTGTGAAAGTTGCCTTAGACCAAATGACCCGTGTCGCTTTGGTGTGAAATCCTCGTATCGTTTGTCGCGTGTTGCTTTGGTGTAAAATCTCTTTGAGGAAACGGTGCAGTCAGAGCTTGTGTCCCTACGGTTCGAAAGGCTGCATTGATTTCCGACTCCTCGCTTTCAAGCGACATTTGTGGTTTGTCGCCTCGGTATGAAATATCTCTCAGGATACTATTTATATTCTAATAACATAGAAAAATAAACTGTAATACACACTCCAAGACCTGACGTCCGGAATCACATTGCGATGTTTCTTCTTGTGTTACGCATGCTATTTATTTATTAATTTTATTTTACTTTTCTTTCCAAATTAATGCCATTTCGTGACTGCAAATCACTCCACAAATATAACTGTTTCCATCAATTCACTTACCGCCTTTCTAGAGAAACAAATCTACACAATATATTCCAAAAACTAACTAAGCCGCATTACTTTCATAACAAAATTAGCACCTGGGTCGATCGCACTGCCATCTACTTGTCATCGTCTCGGGGAACCAGTTTCTTGGGTCGTTTTCCACACTACGTTATTCAAGGCGCTGTAGCCAAACTTTGCTCTTATTTGCTGTCCCACAGAATCCAGTCGAGGAAAGCCAGTAGCAATTAGAACATGTCCTATTCCTCCAAACCATCCAGGCAGGCATCACACCGGGCATGTAGCCAGTTCAGCGCCAACTAACTGGATATCCAGTTCCGTGTGATTCGGCCTTTAGCTCTGTCTTTCTTCACCAAGGAAAGAAACGTTCACGGTGGATTCGACAGATGGCAACACTGGGCGTGCTTCTAGTGTTTGCGGTGCGGAAACTTTATACTTGTCTCTGCGGAGCGCGGTGCACGCATGCGCATTCTCTCCGCTGCCCCCTTCAGTGCGAGTGACGTAACGCGTTTAGGGGAACAAAAGTCCCACGCGGTTACATCAGTGCACCGACAGCATCTTGTGGAATTGTGGAAGAAAAAAAATCGCCGACGAAATTTTCATCTCGCTTTTCGTGCGTTTCTCCCATTGACGCGTGCGACCAAATTTTTTGTCCCTTTCCAAATGGATGCGGCGTGATTTTTTTTAGCCATATCGACGGGAAAGTATCGTAGTTGCGTACGTGAAAGCGGCATTTATCATCTCGGTAGCGATCTCGTGCGTTGATCTGATGAAGATGCCAGAGTCCTTTCTCCGCTCCTTGAGGAGGCGGTCGATGCGCGTCAACAAATCCAAGACGCTGGTCATCAACGAGAAGCGGAAGTCAGGTATGTAGGATGTAGTTTTGTTTGCAGTGTAGGTAGATTTGTGTTGGCTTTTGAAAGGGGTGTAAAGCCGTTTTCGTTTCGAAGACAGTAAAATTGTCAACCTGTTCCACTAGTACCACACTTGAAACTGTATACGTGTCGATTGACATTTGTCGTGCCTGTAAAGGCCTCCCCGATGGCGCAGTGGTAGCGTCGTCGCCTTGTAATCAAGGGGTCCCGGGTTCGACACCCGGTAGAGGCATATAGTGGTTTGGATCCCACTTTAATCTGTAGGTCCAGTCCCGATTAGCCTTACTTTGCATAAAGTTGACTTAAACACCAATCCATCAATCAATCAATCGTGCCTGTAAAGTAATTTTAAGTGTTCGGCATATTCTTATTGAATGTGTCGATTTTACTTTCCTTAGCAAACTTTTTAATCTTTGTTTGTCATCCATGTTGGGATATGATGGCAGCAGTTGCGTGCCCAGGATTTTCGAAAGGAGGGGGTTAGGTATACATTTTTTAGTAGTCAGCCCTCATTTTGCCATCTTTTCCTGCATTTGATGGTTTTTTTGGGAATACAGGGCCAAAGAGGGGGGTTATAACCCCCACCAACCCCCCATTGGGCACGCCACTGGATGACAGTCTTTTAACAAGAGTTAGTTGCTTTTTGAAAAGAGCGTACAGGGTGTCTACCAGTCAAGACATTGTGCTTGTGGTCGAGAATTTTTACTATTTCTTTCACAGTATAGTGAACTGACATTGTTATATAGGGCCTACTTGTTCTGGGATTTGATAAAATTGAAGATTTTGGAAATCTAAAATTGTATTGTGTGGTTCACTTTGTTCCTTAAGAATTACATTGTCGCATGCGTAAAGTTATGTAATGTAAAAATATTAAATAAGTATTGTGGCCATTCCCCATCCAGGATAAAGTCTGAAGTATTTATTTTTACATGCATTAATAATTCAAGCAAGCTTAAATCTCTTTTTAAAGTACAGCTTCAGTTTTCATCTTAACCAGCCTTGTGGTAGGATTTCTTCATTGAATAAAAATATATATGTTGTTAATTTCCAATTATACGTAAGCAGGGGCGATTAAATAAATGTTAAGAAAAGGGTCAAGACAAAGTCAAGATTTTTGGATTTGTTATTTTTGTAGACATCCTGGCATGAGGTAGTTTTAAAGACTAGCGTTATCTTTTTAATGTGTGGTGTTTGCCCTGTCGCTTCTAATCTTTCTCAAGTGGCTCTTTACAGGCATGTTTAACCTAAAGGCAAGCGTTTTATATATAATTTTCTCGTATACTTTGAAGGATGCAAAATTGCACTGTCATTGTTTAAATATGGTCTTGAGATATCGAATTTGGTACGAAACTTTCATAACTTGCAACACTGAAACTCTCTTAATTTGTTACTTTCACACGTTTTGAAGCTTCTTATACTACTGCGTTTGGTACTAATGTTCGAAGTAACTATTATGTAATCTTGGTTGTAACAAGTACTATATTATTCATATAATAAACTTATTGGATGCTAAAATAAACTAAACTAAAACTGCTACTCCTGCTACTACTACTACTACTAGTAGTAGTAATAATAATAATAACAATTTAAAATACCGATAATGCATTCACTTTAGAAATGAATCCCTCTTTAACAAACTTCTGCATATGCCACTGGTCTGTATCATAATATTTTTGAGGGGAGGGGTGTCCTCGACATCTTCGATTCGACCCTTCCCCTAGGAAAATTTCTGGCGACCCCCATACATACGTGCCAACGCACACAAACATTTTAATTCATTCATCACTTATCATCGTCGCGATTAGCCGAAGTGGTACAAAAACAACGCGAAACAACAAAATCAGATTCATCGTTGCGACTCGGCCAATCACGGCAGCGAAAATTAATGTTCATTGCGTGAAATTGATGCAAGGGTCACTCGCACCAGGTTAGGACTCGAATCCGGAATATTCATTGGCACCCACTCGGGCGTCTTGAGTCTTTTGTGAAGAATTGTAGGGGGGGGGGGGGTATTGATGAAATTTGTGTGTGGATAAATGAGTCACTGCATCCAGTGCGTTCAACCATCTATGGTGGGTAGGCTGCGTGTTGGCCTATATTTGTGTCTAAATTTTAATATTTGTATTTTTGTTATTGAGCGACGTTTTTCTGACACTTTTGACTAATCGCGACAATGAAGATGATTAGATGAAATTGATGCCATGCCCAGGTCGAGACTCGAACCCGGGAACTTCGGTGGCGATATCGAAACGCTCTGGGACGCCGAACCGTCGTCTGAATGCCTATGCTATGACCATGGATTCTTTGATTGGACATTATTCATTGTCTTGCCTTTCTACCTACCATATAATACTCTATCGTTTCGTTTAGAGAGACCGCCTCTTGCTGTCACTAAACCAATTTCTTTTGCAGGTAGTGGGAATCGAATCTATGATGACCTGTAACCTAGGCTCGATTCCTACCACCGGGGGGTGTAAGGAGAGACCTTCCACATAGTAATAACCTCACTCCCACGCAGTACACCCTGGACTGCATTTTGCAGACAAACGAGACTCTGGCGACTGGCCCTGTGGCCAGTATAATTCTGTGTGTTGTCCTGTTTTTTGTCCTTATGTGTGCTGAGTGCCCTTTTACAGCCTCAGCTTTTAACAGAAGTCAGAATATTTTAAGATTTTAATTATGCAACGTCAGAGTTGTTATTTGTAACGGTAAGGGGCTGGCCCCCGTATAATGTGACGGGTACAAAATAGCCTAAGTGCTGACGCACCCAAAATTTTAAATTCAAATCCAGCCACCTGAAAAGAAAACTACCTGAAGACGGAGAAGTGCTCTCTCGAAACGTAGGGATAGAACATGTAGTAGATGAAAAGATAGACAATAGATAATATCCAATTAGGATTGAGGGCCTCCCCGATGGCGTAATGAGAACGCCGTCGCCTTGTAATATACCCGCTGGAGGTACATAGTGCTTCGGATCCCACTTTAACTGTAGGTCAAGTCCCGATTAGCCTTACTCTGCATAAAGTGAACTTAAACACAAGCTATCAAATTGAAAATGTGTCGAGAGCCATATGCAACCCAGTTTTTATGAGCTTTGTATATGGAGACTATTTTTTACTTTCATTCTGGATAGGAAACTCTGTTCCACAAAATGAGTAACTGGCCAATGTAACGATTTTTTCGTCATAAAGTTAGTTTTGATACAGTTAATGGAAATGAGTTGCAGAACACGTTTTTAGAAGCTTCCAGTTTTCAAACACCTTGAAGTTCGTTATTGGAATGACGTGCAGTGTTGCAATCTGTGCATTAAAATTTTCTCCTGACATCACAGGAAAAATGGAACAAAACAGTAAGTTTCGTTCCTTTTATAAGACGGGATACGATCGTAATAATTTAGGAAGGATGGATCTTGGTAATTCGTGCCAATCGAGAAATGTAGATTGCGGTAGGGCATGGCAAGAGCTGATCTAAAGATGGGAGCTTGCCTACCTCCCTGGAGGAGTGGTTAACGTAACGCGCTACGAAGCCAGAGTTCCACGGTTCGAACTACTGTGAAGGCATGGGTAGATATATATCACTGTGCTTGTTCCAGCATCCATTTCATCAGTCCTCTCATATTCGTCGTCGCGATTCGCCACGGCGATAGAAAAGCGACGTAAAGTAACGGAAGTACAAAGGGAAAGAATGCTCCTTAGCCGCATGAGCGTGCGCAGACCCTCTGATTAGGAGGGGGCAGAAGCCTCGATGAAAGTTCAGTTCAAGAAAACCTTCATTCCATCTCACCGTTTTATTTTATCGATGGATACCAAACAGGGGCGTTGATTTAGTTTAGATTCGGCTTTCCTTGACTTTGTAAATACGAGTTAACGTCAGTTACTTTTGGGCGTGAGGCTATTTATCCAATAGCTGCTATTTACGGAATGATTTCATGATGGTCGCAGGGCCAGCATGGCAAGGCCATCTTGTTGCTGATAGGGACTTTAAAGAAAACAGTTTTTGTCCTGTTTCTTTTAAAAAGATGGTATCGAAGATACTTGGGCTACTTTCGATTAAGCCAAATATGCATCGGATTATTCTAAAAAAGAAAAATCAAATGTAACACTTTAATTTCTGAGAGACTTTAAATTAGTCTTTGTGGTTCGGAAACGAATTCACAAATAAACTAGGGCTGAGCCAATCCCGATGCCGATACTCTTTCCGATTCCCACTGATACCGAAAGTTGAAAATTGCAATAATTAAAATGTGTTCAAGATATTGATCAGTTTTGGGTGTGCAAGTATACTTCTCAAATTATATGCATTAATTTAGGAAGAAATTTGCTTCAGAATATTAAGAAATTACGTCATAATATTAAAATAGATGCTATGTATAATCATCAAATACTGTTTTTCGTGCAAAATAAAAATAAATTTTGAATTTTGTATAGTTTCCAGGATATTTAAGACTCCCCGAAATTGTCGCGCAGCATTTTTGCGCACCCCGTGAATGACCAATCTGCCGGAAAAGTATCGGCTGGTATCACTAGAAGCATTCCAACCGATACTTTCCGATACCGATACCTCGGCATCCGTATCGGCTCAGCTCTAAAATAAACACAATTTCTTGACAGCAGATTCAAAACAGCTACACATAATTTATTAATTTCCAATGTGTGAGCATTTTATTCTGCAGCCACATAGAGGTGAAACAGCTAACCTATTAAGCATTGGGGGACCTTAATAACATGTGATTTGCTAGAGAATGAAGTACCCGTCGTCTTCAGTTACTTGGAACTTTCACCGGGTGAAATACTTCACTTGCTTTAAGATTCCTCTGCATTAAATTTCTGAGCGAAAGTATTAGGGGGCAACTCCTCCCTGCGCGCGGCTATTCCGCAGGGGGTACCGGATTCGATTCTCTGCGGAGTTTCACCGTCAAGTGGTTGGCACTCCGCTTTCAACTGTAGGCTCAGTCCCGAGTAGACTATTTGAGCATAAAATGGAACTACTTTGTTTTACTTTGAATAGAAAGACATTGATGGAAAGAAACCTGTAGACTGCCATGCTTGTGACGTGCTTTTTACTGTTTGAGTGAGAATTGCAAATTTCTTATATGTGAAAGAAGTTTAGATTGTGGTTTCAGTACATAAAGAACAAACAACAAGGAACCATTAACGATGAGATGAGTCGTTAATGAAGATATGAGTTCATTTACAATAACAGCATCAGTGGCGTGCGGGCCCCCGTGGCGGACGTGTTATCACCGCGCTACGACGCCAGGCATCTCGGTTTCGAATTCTGGCCTGGGCATGGATGTTTGTGAGTGTCCATTCATCAATTTCATCACATCATCCCTCATCCCCATCTTGCCAAAAGGCGAAATAAAATCAAGCAAATCAATCAATCAATCAAGCAGCATGATGCAGTAGCGTGCCCAAGGGAGTTTTGGTGGTGGTCTTAACCCAACCCCTCACCCTTTGACCCAGCATTCCTAAAAATAACATGAAAGGCAGGAAAGCAGTGGCGTGCCCAGGATTTTCGAAAGGGAGGGGTTATGTATACTTTTTCTTGGTAGTCAGCCTCATTTTGTCATATTTTCCTATCTTTGACGTTCTTTTTAGGAATACTGGGCGAAAGGGGGGGTTATACCCCCATCAACTCCCCCTTGGGTACGCCACATCAACTCCCCCTTGGGTACGCCACTGCAGGAAAGGATAGCAAACTAAAGACTGACTACTAAAAAAGTATACGCAACCGCTCCACCAAAAATCCTGGGCACGCCACTGAACACTTTTACTACTTCATATTTTGTCTTGATCTTTTTTTAAATTTTTGGGCCATCGGTGACAGGTTTGGTGGAAAATTGGAACCGTTGGCAACACTTGGGAATAGAAAATAAGCCACCTTGCCACCCTTTCCCGTTCTGCCTGTTTTGAGGCCCCGAATTTCAGGTCGCTCCATTTTGCGATCCCGTACTCAACAAAGAAGTTGACAACGTCCGTTTCTTTGGCATTCTTGAGAAACATCTGCCGCTCTCGAGAGGTTAGGGAAGGGGTCGGCAGGTGGTGGCTCCCGTCCACCGGACATGAGAGTCGGATGGGGCTGCGGAAGGAGACGACGTGATCGACATGACAGAAGACTCACGTATCCGTCGGTCGAAAAGGACACGTGCCATGCGTCGACATCGGAGGAGCCCTTTGCTGACACCTCTTCCGTCAGTGGTGTGCGAATTGGTTTCGTCAGCGCCCGCATGATTTCCTCTCGGGGGGACAGAGTAAGATTTCATACCTTGCTCTTTGGTCATAGAAGTTACTACTGTTTTAGAAATCGTAAAAGTTTCACAAGAAACTTTCTGCTGCTGCAAAATCAGGTTGCAATTTAAGCTGAGAGATTACTTCTATTTTGATATCGTTGGGATGGTGTTTTAAGTTCACTTTGTGCACAGTAAGGTTAATCGGGACTGGACTTACAGTTTACAGTGGGATCCGAACTACTATGTGCCTCCACCGGGTATCGAACTCTGGACCCCTTGATTACAACGCGATGACGTTACCACTGCGCCATCGGGGTGGCCCCTATTTTGATATCATTATGTAGGCATTAAGTAAATACACTGCTCCACAAAACTTAAGGAACACCAAGGGATGAGAAGGAAACAAACACAAAAGCAGGATTCACCCTGTGTATCATTTTGCAATGTTGATGGTCATTTTCGTAGCATGTTGCATCTGTACCTTATTGGTGTTCATAAGCCCTGATCAAGAGCATCCCAAACATGCTTGGTTGAGGTCCGGTGAGCATTCAGGCCACTCAATACGGGTGACGTCTTTTGTTTCCAGGAATTTCGACAGAATATGTGCGCGGTGCGGGTGAGTATTGTCATCTACAAACAGCAACTCCGAACCAAGTATTCCACGGAAATTGCGAACGTATGAACGCAAAATGTTGTTTTTCTCAATTTCGGATGGGGCTGAAGCCTCATGAACCCCTCTCTACGTACGCCAGTGTAGCGTGACATAGCTTAAATAAACTTGGGACGATTATGTGCAAAAGATATACTTTATTGTAACGTTATTCTAAAGATTTAAATTATTCTCTAATACTCTGCTGCTCTCATAATTCCTTGGTGTTCCTTAAGTTTTGTGGAGCTGTGTACATATCTACAATAAACGTATTGTTTAACAATAACTCTTAAGTATTTAATAAATAAGGCTATTACTTTTCGTCTTTAAAACATGGTTGTAATTATAACCATCTATTCCATTCCTGTACCCCTATTTTCGCAAAATAATACTCTAATCTCTAGAACATGGACATCAAGTTTACCGTACGATGTATTGTTTACATACAACAGTTCAACTGCAGGTTAGAAACGATTCTTGGTAAGGTGAGACGCTCAACCAGGATGTCTTGTCTACCAGTCATGAAAGTCAAGAAAAAGTAAGGAAATCAACAAGTAACCGAAGAAGTCAATAAAAGGTGAAGAAATCATTCTTGTGGTCAAGAATTTTTGCTATCACAATGACTAATTGATTGATTTAGTTTATTTTCCTTCACTTTTCTGCCCCTTTGCCTAATCGTGAAGATGAGGATGAAGGGACAATCACAACTATATAAGGACTACACGATCCCCACGTAAGATTATACTGGCTGTTAGTCCAGATGCTAGTCTGCCAAAAGCAGTCCAGGATGCATTAGTAGATCAAGCAGGTCTAATTCTCTTGTTGAATACAGCTTCAGTTTTTGTGTTAACTGGCCTTTTGGTAAGGGGTTTTCATTAAATAAATATTTATTTTCTTATTTGCTAATTCCCAACTTTACCTAAGTAGGGATCGAATAAGTAAAGGTTAAGACACAAACAAAGGTGAAGAAAAAGTTAAGAATTCTTGATTTGATATTTTCATAGATACCCTGTCGACTGAAATTTGCAACTGGGTCCGCTACTGGCGTGCATGATCAGTTGTGGGAGCAAGTGTATGTAGGAGCTTTAATTTTTAAATGGACCGCATCTGAACGTGAACTGCTGCTACGGGCGAGGTGCACCTTCTTTTGCGCGGAACCTCTGAGATCATCACAAAGTCTTCCGTCATCCGAAGCAGCGCCCAGGTGGCCTTGATCGGCGCACCCATTCACCTCCATTGGCCCTTATATGCGAGAGTTTAAATTCGCCTCTTTAGATGCTCCGAGGCAAGGCTGAACGCGAATCAGCTCCATATCAGAAATGTATGAGGAGATACTTTTCACGTTGCGTGTTCCAGTCTAAACTTCATAGAGAAGAGAGAGAGACGTCTCCTCTTTCTCTTCTCCTTTCCTTTCTCTCTCTCTCTCTCTCTCTCTCTGAGAGGGAGAGTGAGAGAGAGAAAGAGTAGGAGAGGTAATAGACCAGAAGCGTATATTCTAGGCTAGCTACGCTATCTGTGAAGCCTGAAGTCTAGACAATAAAATACAGGAGAAAAATCGATCATAAATTGTAAATAATATTATTCATATCAGTGAGATGGTGATGCTGATTCTGGAGTTGGCAACCTGATTTCTTACCAGTTGGCAACCTGATTTCCTACGAGTTGGCAACCTGATTTCCTACGAGTTGGCAACCTGATTTCTTATGGGTTGGCAACCTGATTTCTTATGGGTTGGCAACCTGATTTCTTATGGGTTGGCAACCTGATTTTCTATGAGTTGGCAACCTGATTTTCTATGAGTTGGCAACCTGATTTCCTATGAGTTGGCAACCTGATTTCTTATGGGTTGGCAACCTGATTTCTTATGGGTTGGCAACCTGATTTCTTATGGGTTGGCAACCTGATTTCTTATGGGTTGGCAACCTGATTTTCTATGAGTTGGCAACCTGATTTTCTGAGTTGGCAACGTGATTTCTTATGAGTTGGCAACCTGATTTCTTATGAGTTGGCAACCTGATTTCTTAGGATTTGGTAAATGTATTTCTATTCATAGCCTAGGAGCACGTGACATAGTGAGATAGCCCAGATCTTGGACCCAGTATACGTCTCTGAGAAAGAGACAGGTGGTCTTCTTCTCTCTCTCCCGAGAGAGAGAAAGACATCTCCATCACCAGCGAACGCACGATTTGTTTTCGGAGGGTGCTGAAATTGCAAAGGTAGATACTGAATACGTACCTGCTTTATACAGGGACCAGGATACACAATAAAACATTTGGTAATTACATATCTTGACCTGTGTTTTAAATGTTGTTCAAATACAAAAATTGTTTTTTGGGCTCATTTTAAGGGGGTCTGCATTACCAAGTTCTTTTTTCATTTGAAAATGCTGATTTTCCGAAAGTTTCGGAGGAGGCTGCAGTTCCATCAGCTTCCGCCTCTGTGTTCGCCAATGATGTTCATGACTTGGCTTATTCGGCACAATAGGTATCTATATATTGGGAGTGTCCACAGAATCCGGATAACAGATATTTGGAATTCAAATCATCCTATACCCGTTTCGGATGCAACGGATAATCCGAATATTCCGATAATATCTATAATTCGGATATCCGATCCGTAAGGATTGGTATGTACTTTTTTTTTCAAGTTCAGTAAGTTATTCTATTAAGAATATTTATAATTATGTAGGTCTACTGGTTAATTTTTGATTGGAGCCCAAACTCGAATATTTATAGTAAAGAATATGCGGATAAACGCACAGATTGTTGGCAACGGTTGAGAATCATGCATTCGAAATGGACACACTGTTGGAAGTTACCGTAAAATTTACAATATTCTACCGTTAAAAACTTAACATCCTGCCTGTTAATTTATAAAAACGGTGTGCACCGTTTTTTATTTCAATTTTAATACTTTTTCATGCACGAAGATAAATAATGATTATATATTTCTCCTGCTTACACCATAAATATATTGTTTAAAACTGATTCATTAAAATTAGATTAATTAGGGCAACTATATAATGGCCGTTACTACATTAAAAACGGCCACGATTATTTTTTTAACGGTAGTTGGATGGCATCGAAAATTGACGGTGTTAGACCGTCATTTCTACAGTGAGCTTTTACTGTACATGACGTAAACGAGAATATGCGGAGAGTCCGTGAAACGTATAAACTATGAAACTATTCGGTAAACTTTTATCCCGATTTGGGAATCCCGTATATAATGTAGTGTGTATGGCGTAGATGTTTAGGCCAATTGAAAATTATGATACAGTCCCAGTTCTACAGTTCTTGAATCCACCCGTCTGCTGTGATTGAAGTGAATCAGCTGAATTTGCATGGAGTGAAATAAAGAGCGCTTTCCCCCAGAAACCTTCCCACGCCTTCCAATCTGGAGCCTAATAATTTCTAAGTTATGTTTCCGCCGTTCGTACAAGCAATGGGCTTCTATGCCTTGGTTGGAAGGTTTAAAGAGACCTTACGGCATTCTCGCACAACTGTGCACAGGAACTACTTCGTCAACGACTAGCTGAGCTGCCCAAATCAGTTTGTTTCTTGGTAACATTTTACCCCTGCTGGGATGCGAATGTTGGGACGATACCTTCAGTTGCTTCTCTTCAATTTCCTCGTGGCTTTCCTTCCATCTGTAGACCCCTCTTCTCCGTATCGCAAGGCAGTGCGCGCTGCTGAAAGCGGCTGGTAGCTGCAGCCGCGTTTTCCCCTTCGTGCACTCACTTCCCCTCTCACGCGTTCATTTGTCGAGTTCTCTCGAGTTCTACCTGCGCAGAGGACGGGAACAGAGTGTACATAGATAGATACACAGACCGAAAGAACTAATTTCCAGGCCATTCTTTCCTTTTTCTTCTTAAACCTTTAATTTTGGAAATTGTAAGGAAAATAGCAGCACTAACTATTCTCCTAACGACCTTCTTCCTCAAGTTGCTTCTGCATCTTTTTAAGCTTCTCTGCTCTTCGCAATGCCTTGTGGGAACAAAAGTCTACCAACAAGTACGGTAGCGAGTATCGTGTGAGGCGAAAACTATGAGGTGAGAAAGTACCACGCAACAAGGACAAAACACAGGTGGAAGTCCCTGATAGCATAGTGGTAGCGTCATCTCCTTGTAACCAAGAGGTCCAGGGTTCGATATCCGGTGGAGAGACACAGTGGTTCGGAACCCACTTTAAACTGTAGGTCCAGTCCCAATTAGCCTTACTGTGCATAAAGTGGATTTAAAACACCAACTCCATCAATCAACGAACACGCAGGACAACACACACACAGTCCTACGAAGATTATTCTGACCAGACGCCAGAGCCTCGTTACTCTTCAAAATGCAGTCTAGGGTGTACTACGTGGAAGTGATGTTGACAATTTGGTGTACTAGGTGGAACAAGGTGGCTACTCACCGGGAATTCCTTGAATTCCTGGAATTATGCGTGGATTCTACTTGAATTTTTATCCGCAGACGTGAAAAACTGCAATTTTTGTTAAACCAAATCCCATTGAACTTATGTATAGGCCTATTTGTAAATACCCTGAGGTAAGATTTTCACAGTTTAGTTTTTATTTTTCTCGAAGAAGGAAGTCAAAGCTGCGTGGAAAATAAAACAGAATTCCCTCTATCCGTCTCCTTTGTTAGTGTCCTTTGCAGAGCAATCTATCTGACAGAGAGAAGATTATCTTGAAGTTGATGAGGCAAATTTGAGTTTGAAATACTCACCTTTCGTAGATTAGTGTACCCAGTACCATTTGTGACTTGTGTTTGTAGATGCATTTCGAGTCTGAGTATGGGAAATGACAATTGTAAACTCTGCACCTTAAATTAAATATTTAAAATATACAACCTCTGACAATAAAGTTCGGTGAATGAGCCTGAATATCGAAAGTAGACGAATTCTTAATGAAACCTACCTTACTGTCCTTCGAAGTAGTCCCCTCCCACGGCTATGCACCGTTGAGAACGGCTGTACATGTCCTGCAAACTTTTAGAAAAGTCTTCTTTCGGGATGGTGTTCAAGACCCTCGTCACGTTCCGTTGGATGTCCGGAGTATCCTCAAATCTCTGACCTTTCAAAGCGATTTTGAGGCGTGGGAAGAGAAAGAAATCTGGAGGGTTCAGATCCAAATATCTTGCAATGCATTGCTACAGAGGATGAGAGCTGGTGTGTGAGGTACGACCCTGAAACGAAACGCCAAAGCATGGAATGGCGTTCTCCTGCATCACCCCATCAGAAGGAGGCCAAGGCGGAAAAATCACGCATCAAGACGATGCTTATCACTTTCTTTGACAGTGATGGCATGATCCACAAGGAATTCCTGCCGGAGGGAACAACAATTTTTCCGCCTTGGCCTTCTTCCGACGGGGTGATGCAGGAGAACGCCAATCCATGCTTTGGCGTTTCGTTTCAGGGTCGTACCTCACACACCAGCTCTCATCCTCTGTAGCAATGCATTGCAAGATATTTGGATCTGAACCCTCCAGATTTCTTTCTCTTCCCACGCCTCAAAATCGCTTTGAAAGGTCAGAGATTTGAGGATATTCCGGACATCCAACGGAACGTGACGAGGGTCTTGAACACCATCCCGAAAGAAGACTTTTCTAAAAGTTTCCAGGACATGTACAGCCGTTCTCAGCGGTGCATAGCCATGGGAGGGGACTACTTCGAAGGACAGTAAGATAGGTTTCATTAAGAATGCGTCTACTTTCGATATTCAGGATCATTCACCGAACTTTATTGTCAGAGGTTGTATATACTGTTTAATTGAATTGAATTAGAATTTTTGGATTCGATGGAATCACACAGACCCTTTATATTGTTAATATATTTGTGTGTGGGTGGGGAGAGGAGGTAATACGTAAGGTTTGATATAGAGAAAATATATCTGCTTGTTCCCTTGAATTTTAGGAAAGTTCGCCTTTTAAACCGGGAATTATGCTTGAATTGTATCATGGTCCATGTGGAAGCATCACCCCTTACAGTCCAACAAGAAATCTAGCATCGAGTGATTCAGCGTGAATAGTTCCTTAGCTGCAGGCAGTATTTTCTTTCATGGAATATTCGCATTGTTTTCGAAGCGCTGAATGCATTCCTTTAACGTTATCTCGTGCATTGTGAACGTATTGCAACTGAAACCTGGCACTACTTTGTTGGAATTCCAATATCAGCTTCAAGACGGGGAATGTGTCCGTCAGAAGGGCTGCATGCGGAAATTCCTCTTGTCTTGGCTGTCCTTTTCAGCGAGACGCGGCACCAGATACTTCACATTGTAGCTAAAGTAGGGACGACGAAGTTAACATCAAGTACTAAATTTGAGGTTACATCCGACGTTGGCTGGTTAATTGGTACTGTAATAACCCCTTTCTTACCTCTGCTTCGACGAAGCTATTGGAGGTTCGTGGAGTGCTATGTTCTTGCTCTCTCAACGAATTTTCATGTCTTCATTCCTGTCATTTGGTATGTAGCGTGTCCATAGACTACCCTGAAAGTTTGTAGTGGTGTCAGTGTCTCGTTCTCGTCTCGATTTACGTCGTCGCCTTGTAATGAAGGGGTGCCGGGTTCGATACCCGGTGGAGGCACATAGTAGTTCCGATCCCACTTTAAACTTTAGGTCCGGTCCCGATTAACCTTACTGTACATAAAGTGGACTTAAAACACCAAATCAACCAATCGTCTCGATTTATGAACATCGATTTCGTTCTGGTCTTTCGAAATATATAGTGGTACGTTCCCTGTGCATATAACACCGTGCCATGAAGGCACATTTAGAGAATATGGTGCTAGGGCTCCACACATTCTTGATCTCGGCCATTTTGAAGGTGATGTGATCAGCACCATGATCCAGCCACCTTTAGCCCCCCCCCTCTCCAGGGTTTCCGCAAGTACCCATTGATTTCGCGCTGGGTGAGCCCGAGAGCCGCTTTATCTGGGGACAAAGCCGGAAAAATTTCGACCTATCACCCACCCCAGAAACCAGGGTCTTCCGGATGGCAGCCAGACGCCCAACCGACTACACCACCGCATTTCTCTCGAAATATATAATATAAACAAAAATTACAAATGTTCACGTGTATAAAGGACAAGGTACAGCCTGTTACTTCTAACATTTATTATTGTTGATGCCTCGTTGTGACGCTACAAGCCCTCTAGAAAACTTATTTTTTTCCCTGAATGTACATGCAATCACGCTCAATTGTCACTAATGATTTGACTTCGCAATTATAGTCCATCCCTGTAGTCTGTGGAGCAACCTTGAGTTTAACAGTAGAGAGGGGGAGAGAGCGAGTTGGCGGTGCGAGGCAGTGCCCGCTCCTGCAAACGGGTGGTAGCTGCTGCTGCGTTTTCCCCTCCATACACTCACTTCCCCTCACGCGTTCATTGGTCTAGCCCCCTCGAGTCATAACTTGCGTAGAGGACGCCTTTTCGTTCGCTTGATCCACAATCTCCTGGGACAGAGTATACTCTAAGCAAAGCAAATAACTTAATCTATGAATAATCAGGTAGATATCCGCTACAGAGTTTATGTAGCTCAGACGAAACGTTTAAGTGCATCATCAAAAAAGATACAGGAAGGTGCATCAAAACGCATCAACTGATGCATTGAAGTGCATCTCGACTGAAATAAATCCTCTCTTGAATCAAATGATGCACTTTGGTGTTTCTTTCACGACTACAAAAATGCACCCAAATGCATCAAATGTGAATCTGATTCTTTGAAGAAGCCATAAAACACACTTTAGTACATCAATCGATGCATTCTGGTGCATCAATCGATATGATGCATTTAGTTTTGTGTGTGTAGATCTGGTTGTTTGAAAGACACTGGAAATGTACCGGGTAATCCGATTGAGATGTCAGAAAAGTAAACCGTTGTGTAGAATACGTTAATAAGCAGTTTGTTGTAATATATGCAGAAAGGATTTAAGTTTTGAGTGAGTGCAGGTTTACAGACTTCAGCCGCGTGGCGCTAGCGTTCATTGTAGATATACTAGGTTGTATCAAAAAGTAAGGTGAATTTTCGATTTATTGAAAAACGTTCATAGAAAAAAATATGAAACTGTAGTATGTTTGACACATCGTATCACACTAAAATTCGACATAGGAACCACTGCCTTCGTGGGCATATCGTGTGAGGTGGGTCAGGGAAATGCTCATTCGGTGGTGTTTTTGGTCCTCACTCAGATTTTTGGGCACACACTTTCCTGAAGCCAAGTTGGTCATGGACGATACTCCTCACCGAACCATATGAGATGTTCAGTGCATCAGCAATGTCATGCAACCTGACTCTTCTGTCTTCACGAATCATCGCATCCACGTCTCACACATTGCTGTCGGTGATGGACGTTGCTGGTCTGCCACTTCTGTCATCATCTGTCACACTACTCCTACCACATACACTTGTTTCTGCGACATAACACTCTCTCCATTGACTTCCAACAATTCTCGATGAATTTCAGATGGTTTCTTTCCCCATAGAAAACGAATAACACTGCGCACCTCCTCCTTGGAGTAATGTTCATGTCGTTGCGCCACCTTTGAATTGCTCTAGGTACCAGACGGGTTGACGTAGAAGACTGTAATTGCCGTCAGACTTGCATCACCTTGGTATCTGACACATACAAAAAATTTAATTAGCTACACAAAAAACTCTGTGTTTTACAGACAAATTCACCTTAGTTTTTGATACAACCTTGTAGATAGTTGTCACGCTACAACAGCGCACAATGTATCGTATAGGATGCGAAATTTTCGAGTGTTATATGGACACTAGTACAGCCACATGGGTGAAGTCTGTAAACCTGTACTCACTCAAAACTTTCATCCTTTGTGCATAAATTACAACAAACTGCTCAGAGATACGTACATTAACCTATTGTACACAACGGTTTACGTGACGTCTCAAACGGATCACCCGGTATAATGTAGTAGAATAATAAAGCACAGTTTCTTAGATGCAGTACGATATCTTGAAATTTATATTCCAAACATGATTTTCTAAAATGTAAAACTATTTGTATTAACAATACTTTATGCAATCGCAGATGAGATAAATTTTGTTGTACGTGAACAAGGTTTCTCCATATTTGGCTTCAGTTGAGAGACTCCTTTTGGCATTTAGCCCGAATTTCATGCGTAAAAGGTCACGTTTCAAGAAAATCTTGGTTCTCGGTGAGTCTGCCTACACAGGAAATTGAAGGGAAGGAAAGACGAAACGAGTATTGACAAAAATAGTGTTTAAATTGGAACTTGTAAGAGGTTAGTTATTAGATTACTGCATGGGACCACTTTCGCTCGCTCGTAGTCTTTCGAGTCCCCCACCCTCGAACGTATAAAATTGAATATCCTTTTAATGTGACAATACTCGTAGAGACATATCTTCCTTGGTAAGTATGATGGGTAGTACCAACGTAATCAAGAAATCGAAAGAAGAAAAAACTCCGCAATGCCCCCGCTCCCTCCTTGAGGTTGCCCCATTGGCCAAGTTGTTTATCCTCGTTTGGTCACGTGGAAAACAGTGTGGGTTTAAGTAACAACACACTAATACGATTCATCTACACTCACTAACCTATCTTTATACACTACAGGACACTTCACTAAAAATACAATTACAAGAGGAAGGGAAAACAAATCTTTTCACCTTCTCCTCCCCCATGCACAAGTATTCCAACTGGATGTTGAAAATATTCTAGACATTTGATGTAAAAAGAAATTGTCGAAATGCCAAAGAAAACTCGCATCACCATAGGATTTTTTACTTTTATATTTTTAAAAAGTCTGGATGACCCTCTTGGCGCATCTATCTATTATCAGAATGATCATTTAACTTTGGAAAAATACTAGGTTCGTTTCTCCAAAAGTTGGCAGAAAAGTAGATAGTACCTTTTTCAAGAATTACTTCCCCAGCGGGTCTTACATATCCGTCGTATTTAGCGACTTATCTCTGAAGATGGCAACTGTGTCAACACTGCGAAAGTTCACTCGCTGTGCCAAAGTGAAAACGGGCACGGCTGGTGTCTTATGCGCTAACACCACCCTCTGCTACCTTCTTCCCGGCTCATGGTGAAAATGTTACTCGCTGAGACTTCTCACGTGTTTCAACTTGGTTAGGCCAGCTCTTGGGTGGCGCGGACCGCTGCCTCGCCGAGGGTTCGAAACAGCTGGCGATGCAGTGAGGAAGTTGGGGCTGTTCATATCTAGTCTGTGGTTGGGGCGGTCGTCTCGTCAGCTTGACCGATTGCAAGATTCGAATCTCCTTGTCTGTAAACTATCAATGTATTAATTTAACAATACTTGGGCTATGTATGCATTTCTTCTGAGGGTAGTGCCATGGCACGGCGGCTCTCCCCCTTGAGTCGCCGCTGGTTTCAGCCCACAATCATCTATTTCATTTTCATATCACTGCAACATAGACTAAACTACATTTTAACATGGAGATGATGACTATGTTCACTTAAGTTTCAATTTCACGATCAATATCTGAGGGCCCACTACCACAGACAAATTACGGTCATACGTGTACTACTGGGCTTCGAACGTATACCGCTCGTCTTGCCTGTTCGAGCGTTATTCGCTCGAGCGAAGAAGCTCTCGATTCCGTACGCTATCTAGCGTCGTCCGTGCGAACTACTTGGCGCTCGAGCGAAATGCTCTTCGCGCAGTACTCTCATTATAGTGCAGGAGGCCTTAGAAAGAGCGTTTCGCGGGCTAATAGCAGACGTCACTCGCACACTATTGCCGATACTCTCGTGTCGTCTGCTCCTCAGCCGAACAAACAGGCCGAGGTAGCAAGAGGCAGAGGTCACTCACCCTTCCAGAAGGGTGCAGCGAGCTAGCTGTGGCAACCGGGCTCACTCATTCGCGGACTTAATTGTTCTCGCAGACACACCCCCATATTGTCGTCTGCTGTAAGCCCGGGAAGCGATCTTTCTAAGGCCTCATGGAGTATAGATATGCTTTTATCATTAAATGAAGTAGGTACTTCTAACACAAATAACTTTTCTAGGTTAGTAATAATTGTTAGTTACATCACTAAGACATGGTATTAGGTACACAATTTTAATACGTAGTTATTTTATATCTTCATGAACATGTGTTTGAATAGCTTATTGTGTATTTCGTATGGTATTACTATATTTGAGAAATTTAAGTAATCTGAGAATAGGTGGACTGTGTATGTTTGTGTACGTACACAACCCATTATATGAGTTACTTTGTAGCAGATTTTCGCAGTTTGTTGTTTGCGAGCAGAGACTAATTTATTTAGGGGCGCCTCAAGGGGATTTACAAAATACCTGTGTGGACAAAGTTAGCCTGATTGTCGTAACTTCATGTCCCCTTTTCACAGAAAGTATTAAGAACATGAAGAACACATTTTAACATAATAGTCTGTGGGTATTCGTTATGAAGTTAGCACTAGTTTTCATGTCATTGTGACGACATTTATATTATTTAAATAAAGTAAACAATTTAAAATTAATATTGCTTCAGAATAACGAACTTGAACAAATGTTATGCAAGACTATATCTCTACAGGTAATATCAGATTAATCCCTCACTGCATATTTATTTTGGGAGGGATGATGTGTTCCCTAAATATATAGAAATTCATATTATGAAGAAACTAATTAAATTAAGGTGCTTTTTAAGGGCATATTTTGGCATATTTAGCCATTTCTGCGTGATAGAGCATATTTTGATGAATTTTCGGTCGTATTCATCATATTTTCGCTTTTTTTAAAAATATAAAGTCATTTTCGAAGTCGATTCGTCCTTACTCCCAGGTTCACTTTTTTTTTTCATTTGAAAATTTACAGAAAGTATTCATTGTGGATTGTAACTAAGGGCCCATAAAGTGAAATAAAAATAGTTCCAATGTGAAAATATCTCGGCATTTAGATATTGATGTTTGAAACAGTCCAATTATAAGGGCATATTTTTCAAATTATAGTGCATATTTTGTAAAGTTTTAGGTCATAAGAGCATATTTTATTTTTGCATATTTTGGTGATTTTTAGGTCATAAAAATCCTAACCCTAATTATCACTATAAATCAGATGGAGCTTCTCCATACAGCTGTTTGTTTTTCTTCTCGTAGTTGCGGTTTAGATTGCTACTTCAACCTTCTTGTTATATATACCAGGTGGTTATAATTAAAGTGACGGTGTTCAGAGTGGTACAGCACGGGCTGTAATGAGAGTAGCAGTCTGAAACTTCGTAGATATAATAATGAAGCAATGCGCTCGCGAATTATGAAAAAAAAAAAATAGTTCCAATTCTCGCCACCAGGGTAAAAAATGGCGCTGTAAGCAGTCAAAACGTGGAATTTTCCGTAACTCTGACGTCAAAGTCGATGACATTGACTAACCATTGTGTGAGCTCCCTGGTTGTGGTTGGTGACGCGTGTTGCCTTTTCCTTTAGTAATGTTCATGTAATTCGAATAGTGAAATTGTAGCGATATTTTATTACAAAGAGTATTGTTTTCTGCGATTTATAGTGTTTTTCCTGTAACTATACCAAGTTTTGACTGCTTACAGCGCCATTTTTTACCCTGGTGGCGAGAATTGGAACTATTTTTTTTTTTTTTTCATAATTCGCGAGCGCATTGCTTCATTAGCATATCTACGAAGTTTTAGACTGCTACTCTCATTACAGCCCGTGCTATACCACTCTGAACACCGTCACTTTAATTATAACCACCTTGTACATGTAAATAAACAAATAAGCCTTGTGAATTGAAGGGTGCATTAGCAATCGATGCTACAGGCAGTGTTGCCAACAGCACGAGAGAAAAACGGGCTAAATCGCACCCAAAATGGAGCTAAAATTCACATCCAGGGGGCTAGATTTGCAAATCTTGGGTGTTTTGGTGCAAAATTTCTGAAACTCAAGAACCACAACTAATCAACTGTCAAGATGAGGGGCATACGCTCAACTAAATTAAATTTTCTTATCTTAAATAATTTATTTCCCCCGTAAATTGTGGTGCAGTAAATTACACAAAAGCATTACGCTATGTCCAACGTGGATACGGGCAGCACGGTGCGTGCGGGGCGATGCGAGCAACGCGGCAGTCGTATCCGATCAAACCTGCAGTCAGCAATGAGCCCGTCCTACGTAGACACGTGCCGCGTGCGATTCGTCCGCTCGCAACGCACGCAACGTTTGATTTTCAAACAGGTTTGTTTTGTATCGCATTTGCCGTCCGGTGGCCAGTCGCCAAGAAAGATGGAAGGGCTTATTGCAGAAGTGCAAAGAAGAAATATGTTGTGGGATAAAAGAAACCCTCGTTACAAAGATCGTTTAATTGTTGATACGGAGTGGGATTCCGTAGCTGAGAGTACAGGAATTAATGATAACAAGCACCATCCAATCTTTTCACAAAATAGTCAAAGGTGTTTATTGTCATTCTTGTGTACTGATGAAATGCATTTTCATCTGCTCGTAGCTGCGGATACAGATGATGAAATTCTCCATACGACAACCTATTTCTGAAGATTGTGTGCGTCTTTTGTCTGTGACGTCTCTTGTGTTCCTTCAATATTTTCATTTTAATTACACTACTTTCCATTAATAGCACGGAGCGCACCGAACTGGAAGCCATGTTCGTCGCAACTGCTCAACACAATCGCACGCAGTAACGTTGGACACTCCCTGCGTTCACGCACATATCTGCGGTGCGGCGCTCGCATCACACCGCACGAACCGCGCTGCCCGTATCCACGTTGGACATAGCGTTACACATTTTCGGCATATTCCTCCTTCATATATATGCACACGCACACTCACACACACACACACACACCCGCACACACGAACTAGTCTCTGGTCGAGCCTCACTGTTACGAATGATTCGTCGATTCCGCACCGCATTTCTGTGAACTTTCAAGGACCAGATGCAATACAACTGAACAAAGATTTGCATTTTCTGGAATCGACGCTATCCGTAATTCGCCTCGGGCTACACAGCATATCAAAAACAGAAACAAGGGGATAAAGTGACAATGTGCACTTGCTAAATGCTCCCCAAGAGGGGTCGCAGGACGAGCTTGCAGGTGCAGAGGAGGGTCGGTTAAGTGAATTCTTCTTTGCAGTTTACTTTACTGAAAATACCAAAAAACATTTCATTACTGAAAGGGCTAGATTTGTAGCAAGATTTCTCTCTGTAGGGCTAAAAAGCCCCTTCGGGCTTTTGCTGAGTTTTGGGGCTGAGTACGTACTCAAAAGGGCCAGTTCTGGCCCCAAACGGGCCAACTTGGCAACACTGGCTACAGGGATGAGTGCGGGTCAGAGCTCTGTGCGATTTACACAGTGAAGAACGTCCTTTTTTACTACAGTAAACCCTCGTTAACACAAACTCGCTTAAGACGAACACTCGGTTAACATGAACAAAATGTTGGTCCCGGCAGGGATGTATTATATCTTATAGAAAGTTTTATCGGTTAATGCGAATTTCGGTTACCACGAATTACGAACTGTTTTTTAGTCCGCTGCGTCATTAACATTAGATCTCATTTAACACGAACTTCCAAAGTTTTTCATTTTTTTCTGTTGTTCCTCTGTCGTTCCTCTGCTAGGTATTTAAGAAATCGCTCAACAATCTCTCTCATCTTGTCAACGATTAACTTATACAGTATTGTAACGAACAAATTCAGATCAACAATGTGTTCAAATGTGTTTTTCTATTCTTTAAAACATAGCCAGTACGAGTAACATCAAGATTAAAACTTGGGTGCGATTGCTCGACAAACGCGATCATCGCGTCAACAATGAGCTTATACGTATTTAACCAACAAATTTAGTTGTGTGTTCAGATGTGTTTTTCTATTCTTTAAAACGTACGAGAAACATCAAATTGCAAGCACTAAGACGGGAGTCATGGCCTCTAGAGGAAGAGGACAGGCATAGACCTGCAAACAAAACAAAATCCTAGAGGAAGTAGAAATTAAGTTTGAGTCCCCGTTTAGCACGAATTTTTTTAACACGAACTCTTGATTTTTCGATCCCTTTTTCGTTTTACGGCGCCCTCAGTGTTTCAAGATTTTTCCTCGCCGCCCAAGTCAGAACACTTCCAACGCTCAGTTAGTTTTGTTAGGTTGCTTGCACATGTTTCAAATTCAGAAACATTTTATATGTAAAAAGTACTAATGAAGCACATATTTGGAATAAGTGTTATTCCAGTGAAATGATTGGAACATTTCTCGGCGTCTCTGCAAGCGAGCTACGGCATACCCCGTGCACACGCCTATGTTTGCGATAACGTAAGATGTCGAACCCCCGACCGCATGACGAAAAAGAGAGTGAAATATCTGCCAGGAGGTGATTTAGTTAACAGAAGGAGCTATAAATCGTTTGTTTATTGTTGGAGCCGCCACTCTTTCGAAAAGCAGTAAATTCTTTCTGGCATTTACGTTTCGTGCCTCGGACAACGATAACATTCCAAATGCTTCCTTAAAAATGCAGCAATGCATTGTTTTCGTTTTCTGCGTCCCTCGTGTAGACGCGTAGGCGCAACAATGCGTTTGAACTTCCTATTTCTCCCTCTCCTATTTACTTAAATAATTACTCATTTTTGACGATCTTAATTAAAAATACAGTGAAACCTCGTTAATCCGGATTAATGAAGGGATAAATTGACCGGTTTAAGGGGCAGTCCGGATTAACTGAAATAACCTAAAAGAACAGTAGACAGTGCATTAAACACCGTTTATAGCAACAGAACACGTTTATTATGGTGTATTTAAAGGGCATAGGGCTAAATACATCATACAGTACAGTACAAAGTCTGCGGGAAACAGAATTTCATCAGTGGTTGACTGCCTTTTCTTTGGGAAGTTCTCTTGTGGACTTCTAGCCACATTTAAAACCTTGCATTCTGCTTTTTTTTTTGGGGGGGGGGCTTTTGCCTGTCCGGATTAACGAGGTTTTACTGTATTGTGAAGTTTGTTTGGTTTGCCAATAACAGATTTCTTCGCTTAGCAAATGCATACCAAAAGAAAAACGTTAATAATAATAATAATAATAGAAAATAATATCAAATCTCGTCATTCCGGGATATAAGAAAGATTGTCCCGGAAATCGGGAGAGTGAGTTGATTCCGGCAAACTTCCGGCCATTCCGAGAGAGTTGGCAAGCCTATGTGGCGTCTGGACTTACGGCCAGTATAATTCTCTGTAGGGTTGCGTGGAGCTGTGTTTTGCTCTTATGTGTGCTGAGTGCCCCTTGCAGCCTCAGCTTTTAGCCTTGGTAAGGAAATTTTACTCCTCAGAGACACTTTTTGATTTTCGTGTAATGTGAAGGGTGCAAATAACATAGTGTTGGCATACCCCATTTTTTCCAATCAATCCTCAGTTGCCTTATTACAGTGTAGGCAAGCTGCTGATCCGACCCTCTTGGTGTAATGGGTTGGCAACACTACCGTGAAGATAAAAGTCGCAGGTCGAAATGATGTAAGGAAGCCGTAACGGCGGATATTGTGGCGTTTCCGTGGATGACGCAATAGAAGCTGTTATTATTTTCCAAAGAGGAGTCTTGTTTCCGGACAAGATGTCAAGTCTCAGCGAGTTCTGTAAGGCAGGCATTTGAGAAGCTCTTTGCGAGGTTTCAAGGCTGGAGCAGAAACTATGGACAGAATGTGATACTGGAGAAGTTGCTTGGTAGTCGCCGACGGAGCGTTTACGTCAGGCCACAACTGGAAGTTAGAGCTTCCATCGCAGTGCACACACCTCCGCGTCGTGATCGTGTGGCCATGAATACAAAAGATGGGATTATGTTTCTTCCGCTTGGAAAGCGATGGCCAGCAGTGGCTGTGGGAAGTCCGGTATTACATTACGAGAACACGACGTTTAAATTATAATTTTAGCAATGAAAACTCAAGGGGGCAATTTTGTGAAGTCAACTACCCTTCCACGTTGTACACTCTGCACTGCATTTTGCATAATTCTCCGTGGCGCTTGTGTGTTTCTGATTGTCCATTCATCCATTTCATCTTATCACCATATTCATCCTCATCTTCGCAATTAGCCAAAATTGACAGAAAGGCGAAGTAAAATTAATCAATTCAATCAATCAATTCAGTAAGACTTTTATTTTTTTAAAAAAAATACTTCCGTGTGGCTTTATGTGTGTGATGTTAATATAGCTACCATTATTTTAACATAATGTAGTTTTTTGATCAATTATGTAATTTATTAATTATTTTACACAGTGCAAAATGTTTACTAAACCAAAGGGAAGGTTCAAATTATCCAGTATCCTTTTCGCATGAAAAGGATAAATCGGATATTCGAGTATTCGGGTAATTCAGATATCTGGAGTTTAGATTTCATGAAGGATTTCTAGAAAATCCGTACAGTGAAATATGAACATGGCGCATAAAAGAATATGTGAATAGCCCGTAAAACGGATAAACGATACAACTGTCCACATAATGCACACATTCGGATATCTGGATAATCCGTATATTCGGATGTCAGAATATCTTATATCCAGATAGAAAATTTTCCTATATCCGGATTTGACCAACCCCCGTTGAAGCCTTCCCTTATATACGGCCATGCATGGAGCATTTTGCGGTCACGCAGCAAGCACAGCTCCAAACTAAACGTGCATCGAATGCTGATATTTTACTTGCGTAGAAAATAAATACATGAGAACAATATGTTGTGAAGGCTGCCTTTGTTCGTCTGTGCGTTGCGAATTCAACCGAGCTTGTTCTCACGTAAAAAGAAAGAAAATAATTTTATTGTTCTGTCGCCGGGCGTTTCTGAATATTAATTATTTGATAAGACACTTTGAAAGTTGACTCCGCTTGTGCGTTGCTTTCGAACAATTGAATCGCAATGTCTCCAGTTACATCATAATTATCACCTCCGCATCTGCTCATAATTACATGGTTTGTTCCATTTTTCTCAAGGATTAACTTGTCAGCGAATTATGCAACTGAGAATTATGATTCGCGTTTCATAATTGGCAACATGTCGCCTGTTCTGCATGTGGCAAATCTCTTCTCGGTATTCTGCACGACTTGTTGCTGCGAGAAATTGGAACTGGGTAAGTTGATATGATATTTATTGATATTGATACAAGCCCTTGGGTTATGCGTATCCTACAATATTGATACATAAACGCCTCGCCTTAAACGTACACCCCATTGATCATACATTTAGAAACATTTTGAAAAAAAGAATATATGTACGAGGGTCACTATTTATATTTTGAGCCTTGGCAATACTGATTGAAGTTAGGCGCGATTTGACGTTTGCACGGAATTATGGCATTATTGACCATAACGTACTTCAAATGTTTTGTCAATAGCTTCATTTGTGTTGTTTATGTTGCGTTGGAGATTGCGCGACCACAATAAAATGGAATTAACTCGTGAACATTTTCGTGCGATGATTTTTTTACGATTTTCGACGTGGATTATCAAGACAAGAGTGCATCGATCAACTTACTTCAACATTTGGCGATGAAGCCCCATCCTTTGCCACTGTGAAACGCTGGTATAACGAATTTAATCGTGGCCGCCATTCGCTCACCGACGAGATTCGCGAAGGTCGTCCAAAATCAGTTGTTGTTCAAGAAAACATTGATGCTGTGCAAAACCTAATACTGCAAGATCGTCATGTGACATACTGTGAGATTGAGGCAACCATAGGCATTAATTCCACCAGCATATATAAAATATTACATGATCATTTAGCTGTGAGAAAGGTATGTTCTCGTTGGATCCCACACAATTTGACAAAAACTCAAAAAGACGCTCGCGTCAATTGGTGCAAACAAATGCGCAATAAATACAATCGTGGTGCTTCAAAAGACGTATATAAGATTGTAACAGGTGACGAATCATGGATATATGCATATGAGCCGGAACGTAAACAGCAGTCGACTGTATGGGTGTTTCAAGATGAACCCAATCCAACAAAAGTTGTTCGCGCTCGAAGCACATCGAAACAAATGGTCGCCTGTTTTTTCGGGAAAACTGGTCATGTGGCAACTGTGCCTTTAGAGGAACGTAGAACGGTCAACTCTGAATGGTACACAACAATTTGTTTGCCAGAGGTCTTCGGTCAAATACGGAAAACAAACAAACGCCGTCGGATCATTGTTCATCAAGACAATGCCAGCTGTCACACATCTCGTCTAACAACCGACTTTATGAACAGTCAAAAAATCGAATTGATGGGTCATCCGCCGTACAGTCCTGATTTGGCACCCAATGACTTCTTCTTGTTCCCGAATGTCAAGAATAAATTGCGTGGACAACTATTTTCGTCGGCGGAAGACGCCGTTGATGCGTTCAAAAACCATATTATGGAGGTGTCTCAAGAAGATTGGAAAAACTGCTTTGACAAATGGTTCGAACGAATGCAAAAGTGTATTGACCATAAAGGAGAATACTTCGAAAAACAATAAAGCAGTTTTCAATGCCAAATTCCTGTTTTTTCATTGTTAGGCTCAAAATATAAATAGTGACCCTCGTATATACAATGTACATGTATAAAAGGCAATATGGCCCTCTTCTAACATTTGAGATTGTTCATTGGCACTACCTTCAAAACACTGCACTACACGTCCGTCCTATGCCTGACCACTGTTCCGTATCCTTCACTTTCGTGCAGACGAGATCCTGTCAGCACTTGGTGTTGACAGTGATCTTCCTGGCGTCTCTCCACTCATTCCGCCTCTCCCTACCTGGGAGTTTCCTGCACCTTCCATCGATTTTTCTCTAACTGCTCTTCCAAAAGCAGAAACACCAATGGTTGTATACCAGCAACGGTTTTTAGAACTTCGTGCGAAGTACCCCAATTTTAATGTGTTTTACACGGATGGGTCCAAGACAGTGGAATCAGTTGGTTGCGCCTTCGTCCTAGACTCTCAAAGTTCCAGTTACTCGCTTCATCCTGCGTGTTCCATCTTTACGGCAGAGTTATACGCCATTCTAAAGGCACTGGACTTTGCAGACGTCAATGGTCTGAAGAAAGTCCTTGTGTGCAGTGATTCGACCAGCGTGTTGCAGACCCTGGATTCGCCGTATTCCCGGCATCCGGTAGCGCAACGAATATTCAGACGGCTTGTGTCCTTATCCGCCAGTGCGGATGTACACTTCTGTTGGGTCCCTAGCCACGTGGGCATTCAGGGGAACGAAGCAGCTGACGCTGCCGCCAAGTCTGCTGATGCAGACGGCGATGTTCTCGTCCACCTTTTGCCAGCTATTGGTTGTCCAGCGAAAAGAATAGACTGTTGGGTATATGAGAACAGCGTTGCCGCTTGCCGCAGGGGCGAGTAACGGACCTGCTGGCAGTGAAAGTACAATACCAAACAAACGTGCGTGGCGCTTGAATCGCGGGTACGTACAAATTGAAGACATAAGTTCACGGTGAGCTATTATTAAAAACAAGAAACAAATTCACAAAATTACATAAACTGAAAGAATAATTCTTAATGAACTTACTTTTCTCTCACATGTCACTCCAGGGGGTTAATTCCTTCCATTGTAGAATCATCACCAGAATCATTTTCTTCTGTCAGATCATAACTCTCGCTGGAATCTTCACCCAAGTGGATTATTATCTGATCAACGTCATCCTGCAATTCATCTGCATTCCACATTTCCTTCTCTATGTCCATGACATGTTTTACGTAATTTTGCCAGTTTTCAACTGTTACTGTCTTAAATGATTCAGTAATTAAATTTTGAATGTCTTTAGTTTTGAATGTAGTGTTGTTACACCGCACATAATGCTTAACCTGTGACCACACAAGTTCAATAGGGTTCAGTTCGCAATGATATGGGGGCAAACGAAGCACCGTATGCCGCATCTGTTTTGCATATCATCGATCTTATACTTATCGTACTTAATTTTATGAATATTTGTAAGTTCCAGTAGATCTCTCCGTAAAATGTCGTCATCATAACGAATGCCATGAGATTTCAACCATTCTCTTAAATCATTCTTCTTCCACGAGGTTGTCGGCATTGGCTCTTGCTTGCGGCTACTATAAGAGGCATTGTCAACAACAATAACAGATCCCGGAGGGAGATTGGCGAGCAACTGTTCCCGAAAATACATCTCATACGTTTCTCCATCCATTTCATCATGGGCATCTGCTGTATTCTTTTTGCACTGAAACACAAGTTGGGCATTTTGCAGAAAACCGCGTTCGTTACCCGCATGCACTAAAGCGTATCGCGCTCCGCGAGATGTTGGATTTTTTAAAACCAGTGGAAAGACCTGCCAGAAACGCTTGTTTTGCAGTTGTAATTGTCTTGTCATTCCATTCATAATTGACTGAGTTTCCGGTGTTCACCCAGGATTCATCAGTGTAAACAATATTTCTATTTTCACGCCTAAACTTCCTAACCTCTCTTAAATATTTATGGCGAAGAGAAACTAAATCTTCTCTTTCCATTAACATGGATTTGTTGCCCCTTTTCTCATACGAAAAGCCAAGTTCTTTGAGAAAGACATGAAACGTTGATCTTTTAAAATTCGGTAATGTGGAGTCAGAATTAACAGCAACAAGAACAGAATTAAGTGTTGGGGGTTTGTTTTTAAAAAAGAATTCGTGAACTTTACGTCGCACAGCACTTCTGACAAAATCATTATATTTTACATTTCTACTTGTAATTGGCGATCTTTTCCTGGGTCGTTTCTTACCTGGTGTTTCAAGAGGACCTTGAGAAACCTCGCCCCGAATTTTATACACAGTAGCCCGAGAAACTCCAGTTGCTTTCGGCGTCTCGCTGGCTAACCAACTTACACTGCGATTCGGATTTTTCTGTTTTAAATAAACAAACATATTCATTACTATTTGCCTTTCTTTACGTTTGAGAACCTCACCACGCCTTCTCATCTTTACACTATTTTCCCTCATATTTCAGTATTAAAACCAACGGTTTTTTACAGCACAACACAACACAACACAACGCTCAGATCCGCCACAGTCATTCCTCGTCGAAACCAACGGTCAGTCACCCTCTCCTTCCGTGAAATTTTGTCTACCGCGGTACTGGCTGAGGGGGTGTGGTGGAAAGCAGTCGACAACGCTGGGCTCGCCGTTCCCCTCCGTTCACGTGCCCCTGCACAAACAAAATTAAAAACACGCGCTGCTGGAAGAAAATTTTGCTGGTCTGAAAGCTTAACCAGTTCCAGAATAGCGTTTTACATTCGAAAGAAAAGCAAGTGTGTTCACCTTTGCGCTCAGTAGTGAAAACAATATTTAAAAAGAGGGAGGATGTAGGGAAAGTAAAAGCCCATTTGAAGCAACAGTCTATTCTTTTCGCTGGACAATCTATAGCGACCTGCAGAACATGTTCCGTTGTCGCCTTCTTGACACTTGGCAGGCCGAGTGGGATACGGAAACGGGGAACAAGCTTCACGCTATTAAGCCCACCACAGGTGCTTGGCGTTCCTCGTCCCGTACCTCTCGGCGAGAAGAAGTCATTCTAACCCGCATGCGTATAGGACACAGCCGTCTCACGCATGGTCACCTACTGCAAGGGCTTTACCCTCCGTTGTGTCGTGTCTGTAATGTTATTTTAAGCATTCGACACTCGTTGAATGTGTCGATCTTGCTTACCTCCGGCAGACTTTTAACCTTTCCGGCTGTTTGTCATCCCTCTTGGGTGATGACAGCAATATTTTATCAAATGTTTTTAGTTTTTTACGAAGAGCTGGACTCTTCCACCGTCTGTAAGGAGGTTTTTAGTTTGTTTGTTCTGACTTTTTAATGTGTTGTGTTTGTATCGTGCAGGTCTTTTTACAACCTGCACTTTTATTTTTTCCTAAGGGGCTATTTACACCCCTTTTTTAATTTTGAGTCAGAATTTTAGATAAGGGGCTATTTCCCCGTATACATAGAAGGGTGCAAAATGGCCTTAAGTGCCGACGCACCCAAACAATTTTAAATCAATCAATCAATGTATCCTTCACTTTACTGACCCCTTGCAGCATTTTCCTTCGCCCCTTCAAAACTGCATGTAAATATGAGCCCAGGGCTTTGATGTTTGCATCCGTTATATTACCCCTATCCTCCCTAGATACAGCCTGGATTGTCTGCTCAATGCTGTTCCTTGCACTGACCCCCCATTTGCGTTGTCTGAGGGGCGCCGACCAAACACTCGTGCAGGATGGGAGTCCTCGTCTCCTCTTCGCTGCATAATGTGCAGATGGCACGACCATCCTGCCCCTTAAGTTTGTGTTGCCTCCACCCCCTTGCAGGAACCAGGCGAATCCACTTCTTTGCTGGTATATACACGTATCAATGTACAGTACCCTCCCCCATTCCACCCACACCCAACTGAGTAAGTTGCACAAAAAGGGTAAGGCTTAGAGCCGCGGTAATCTAGTCCAGTGATCTCAAACTGTGGAACGCCTACCCCCAAGGGTACATGAACGGCTGGGGGAGGGGGGCGGTACGCGATCAGCTCTGAAGAAAAATGTCGAGAATACCCACACGACTACATACTTACGTGAGAGCTGTTTTTCATCCATGATGTACCCAAAAACAAGTTCCAATTAGGCTAAATTTGGAGCTAAGTCTCCGTTTGATAATTTCAGGTGCACAAGCAGACATCAAGAAACTGTGTTAGGCTACGCAGGCACATCCTTCTCACTAGAAGCTCTCGGGATTTACAATAAAAACTTCAAAATTGTCTAGACAGTTTGTTTACAAACTTATTTTTGTTCTTTACTTTTTCAATAACTCTGGAAAAAAATATATGAAATATTTTTATGACCGAGATCGAGAATGTATGGGGCTTTACCCCCACAACTCCTGTATGTGCCTGGATGGCACGGTGCTATATCAGGGTGTCTACCAGTCAAGAAATCAACAAGTAGGTCAAGAAAGTAAAGAAAAAGTCAAGAAATGATGCTTGTGATCAAGCATTTTTGCTATTTTTGACAGTATAGTGAATTTACATTGTTATATACCTGTACTGGGATTTGATAAAGTTGAATATTTGGAAATCTAAATTTGTATTGAGATTTGTTCACTTTGTTTCTTCAGAATTCCGTCGTCATTCACCATCCAGGATGATGTCTGAAGCATTAATATTTACGTGCATTAATAATTATAATTAAAGCAAGTCTAAATCTCTTTTTAAAGTACAGCTTCTGTTTTCATCTTAACCAGCTTTGGGTAAGGGTTTTTCATAGAATACAAATATTTTTTTTAATTTCCAACTAAGTAGGGGGCGAGAAATACGAGTTGTGGCTAGAAAGAAACCGGACTGTTGCTACAAAATCTTTTATTGGTTATTTTGTACAATACGAACATTATCCCCTTCGAAGTACTCTCCTGTACTATCGATACACCGCTCCTTACGAATCTTCCATTGCTGGAAGCAGTGCTGGAAATCCATTTTCTGAAATCATGTTTATGACCGCCTTCGCTTTTGTTTTCACAGATCCTACGGTCGTAAATCTGGTTCCTTTGAGTGCTAATTTGACCTTTGGGAATAAAAAAAGTCGCACGGAGCGAGATCCGGCGAATAGGTGGATGTTCTAACACTGGGATCCCATGATTGGCCAAAAAAAGTCTTGACTGACAATGCCGTGTGGGCAGGAGCATTGCCCTGATGAAGAATCCATGACTTGCTTTTCCACAAATCAGGTCGTCGTCATCTTACTCGCTCACAAAGGGTCGTCAGCATCGTAATGAAATAATGTTGGTTGACAGTTTGACCTTCGGGTACACAATTCGAATCAATTCACCGACATTTGCATGTTTGATTCCGTTTTTGACGTGCAACGCCGTCCAGGACGCAAGTCATCCGCGGTCACTTCTCGTCCCTTTTTAACCCTTAGTTTGCCGCCGTAACACATATGTTACAAAAAAAGTATGTCCCTTGTAGCCGCTGTAACACATATGTTACAAACAGATTTAGATACAATTATCGAGGGTTTGCCACACTTATATATGTATATTGAGGTTGAAACACTGACAGTTCGTTCGGGAACATGTTTTGCAATCATGTTTCGAAAATTCCAAATCCCCCCACCCCCTCCTTTCTCAGAATATGTCACGTGTTTGGGCTCACCCAAACACGTGTTCGCTCTTCAGTTGACAGACACAATAAATGCTTGGTATTTACGATGCTGTTTTCCTCCAAGCTTCCAACGCTGTGATTTAGTACTGATAAGGCACACATTCTTCTTTGTGTTTAGACCTGGTGATCGAGCTGAAGTAGTGGCGGGGATTAGGGGGTAGGGGAAGGAGAGAGGGGATTGGATGAGGTTTGGCATTGTCAGCTTTCTGTCGCCTCTATGTTAGAAATGCAATGAAGCTTGACGATAGGCAGAGGCCAAAAGCATGAGTCTAAAGCGTGCGTCTATCCAGAAGTATAGACAAAAGAAAGGATTGCAAAGGCTCCGTCCCTCCTCTGTTAGGACTAACAAACGCCTCACCATAAACACTTCGCATCATATAACAGCTCATCGATTTCCCTAACGCACAAACGTTTCCTTCCGGACATATTTCCTCAAAGAGCCGAATCAAAAGGGAGAAATAAATTCACAGTAGCTACACAAGATGCAAGTGCGAACGAAAAAAGCAAAAGTTCGGGTTTTCTCCCCAAAGCAGCTGGAGAAGAGTGGACAAACTCCACATTTTTATGATTTTTTTCATTGAATTTCGGGGGATGCAGCCCCCGCCCGTAACCCCCCCCCCAACGGTTGGGGCATCCAAATTTTACATGGTTGCATGCAAAACAAAAGTTATCCGAAGTAGATTGGTCCCATTGTGTCAATTATAACAATTTTATGAATAATATGCAAATTGGCTAAAATTCGCTAGAGTTTTACGTTTTGCCTTATTATTCAAATTGTATTGCACCCACGAACATGAATCAAGTTTCATTCTGTTGTGGAAGGTCCATTCTTTTTTAAAAAAGCAAAAGTTCCGGTTTTCTCCCCAAAATAGCTGGAGAAGAGGGGGCAAACTCCATATTTTTATGATTTTTTCATTGAAATTGGGGGGATGCAGCCCCCGCCCGTAAGCCCCCCGCGGTTGGGGCATCCAAATTTTACATGGTTGCATGCACTGATGTTCTGCCTGCAAAACAAAAGTTATACGAAGTAGATTGGTCCCATAGTGTCAGTTATAACAATTTTATGAATAATATGCAAATTGGCTAAAATTCGCTAGAGTTTTACGTTTTGCCTTATTATTCAAATTGTATTGCACCCACGAACATGAATCAAGTTTCATTCTGTTGCGGAAGGTCCATTCTTTGAAAAAAAAGCAAAAGTTCCGGTTTTCTCCCCAAAGTAGCTGGAGAAGAGGGGGCAAACTCCGAATTTTTATTTTTTTTTCATTGAAATTGGGGGGATGCAGCCCCGCCCGTAACCCCCCCCCCCCACGGTTGGGGCATCCAAATTTTACATGGTTGCATGCACCGATGTATTGCCTGCAAAACAAAAGTTATCCGAAGTAGATTGGTCCCATAGTGCCAGAGTTGTTACGATTTTTCTCCATTATGTATACGAATTCAAATTTCCCGCTCAAAGCCTCGGCGACACTGGGCTTACTTTCGTCAGACCGTGCGGCGTACTAAGGGTTAAACCTTTGAAACCCCTCAAACACTTGCGTGCGTGATAAACACTCATCTCCGTACACTTCCTTCAAATAACCGTAAGTTTCTGTGGCGGATTTTCCGTGTTTCATAAGAAACTTCACATTGATACGCTGTTCCACTTTCACACTTAACATTTTTCCGACGGAGCACAGATGTACGGTTCACTTCGTCCACAAGCTACAGCGGAACTGACTGCCACGCACCGTGGACAGTCACACAGTCGATAGGCAGGATATCACGTTATACACTCATGCACCGCTAGACCTTGACGCGCTTACCGTTTGTCGACATCAATATCAATCCGGTTTTTTTCTAGCCACACCTCGTAAATGTTAAGAAAAAGGTCGGGAAAAGAAAAGAAAGGTCAAGAAAAAGTAAAAAAAAAAAAATGGATTTGTTATTTGGTAGACACCCTGTATACACGGGGAACTTTACCTTTTTTTACCTAATCTTAAAGATTCTAAACGTGGACGACCCAATAAAATAATAAACGTAGGATTCTAGTGCTTATTTGTTTACCATCTTTCCACATACAGCCCGAATGCCATTTTGCTCCATTGCTGATACACACCTCCAACATATCAAAAACGCTTCACCAATCAGGCAGCCAAAATAATCCCCAAAACCCACTATTCGGAGAAAATCTATGTTGGGGGTACATTAGACATGTAGTTACGACTAAAGGGTACAATCAGAAAATAGTTTGAGAACCGCTGATCTAGTCGGTGGGGCGTCCGACTGCCACGCTCTTCGATTTCCAGGGTGGTGATCCACGGTCGGAATTTTTACGACGTTGTCCCCGCATAAAGCGGCTCTGGAGCTCACCCAGACTTAAACCCTGGGGGTAAAGGCGGCCAGAGCGTGGTACTGATCACATCACCTTTAAAATAGCCGGGATCGAGAATATGTTGCCGGACTTTCCGCATCCCCTAAATGTGCCTTCGGGGCACGGTGCCATATGCACGGTGAACTTTATCTTACCTTACCTGCTTTAGACGCAAATAGTCCTTAGCATTTTTCGTAACATTTATACCGTGACCAAAATGCTACCGGTAAAGCGAGAAATCGTGGCATATTTCATGGCATTTCTCGAGGATGGGATCCGTCCTATTTCCGTAGCATAGCCAATCAGAAGCGACCTGTATGTAGGTCACGAGGGCAGTTGTAATGGCGTCCGCGTGAGATGTAAACAATGTATCGCTTCACATTTTAAAAATACTATAACTAGGGCTGGGAAGTTGAGGAAAAATCATTTTTTCCCTAGTGTCCGAAGACGAGACCCAACATAATATATGTTCATTTTGGGTCATTGTAGGCCAGAAAAAGGTGGCTTTTATTTGTCCTTTTTTGCCTTTTTCGGCGTTTTTGTCTTATTGGTCCTTTTTTAGGTCTTAACGTCTTTTTTTTTTTTTCTCAATTCGAATCATCGTCAGTTCATCACCTCTTAAACATCCTTTCTGTAGTAATATATATATATATTTTAACCATCCATGAAATGAGAGAAAAACATTTTTGGACGACTGAAGCAGGTACGGTACAAGGTCCTTTAACCGTAACTTGTCTGGAAGGTCGCGCTGTAAGAGGCAACTTTATCTTGTTTTGAAGCTTTCAGCACGGTGTATACCACCAGACAGCACACGGCTGCAAAGATCTCAAGTCATATAAGGAGGTGCCACGCAGATGGAGAGTCGGGGAAGTTATATAATGTCTGAAATAAGATGCATTTCATTTATATAGTTTTTTCGCACTGTGTGTTCCATACCAGAATTTTTAATTTTTTTATTAATTAAATATGTAATTAAAACTGAAGTTATTAATTAATTTCGATCACATTTATACGTCCTTTTTTCCGTTTTTAGGTCCTTTTTTCGCCATAGTTTTAGGTCTTTTTGTAGGTCTTTTTTTAGGTCCTTTTAGGTCCTTTTTTTCCCCATAGTTTTAGGTCTTTTTGTAGGTCTTTTTTTAGGTCCTTTTAGGTCCTTTTTTCCCCATAGTTTTAGGTCTTTTTGTAGGTCTTTTTTTAGGTCCTTTTAGGTCCTTTTTTCCCCATAGTTTTAGGTCTTTTTGTAGGTCTTTTTTTAGGTCCTTTTAGGTCCTTTTTTCCCCATAGTTTTAGGTCTTTTTGTAGGTCTTTTTTTAGGTCCTTTTAGGTCCTTTTTTCCCCATAGTTTTAGGTCTTTTTGTAGGTCTTTTTTTAGGTCCTTTTTTCCCCATAGTTTTAGGTCTTTTTGTAGGTCTTTTTTTAGGTCCTTTTAGGTCCTTTTTTCCCCATAGTTTTAGGTCTTTTTGTAGGTCTTTTTTAGGTCCTTTTAGGTCCTTTTTTCCCCATAGTTTTAGGTCTTTTTGTAGGTCTTTTTTAGGTCCTTTTAGGTCCTTTTTTCCCCATAGTTTTAGGTCTTTTTGTAGGTCTTTTTTTAGGTCCTTTTAGGTCCTTTTTTCCCCATAGTTTTAGGTCTTTTTGTAGGTCTTTTTTTAGGTCCTTTTAGGTCCTTTTTTCCCCATAGTTTTAGGTCTTTTTGTAGGTCTTTTTTTAGGTCCTTTTAGGTCCTTTTTTCCCCATAGTTTTAGGTCTTTTTGTAGGTCTTTTTTTAGGTCCTTTTTTCCCCATAGTTTTAGGTCTTTTTGTAGGTCTTTTTTTAGGTCCTTTTAGGTCCTTTTTTCCCCATAGTTTTAGGTCTTTTTGTAGGTCTTTTTTAGGTCCTTTTAGGTCCTTTTTTCCCCATAGTTTTAGGTCTTTTTGTAGGTCTTTTTTTAGGTCCTTTTAGGTCCTTTTTTCCCCATAGTTTTAGGTCTTTTTGTAGGTCCTTTTATCCCCATAGTTTTAGGTCTTTTTGTAGGTCTTTTTTTTGGTAATTTATAGGTCTTCAACTTCCGAGCCCTAACTATAACTATTCAAAAGAGGAATAACGTTTTCTATGAAAAGGTGTTAGGTACAAATCAATTACGCTGCTTAACTACATACTTTATGACGTATACTGTAAGTTAACGTACGTTTAACGTCTTTTTAGACACCCTGCAGAATCTCAAGTACGTCACCGAGTGCCCCCTCAAAGAACAAATATATATCTGAATTCTTAGGGAAGCATGCATGTCTCCTCTCTTCAGAGGTTCCATGAGCGATTGTCGTATGTAGGCGACATCTGCCGAGATGTCGATGAACTATCAGCAGCCACGCGAAATGCTTCTATATGCCTTCTCGTCTTGTGTATGCTCTGTGGTTGTGACCTCACTTCCAACGACTTGGTTCAAGCTGCCTTCGATGTTTTAGTGGTGTAGGGGTTACCGGGAAAGATCTTAGCTCGTGGCTGGTTCCACGACTTTGAACTCGCACTGTCGTACGCAGGGAAGCTGATGGGGTTACGGCCGCGTCCGAAATTTAGAGAAATGAAATAGTTAAAATTTGAATCGGCAAGTAGAGTGGGGTGCATAAGTATTACCAAGTAAATTATCCATCACCACGTTTATTCTCCTCGCTTTAAGCAACCAGAGGTTCAAGAATTGTAAAATGTCAAACAAGATAGGAGGCACAACCTCTTCACCAGCATACACAAAAATGTATTCCTGAATGACACGTATTTTGTTCGAGAAAATTTAATGAAAATGGTCATGGACAATTTGTCGACAAATACTTGTGCATTGCACGCTATGCTAGCAGTTTTGATAGTTTATTTTAATTGTGAACCATGTGAATGACGGGAATTGTGAAGGTGACCGAGCGTTATACTTCGTTTCACGAGTGTGTGGAGCAAGGACGCGCATAACGGCGCAGAAGGGGAAAAAGCAATTGGGACGAGCAAAGCAGTGCGCTGCTTCAAACGGGTGGTAGAGGCACTCACTCCCACCCTCACGCGCTCATTGGTCGAGCCCTGACGAGTCACTACTTGCGCAGAGGACTCGCTTTCGTTAGTTTGCTTCTCATTCCTGGGACAGAGTATGGCGTTTCTGTGTTTGTTCTTTCATATACGGTCGCCGGCAATAGAAATGGGACACCTACAGGGTGCGAATGAAGTTTTTTGGTATAGATGGATAGGGCGAGGATCACGACGACTTCCAGCACCTCTCGATTGGCCTCCCAGGAGTCCAGACCTCACCTCACGTCTTGCGACAACGCTCTGTGGGGTATTATCAAGGAGAGAGTTTCACAAGAGCGATACCAGAATACCCAACAGTTGAAGTACCCTGTTCGGGCAGCCTTTGCAACAATCACCAAAGCACAGCTTCGTGAAATATCACACAGGATATGGCGGCCTCCCCGATGGCGCAGTGGAAGCGTCGTCGCCTTGTAGGGGTCCCGGGCTCGATACCCGGTGGAGGCACATAGTGGTTCGGATCCCACTTGAAACTGTAGGTCCAGTCCCGATTAGCCTTACTGTGCACAAAGTGGACTTAAAACACCAAATCAATTAATCAATCAATCACACAGGACATGGCGCCGCATCATTTTGTGCCACGAAAATGATGGTGTTCATGCAGACCTTCTCGATGTGTGACGGTGTCAATGAAAGTGAATATACTAAAACCAGTGCATGTGTTTGATATTATATTGTTCCTCTATTCTTATTACTTTTCGGTAGGGGTTGACAAGACTTTCGGAACACCCTGAAGATCCTGAAATATTACTTACCTGTAAGGTGTTGTGTGTGTTGCCTAACTCAACGGCGATAAGTGGACTTGAATAGCAAATTTTCAATGGCAACTTCTACCACCGCCGTATAGTTAGGCAACACACTATAATGTCTTCTAGGGAAGCGAGTATATCAGGATCTAAAATCTTGGGATATCGATCAGGTTGTAAGTTCAAGAAAGGTTTCAAGGCTTTCGAGAGCCAAAGTCACTCCCGTAAGTTCGGAAATCTTTCAGAACTCGCCTTGTCTATAACCTGAGGCAACCTGTACATCATTTGTCGCCAAAGTGTTCCATTATTTCCGGTGACTACATCACGACCAACACAAATAGGAAAAAACCAACGTTAAATAATAATAATCTATCTACTTTTTTATATATATAAAATGGATGTGTGTGTTTGTGTGGGTGTGTATATTTGTTTGTTCCAGCATAACTCTCGAACGCCTGCAGCAATTTCAACCAAACTTGCTACACGTATCACTTGCAATCTGGAAATAAATACTGTGGAGGTAAGACACCCCTGGCACCCCTAGGGGTGGGGTGGGGTGACATGTAAAAATAATCGAGAACCACCCATATTAAATTCCGCACGGACAGACATCCGTGACTATATGCAACCCGCACAACGATAGTATTTCTCGGGTTGTCTAACATTCAGGCTGTGTTGCGAATGGAATCCATAGTTTTCGTGACACACTCAATGCGGTTCAACTCCAAGTTCATCTCCTATCGGCAGGGAGGGTGAGAGAGGGGGGAGGGTGAAAAATAAAATGCCACAAATGACCTAGATTAGTGTCGAATCCATAGTTTTCGGAGTCGCTAAGCTAATTAGTGACATTCACGATCACATTTAAAATTAGTTACATTTTACACTATAGTTGGAATTCATTATTTTCCTGTCTAATACAAGATTGGGATAAATAAATATCAGCTAAAAAAAAAAGAAGGTAAAGTGCTCCCCTGTGCATAGCACCACGCCAAGAAGGCCTATAGGGGGTGTGGGGGTAACGCCCCACACTTTCTTGATCCGGTCGTGAGTGGGGGTGATATGATCAGCATCACTCCCCTGACCTCATTTACCCCCCAGGGTTTCCCCCAGGTACCCATGTTATTCGACGCTCGGTGGGCGCAGGCGCCCCTTCCAACGTTTGAAAAGTTCTCGATTTGAACCGGCCGGGAATCGAACCCGGAACCTTTAGGCTAGTAATAATAATACCATGGTTGTAATTGCCTTTTCCTCCGTTTCAGATTCGTTCGTGAACAGCCAGGAGTGGACGCTGAGCCGGTCCGTGCCTGATCTTCGTCTGGGCATCGTGGGCTCCCTGTCTTCGGGGAAGTCCGCTTTGGTGCACCGCTACCTCACGGGCTCCTACATGCAGGAGGAGTCTCCCGAGGGCGGCCGCTTCAAGAAGGAGATCGTGGTGGATGGACAGAGCTACCTGCTGCTCATCAGGGATGAAGGAGGGCCGCCCGAGTTGCAGGTAACCAAGCCTCGTTTCCTTATTGTACGGGTGCTCCAGGGGGTGATGACTTAACATATTAGTGGCGACGTTAACGTCAGACAACCGAGCAGATTGAGTCCAAACAAGATGTCACGTGGTTTTGGCCTATTCTGTAGCATTGGATTTTTCATCGCATCTTTAAGGATTGTGACAGCAGTTATGAAACTCAGTCGTGACGTGTGTGTATGTCTAATATATCAATGTATACTCCGAAGTCTCATCTTTACATGGATGTACGATACACATCACAATTTTGTTTCATAACTACTGCCACAATACTTAAGGCTGCAACTTCCGATGGAATGATTTTGAATAGGAGAAAACCACGTGTCACATTTGTTTGGGCTCACATTGTGCTCAGTCTCTGCTGTGACGTCACCACTAATGTGGTTCATTGTACGAGCGCTTCCGAACCGCGTTTTCCAAAATTCACCAGTGAGCATGAGACTGGTGAACCAAAAATTACGTCAAATACGGTGAAATCTGGAAAGCTTCTTACTGAAACAAAATAAGGTTCTATTAGGAAAGCGCACATTATAATCGCGTTAATTTGGAAATAAAAGTCACTTATAGTGACGAAATCGTAGATGATATTTTATGAATATCCTAGATTCTCACATAGTGGTATCTAATTTTACATGTACACTACGAATTTAAGTGGCATTCTTTGTAAAAATATCGAAGGTTGGGAATGATTGCCTCCCCGATGGCGTAGATGTAACGTTGTCGCCTTGTAATCAAGGGGTTCCAGGTTGGATACCCTGTGGAGGCACATAGTGGTTCGAATCCCAATTTAAATTGTAGGCCCGATGGCGCAGTGGTACTGTCGTTGCCTTATAATCAAGGGGTTCCGGGTTCGATATCCAGTGGAGAGACATACTGGTTCGGATCCCACTGTAAACTGTAGGTCCAGTTCCGATTATCCTTTCTGTGCATAAATTCGACTTAACACAAAAACTCAGTCAAGATTGAGAATGGAGGCTTGTACAGTAGGAGCCATGAGTATTACCCTGCAAATTGTCCATGACTATTTTCATTCATTTTTCTCTTACATTCTATGTGTTTTTAAACGATGGATTCTTATGTATGCTGGTGCAGAAGTTGTCTGCAGCTTGTTTTAAGTTTTCTTTTAATTCTTGAAGCTCTTATTGGGTCAAATAAAGTGCACGAACATGGTGATGGACAATTTGCACAGTAATACTCATGGATCCCACTGTACAAGTTGGGGGATTTGTTTTCACAAAACGAGCGGAACAAAAAACGAAGTTCACGCGACACAGTTTCGGCAGGAGGAAGTTTCTTTCGACGGAACTTCCTCTTTCTCTAACTGTGTCATGGCAACGTCACCTGAATACCCTTGCTTGTGCGTCGCAAATCCCGAAGTGACTGCGTCTGTCCAGAATTAGCCACCGACTGCATTGTGGTGGTTGCGCTGCTCCGCCGACCCAAATTACTCATTCATCGGTCGCCGTGTGGGCTTGTCTGGGTGGAAATCGATAACGCAGCTGGCGAGAGATCAGATTTGCGGACCGATTCCGCCAAATCTCAGAAATTACTTGAGCAGGGTGCCTGTTCGAATTCTTCAGACTATATCCTTTGACTTGACTTTTTTTTTTCTACAATATGCAGAGGCTCTTATCAAAGGGGAGGGTCCAGGGGGGTCAGAACACTTACCAAGTACTAAAATCATAATTTGTTGCATAATCGATGGTTATTAATTTCCTCTGAACTTATAGGAATGCAAGGATTATATATGGATCATACGGCTTTGAAGGACAGTATCTTTTGACTTGACTTGCTTTTTTTTATACTTCGCTTTCCTGCACTTTTCGCTAATCGCGAACATGAGGTTGAGTGGTGACATAATGATTTTGAACCGGGACTCGAACCTGGGAGAGACCTCCCTGATGGCGCAGTGGTACAGTGGGATCCACGAGTATTACCGTGCAAATTGTCCATCGCCATGTTCGTTCACTTTCTTTGACCCAATTAGAGCTTCAAGAATTAAAAGAAAAGTCAAAACAAGCTGTTGACAACTTCTGCACCAGCATACATAAAAATCCATCCCTTAAAAACACACAGGATGTAAGATAAAAATTAATGAAAATAGTCATGGACAATTTGCTCGGTAATACTAATGGATCCTACTGTACCGTCGTCGCCTTGTAATCAAGGGGTTCCGGGTTCGATACCCGGTGGAGGCACATAGTGGTTCGGATCCCACTTTAAACTAGGTCTAGTCCCGATTAGCCTTACTGTGCATAAAGTGGACTTAAAACACCAACTCAATCATCAATCGAACCTGGGAAGGCCTGTAAGGGGTGACCTGGTAATTCATCCAAAAGTCAACCTCACTTCCCCGTAGTAGGCTACACCATTGTAACTGCTTCTTGCAGGCCAACGAGGCTCTGGCGGCTGGACCTACGGCCAGTGTAATCCTCTGTAGGGTTCTGTGTTGGTCCTTGTGTGTGCTGAGTGTCCCTTTGCAGCCTGAGATTTTAACCTAGTTAAGCAGGCCTGTAGCCAGGATTTTATTTCTGGAGGGGCTCATCCCTTATCAGCAGCATCCATCCAAAGGTGAAAAAAGGTGGCTAGAAGCCCTAAAGATGTATTTCTCAGTATATTACAAATTATTATACGAGATGTTTAATCCTGATAAGGAAGTAAAATTAATTACCACTCGCTATTTAAATTAGATATTTGTAGGATTTCGGGAGGGAGCCCCCTTAGCCCCCCCTGCCTACGAGCCTGTAGTTAAGGACATTTTAGTCCTCGCTGACAGTAAAAGTTTAGTTCCTTGGCCTCAATTTTGTTTTATGTAAATAGTTTATCCCCGTATAACGTGACGGGCCGAAATAGCAATAGTGATGAAGTGCCTACAATATACAAATCAATCGATCGAACCTGGAACCCCTTGCACCATAGCTCGTTGTGCTAACCACTCCGCCACCGAGGTCTCGAGCGTAGCATCGTATATCCAGTTACCACTTGCTGTTATTTTACTTCGCTTTTTTGCCACTTTTCTCTAATCACGGCAATGAAGTTGAATAGTGAGTTTGTTAAGTTTTTTTTTCTTAAGTTCGCTCTATGCACAGAAAGATGAATTGGGCTGGGCCTACAGTTTAAAGTTGGATCCGAACCACCGGGTATTTATTCCGTGACCCTTTGATTACAAGGCGGCGACGTTACTACTACGCCGTCAGCGGGAAGGGGAGGTACATATTTTTTTTTTTAGGCTGGGTAAGGAGTTTATCTGTACATAATGCGTTTTACCTTAAAAGCAGGCACGTATTTAGAAATATGTTTCGGGGGGTTCGAACCAAGTGTTTTTATTTAAATAATTGCATTAAATCAAATTAATACTAATTACAACATATGAATCAATATTGTATTATTATTACATGAATAGGTAAAGAGAGGGTAGGGTATAAGAATAAAGATATAAGAGCGCATATTCATTATGTAGCTTACCTGTAGTTAAGATCGGAATAATTTATATAAAAACAAGTGCTCTGGCAATGAAATTAATGCGAAATACATGAAGAATTGAATATTTATTGAATAACAAAAACAATTTTAGATGCAGTTGGAGAAAAGTAAAGTTTCTGATTAATATTTATGCACATTATTATGAATAGTAGCGTGCATAAATCTTTGTAATGTCATTCAATGCCGTATGATCCCAATATAATCCTTGACTTTCAATACCTTCAGAGGAAATTAATAACCATCGATTATACAACAAATGCTAAACGAGAATATTTTCATTATTTAATTTTAGTGCTAGATAATCCTTTCGGGGGGGGGGGGGGGGAGTCCGGATCCCCTGCCGCCGTTCCTAAATACGTCCTTGCTAAGAAGGTTTGTTTTATTTAAGATCTCTCTTTCATATCGTTGTTGGTCAAGGGCTTGTCCCCTAATAGATTGACGCTGACGTCCATGGTGGAGTAGCACAATCACTAGGACGCCAAGGGTTCCTTATTCGAAGCCCGCCCTGGACATGGGTGTTGTTTGTAAGCGTTCTTTCATATCATCACTCAATCTCGTCGCCTTCATTAGCCAAAATAGCTGCGCAAACTAACAATTCAATCAACCGTATAGATTGACGGTGCAAATAGCCTAAGTGCTGAGTAACCCAGCATTTTAGTTTCAATCAGTCGATATGTTACCCACGCATCGTGGTTGTAAAATCCGCACCTGCGCGAAAGACCGAAAAAGCTTTGATTTCGAGGAACTTTTCTGTGACGTCGTTCGTTGCAATCTCTTCCAGCATTAAATTAATGCCTACTTTAAATAATAACCAACACGGGATTAACCATTCCAATGGGCTTTTCAGTTGCAGAAATCTGTCAAGAGGCATTTTACGAATCTCATGAATATGAATGAAACAAGTCCATGGAATTAACGGATACGGTTTTCGTCACGTGCAGACGCTTCGACTCCTCTCGGGATTTTCAATCAGTTTCTCCGTCTTCGATTCTATTTTGGAAGTGGCCGTATTGATTTTACGGCGAGGGATTGCTTTTTAGTCATTCACCGGCTCGGAATATCGCGAGGCCTTTGAAATTCCCTGGCGGAGGCGTAATGAAGCGAGCCTTCTGTCAAAAGACGTGGCTCGATTTTCTGCCCCGACGGGGATTCCAGCGTCCTCACGGGGTGGATGAGGGTGATGCCGTTGCTCCCAGTGACGGAGATCCACCCTGCTGAGATTCAAATTTATTTTGGGCTAGGATCCCGTGATCAGCCTTGCTGATAAGCCTCGTGAATCGATGGGAATGTCCTTTAAAAGTGAAACTGTAATGTCAACACATCATCAAAAAGGGTACCTTCGGCAAATTTAGACGTTCAATAACTTCAAAATTACTGCAATCATGAAGGACAAACGTAATGTCGGTTGCAGGTTCGATTCGTGGTTGTGCCACAGTCTCCACACAGTTCTAAAACATTTACGGTAAGCGGGGGAATTGGGTGGGTGGGGTAACTGGGTGGTATCATTTTATTTTATTTTTATTAATTTCCTGTATTGTCATAAAACAATAACTAGCACATGGAATGATAACTTTATTCATTGGGCAGTAATTGTAATTTTTTCAGCATTTTGCTTCAATTCTGTAGCGAATAAAAAAGTATTGTTTCAACTACTGCACTTTTCTGACTTTAAAAGTGAAAAACTATGTTTGTCCTGCCTTAACTAAATGTAACACTAATTTTTTGTCAAGGAATTGTTTGATTTTGAGCCTTAAAACAAGTAAATATACTCCAAGGAGTATGAAGCATTTTTTAAAATCTTAATACGTGCTCTTTAAAGGGGGGTTTAATGAGGGGAGAAAACTATCTTCCAATTACCCACATGTTTTTCAAAGTTTTGAGATACTCTAAAAAATTGTAGGTTGTACCAAAAAATTTACTGTATGTACATTATCATTTACCTACATATATAAACTGTAAGCAGTAGGTTTTTCAAAGCCCTAGAATACTGGGACAATATTGTTTTATTTAGTTTTAAGAAAATTGCGAAGTTTTCTTAAAACTGAGTGTAAAATGTAGTTTTTACTTTCTCTTTTAACACCCTTTTGTCCACAGACTGTAGCACTAATATATTGTGAGTTCTAGGTATACCTCCAAATTACCCCCATGGGGGTAATTGGGTTGTAAATTGCTTTTTATTTTTTTAATACATAAAATAAGGAGGTAAAACGATTAAAGTGGGTTTAAGAGATGGTAATTGAAGGTTTTCAAGATAATAAATTGGGTCCAAAGTCTTAAAACAAGTATCAGAGTCTACACAGCTTCGTTTTAAAAACATACCTCCCAATTCTCCCTGCTTACCCCACTGCGTGTTTCATAGGTAGTTCGGTTCGCTTAGGGATCTTTCAGAACGAGCATCGGGCGATAGGCAACTCCGAAGCGTCAAGATACGCGTCCCTTCAGTCTAAAGCAATATATTCACCGCACATCTGCGAACAGCAGACCGACACGCTATCGAGAAATCCAGTCAGAGCGACACGTGTCGCTTGGCTCTTATGGGATTTCACACCGAATCGACGCGCGACACTTGTCGCTCGATGATTTCACCAATCGAACTGAAACTTGTACGGCTTACCATGCCAACGTTGATTGTCCTGTTCCGAAGCGACATGTTTCGCGTTCGCTTCGGGTCTGAAGTCTTTCTTAGTAGCCGACAGATGGCACTAGTGTACCCCTGTCCCAGGACATTAACAATAATACCATTAAACTTGCAAATGTTAATAAACCTGAGTTTTTTACGCCTATGCTCTCAGCCAGTGAGCGGAAGGGGGAGTTGGCTGCGTGGTGTATTACATGTTCGATCACACAATTGAAACTTTCTTCCTCTATACCATGATTAGTGCTCTGAAACTATTTTGAGTGACAAACATATATTTTTATACCCCTACAACTGCAAATGGAAAACATTAATCACAAGAAAAGTAAAAAAATTAATTACCAGATTAGAAGAAAACGTTCATTAGCTGAATAGTTCAAGTCATTGTTTACGTCGCCGAAGGGTAGACGACAGGCAAGATAATTAGCTGGCAACGCTGATTTCACCCTTGCCTGCCCCTATATCTACCACCCGCGGTTCAGCAAGGTTTGGTGTTCCCGTATGTTGTTAAGTTTCTTATGTAGTTGTTATTTTTCATGAAAATAAAGTGAGAAATGTTCAATAACAATGAATATTCAAGATGAACAAAGAAGAGGGAAAAAAAATTGTTAGAGCCTGATTATTTTCGTAACATCTCCAGCTGACTGCGCGAGTTTCACTAGCAAGCCTACCTACAGCGCACAGCCCAAGCGAAATGGTTAGCGATAGGTGCCGCGAGATATGACGTCAGCGGCTTGCTTGCTGATTGGTTGTTTCTGGTGTTATGACCCGCTCCGAAGCTGCAAATGCATAACGGCCAGAGCTGTTACGAAAATAATCTCTCTCTATCCACTTGTTTATATGTAAGACCACATTCAATTTCGGAAGGAAAGTTTTTTTAAAGCGTTTATTATTTTTGTTTCTACCGCTGCCAACTTCCGTACATAACAATAACCATCGCAAAAAACATGTTTTCTTTTAATGTTTATGTTTGATTCTAGTTTTATGTACTTTACGTTTTATACATATTTTACGAATTTTTACGCGTAATATAAGTGTCATGTAGAAAAACCTTTTCTTTACGTGTAATTGTACATACAACCCTGTTTGTATATAGGCCTACCTAATATAAATGTAGACGTGAATTAATATTTTGGAAACGAGTAGGGGCGCACAACTAAAAGTTGCGGGGGCAGTGCGTGTTAGTTACGCTACTGATTTAAGGGGAGGGTCCAGGAGGTCCAGACACTTACGAAGTACTAAAATTATAATTTCTTGCATAATCGATGGTTATTATTTTCCTCTGAACTTATTGGAATGCAAGGATTATATTGGGGTGATGCGGCGTTGAAGGACAGATCCAAAGGGTGCTTGCCCACTACTACGAGTATTTATGATAAAATCAAATCAGAAACTTTACTTTTCCCCAACTGGATCTAACAACCTTTTATGTTATCAATAAATATTAAATTCTTCATCTATTTGACTTTGTGAACTTGTTTTTATATAAATTATGCCGATCTTAACAACAGGTAAGCTAGGTAATGAATACCTGTTGTTTTATCTGTATTCTTACCGTCTTTTTACGTTTTTGTCTAATAACAATATAATATTAATTTATATATTTTGATTAGTATTTATTTAATTTATTATCACAATCATCATTATCGTTATTATTCGTGATGAACTTGGTTCGGAGACCTCCGAATATATATATATATATATATAGGGTGATTCTTTATGTAGTTTACAACTTCAATAAATTATAATTATTTATTGGAACCACATACAGACTTGGTTTATATTTCATTATGCAGCAAAACACTTCAAGTTTTGACTCACGTAGTGTGTAGTTGCGGAGTTGATCACATGCGGCGCCACTATTCTATCGTTGAAAATGGCAACTTTCACTGGTGCGGAAAGAGCTAAGTTCCACGGTCTCCAGATTACACTCCACTCGACTTTTTTTTGTGGGGGTTTGTGAAAGATAGGGTGTACACCCCTCCCCTATCTCATAATCTTAATGAACTTCAAGATGGCATCACAACAGCCATCGCTAATGTTACCCCTGAAATGCTGGTTAATGTTTGGCAGGAAATTGGCTTTCGTTGGGATGTGTCCAGGATGACCAACGGTGCACACATTGAACCATAACAGATTTCTAAAAAAAAAAAACTAGAAGTGTTTTGCTGCATAATGACATATAAACCAAGTCTGTATGTGGTTCAAAAAATAATTATAAATTATTGAAGTTGTAAACTACATAAAGAATCACCCTATATATATGTATAGACACGTGCCTGGGATCTATCTAATTCCTGTAGCAAAACAACTAACGGTGAACACTTTTCGCCAGCACATTCTCCGTTACACACGCCTTGTCAACATTCCAACTCCGTTGCGTTGAAAGGCTTTTCTTGTCCCCGGAGGAGGACACTTGAGACAAGTGACGTTTCGATTGAAGCGCCGTGGAGTTCCCGAGGAACGGCATTTCAGTTCCGTTTTATCCGAAACTAGGAGAGATGCGAAGATAAACCTTGATGCTTGATGGAAAAGGTGAATATTTAGGAATATTTCCGGAATTATGTGTATAATGTTTTGAGAGAGAGTTGTATAACTTCTGATGTAAGATGAGAAAGCCATCTTATTGCTACATGTCCGCGTGAATTGAATTCTTGTTTTATGAAAACACAGGCCAATCGGGATTGGGCATTGACACGTTTTTTTTTTTTTTTAACATTATTTAAATGAAACACAAGAATGCGTTCACATGATGCCTCTCAGAATATGGGTAATCCTAATTCTTTATTCAAATGAAATCGAAGTCAAGTTTTTACTAAGAAAAAGAAGTATATTTTCCTTCTTACCATGAAAAATACATATATGTGTGTAATTCCATTGTGATTTCAAAGAAATAACAGCGCCTTACAATCCAGCTTCACCACTCTTTACCACATCAACAGAAACTCAAAGCCAAAACCATTATTACCATGGCAACATGTCAGCCACTATTCTGTGACATCATCAGTAATAGATGTAAACACAAAAATCACATATCAAATTAGAGATATTAAGAATAACAATATTTCTACAGCTGGGAAGAACAATAAACATTTGTACAACGAGAAAGGATTTTAACAACAATAAATATTAGTCCAAGTGGAAAGAACGCGTCAGCCTACAGTTTAAAGTGTGTGTCCTCCTGGTATCGAACCCGAGACACCTCGTTTACATGGCGACGACGTTACATCGGGGTGTCCGTGTGAAGGACATTGAGATATGAACAAGATATAAAGGACACTTGATTCGTTTGTAGAAGCGCGGTGACTGTTCAATTAAACTCCTAAGGTAGTTTTCAAAACGAAAGAAGCGACATGTGTATGTTGGAAGCGAACCCTCGGTAATCAATGCAAGCTTTCGAACCGAATTTACACCACAAGCTTCGCTTAGACTGGGCCGTTTTCTCAACGGCATGCATCGTGTCGCGCGGTAAACGGTTGCTTGTAGGCCAAAGGGCCGTGACGCTTATTGCTTCGGTGTGAACTCCCGCTGTCGCTTTGGTCTGAAATCTCCCCTAGAGCCGCTGGTACATATACAGTGACGTGATTCATAATTCCCTCCGGCGTTTCGAACGTTTGTAGTACAGGAACTATAAAACATACAGCAAATGTGTGCATATCAGTACATAAAGGATCTCACCAAGCTTGCACTCGTTAATAGGCTTCGTCACGTAATTGTAGTATAATGACTGAAATGCAACAAAAAGAAGTCGTGTCGTTCGATTGGACGTGCTTCTCGAGATGACTCTCCTTTTCTTCCGTGGCCCCCACGCTCACCTGACATAACCCCGTGCGATTTTTCTTTCGAGGTTACATCATGGAGCCCCCTTTACCACGTGATTTATCACACATGCAGTCGTTGGTATTGATCATATTTTGGGACGTGTGTGACATGAACTTGATTTCAGGAGTGATGTCTGCCTCGCCACTAGGTGTGCACATATTGATCGTCTGTATGATACTTGGAGAGATTCTTTACGTACTGATATGCACCTTTTTACTGCATGTTCTTGTACTATAAACGTTCCAAACTCCGGAGGGAATTTAGGAATCACCCTGTAGAAATCATGATTGGATCGGCCTACCTCTGGTAAAAGGCGAGAATCTTCAGAGCAGAGACAGAACACACTGAGGACTGGGAGGGGAGACTTGTTGTTTTAAGCGACTTTCAAACAATAGCAGTGTTGTGATCCCTGAGAAAAGAGGGGGAACATGTCGCACTTAACTTGAGGCGGCTGTTGCCAAGAAATATGAAGTGCGAGCAAGAAGAGACGATTGGCTGTGTATTTATTATTCCTTAGAGCGTCCCTGCGTATGACATTTCCAAGGGGTTCCCAAAAGCCAACATCGCTTTCACGAATTGGGACATGGTGCCTCCCCGATGGCGCGATGGTAGCGTCGTCGCCTTGTAATCAAGGGGTCCCGGGTTCGATACCCGGTGGAGGCACGTAGTGGGTCGGATCCCACTTTAAACTGTAGGTACTGTCCCAATTAGCCAACTCAAACAAACTAATTGGTACCGGGCCTGCAGTTTACAGTGGGATCCGAAACACTATGAGCTTCCACCGGGTATCGAACCCGGGACCCTGTAACAAAATGCACTAAAAAGATATTTTTACGGTTAATGCAATTAATGTACTCGTACATGGAGGCAATATTTACAACAACTTAACCAAATTGTTTAGAGGAAGTGTTGCTGTGTATTATTAAAACTGTTTATTAATAACGATATATCTATCTATACATATAAAAATGGATGTATGTGTGTATGTTTGTTCCGGCATAACTCTCGAACCCCTGGAGCAATTTCAACTGAACTTGGTACACGTATCACTTGCAATCTGGAAAGAATACATTTGGGGTAAGAAACCCCTGGCATCCCTAGGGGCCGGGTGGGAAGGGGTGACATGTAAAAATAAACCAAACCGATATTAAATTCCGCACAGACAGATATCCGTTACTCTATGTAATCCCGCACAACGATAGTTTTTCTCGGGTTGTCTAACATTCAGGCTGTGTTGCGAAAACGACCTATATTAGCGTCGAATTCATAGTTTTCGGAGTTGCTAAGCTAATTCGTGACATTCACGATCACATTTAAAAATAGTTTCATTTTACACTATAGTTAGAATTCATTATTTCTAATACAAGATTGGGATAAATAATTACCCGGGCAACGCCGGGCAATCAGCTAGTATGTAATGAAAATTAAATTATAACTAATATAGGGCCATTGCATTGTCACATGCTACATTTTTCATATTAAAGGAACTATTCTACTGATAGTTAAGCAACATTTTTCTTCCAGTTTCTGTGCAATGAAACATGAAACTAATCTCTGTTGATTTAACGCAACTACCCGTAGAATATACTTTCCCAGATTTTAAGCTACAGGTGAACATTTTTTTGTCACGGGTGGAACAGATAAAACAATTCCTATTTTTTCAAATAATGTAAAATAAATTATTTAACACAAAGAGAGAATGTAATTGACCTTTGAATATTCTAGTGGAGTTTTAGGGGAAAATGGAACAGTTAAAGGAGAAATTATTTTTTGTGTTTAACGAGAGGGACACAATACAAAGAAGTAAATCAAAAAGTTAAAATAAACAAAAAATGGAAAATACCTTCTAGTATTAACTAAATTAAATATATTACTTGAATTTGTATCCAAATGACAATTTTAGATTTTTGAATCGCAGGAATAAAATTGCAATCAATTTCAGCATTGCGTTTAATTTTAAAAATAGGGATTCACGAGCACTTTGGCATTGAATGACCCTATACTATATTTAGACTGCTCTAAATTGAACCCCACGCCTACTTCTATGCGTATATATACACGTCCATGTTTACACATGACTTCGCGGTCCTTTCATCAAAACAACAAGAACCTTCGTCGTGCCACAAGCGAGTGCGTGATGTTGAATTTCAGGAGTGCGATTTGAACATGCTCTTGCATCCGTTTTATTTTTATGATCTGTCGGTACATTACGTTCCATCTTGCACCACTCGTCGATGTACAGTCACGGACACTTCTGGATTGTAACGAAACCATTGGACATCAGTGGCGTAGTGTACGTGACTGTACATTCCATGTAAATAACAAAATTAATTAATATGGAAGTTATTGTTGTTTTTAATTTCATTATGGTTTAGATGTTTGTGAGCGCATATTATTTACACATTTCACCAATAAAAATTACTGGCATCTGCAGCCTATATGCTTCACAGGCAAATGAAGTCAAAATTTGCTACATTTTTAAAGCGTCGCACACGTAACGCACTTTTGTTGATGCTTTGTATACATTCAGCCTATGACATCATACTCGAGGTTTTTTTTCATCTATTAGTAGACACTACAAAGTACTTTATAATTCTATGAGATCAGTTCATTATGAATATTTGAATCCAATCTCTTGTCCATAACCTTAAATTTTGTGAGTAAAATGTCACACACGTAACGCTGGGCACATACTTTTATTTTGTAAGCCGAGTTCTGTAGAATTATCTCCGGCATGGTTTTTTTTCGATCGTTGCTCTTTTAGCAGCTCTGGGTCTTGCCCAGCCTCTTATCACATGGCGTCCACATATCGAGGATGTGCGTGGACTAATTGATTCAAACCTTTTCGGTGCTTCGCATGTGTGGACATTTAGCACCCTTCTAAGTATACCTTAAATTTTAATAAATGGGGTATAAAGAGTCCTTTGAGAAAGGTTAATAGTGTAAGTTGTAAAGGGACCTGCGAGTGTTAAGTGTAAATAATATTTGAATCTACATTCAATTGTTTCTAAAGTTGTATAGTACGAGATGGTGAGTTCAGCCATCTTAGAAATGGTCTTGTACGAGGTGTTGCTACAAAATATTTTATTGGTTATTTTGTACAATACGAACATTACCCCCTTCAAAGTACTCCCCTGAACTATCGATACACCGCTCCATACGAATCTTCCATTGCTGGAAGCAGTACTGGAAATCATTTTCTGAAACCATGTTAATGACCGCCTTCGCTTTTGTTTTCACATATTCTACGGTCGTAAATCTGGTTACATTCAGTGCTGATTTAACCTTTGGGAATAAGAAAAGTCGCACGGAGCAAGTTCCGGCCAATAGGATGGATGTTCTAATATTGGGATTCCAGGATTGGCCAAAAAAAAGTCTTGACTGACAATGCCGTGTGGACAGGAGCATTGTCCTGATGAAGAATCCATGACTTGCTTTTCCAGAAATCAGGTCGTCGTCGTCTTACTCGCTCATGGAGGCTCATCAGCACCGTAATGTCCCTTGCAGATCGATCTCTCTGACAGACGAATATTATAACAAGATAATGTGTCTTGAAGTTGATCGGTTAAATTTGAGTTTGAAATTATTCAATTAACAATTTTTCTTAGATTAGTATACTCCGTGCGTAACATTTGCGACTTGTGTTTGTAGATGTATTTCGAGTCTGAGTATTTGAAATGGCAAATGTATACTCTGCACCTTAAATGTTTTAAATAATAGGGCTATACCTTTTAATTGAACTGGAATTAGAATTTTTGGATACATTGAAGTCGCACAGATCTTTTATATTGTTAATACTATAGGTGCGCGCCTAGGGGAGAGGCAGTACGTAAGGTTGAATAGAGAAAGCATCTGCTTGTACACTTGAAGTTGTAGAAAGTTCGCCTTCAAAACCGGAAATTATATTTGAATCTTATCATGGTTGTAGAGTTGTCACCCTGTGTAACCTCTTTGCAAATATAATGCGTATTGCTTTTCACATGTCCTTGGTAGGACCTGTGAAAGATGAAGTGAGAAGAAAATTCTCTTTTTCTCTATCTCAGTTTTGCAGTCGCTCTCGCTCATGGCGGAGTGGTTAGCAAACTGCGCTACGACGCCATGGGTCCCGGGTTCGAATCCTGGCATGGGCATGGATGTTTGCCAGTGTCCATTCATCAATTCCATCATATCAACACTCATCCCCATCTTCGCAAATTAGCCAACAGTGGCACAGAAAGCTAAGTAAAATATAGCAAATGAAATCAAATCCTTTCTTTTTTCTTTCATTTTCAGTTTCTTTTGCTTTCTCCTTTTTCTCTGTATTTTTGCTTGTCTCACTTTCTCTTTCCTGCTTATTATTTTTTTCTCTGTATGAGAAAGTGAAGAAGAGATAAACAGCATCTCTTCCCCCTCTCTCTCTTTCTGAGAAAGTAAGGAAAGATATATAGGAATAGAGAGGAGGAGAACAGAGAACTCTCTCTCTTTCTCTCTCTCTCTATTTCTCTCTTTTTCTCTCTCTTTCTCTCTCTCCCTCCCTCTTTTTCTCTCTATCTCTTTCTCTCTCTCTCCCCCTCTTTCTCTCTCTATATCTATCTCTCTTTCTCCCTCTTTTTATCTCTCTCTTTCTCTCTCCCTCTTTTTCTCTCTCTCTTTTTTTCTCTCCCTCTTTTTATCTCTCTCTTTTTCTCCCTCTTTCTCTCTCTCTCTATCTCTCTCTTTCTCTCTCTCTCTCTATCTCTCTCTCTCCCTCCCTCTTTTTCTCTCTCTCTCTATCTCTCTCTCTCCCTCCCTCTTTTTCTCTCTATCTCTTTCTCTCTCTCTCTCTTTTTCTCTCTCTCTATCTTTCTCTCTCTCTCTCTCTCTCTCTCTCTCTCTCCCCCTCCCTCTCTCTCCCCCTCTGTATTCCACCTTGGTTCATTAAATCGGGACATTGCTACATTTCGCTGGGATTGAACCCCCCACCAAGCGCACCGATATCAAACGTAGCAGCGAATGTGTACACGTAGGATTCCTTGGCCGCCCCAACGCGAGAAGTGTTGACGAAAGCGATAAGGCCGGCTGGAGGTGAAGGCCAGGGGAGTGAGAGAGGGTTGAATATCGATTTCCCAGAATGCTCTGTGTTTGGCTCGGTGTAGACGATGCCTCAGTGTTGCACGTAGAGGGATATTCCCCGTGACGCACAAGGAACAGGGACATTTTAAAACTCCTTTTTCTTATTTTGGTATTCCCCGCTGTTGCTTCTGTTTCGGTCAGGGCGTTATTTGAAAATTTCCAGTAGAAGAGAAATTCCAGGAATTTCTCTTCAGTTTGTAATATATTTATATTTCACACCTTAATATAATACGTTGTAATATTTTTGTGTTAAACGCGTGTTCATTTTTCCATTTATAGATTTCTCAAAGCACAACCATTACGAAATGGATAATGCACACACATTTAGAAGTTGAATTTATGAAAATCCATTCTAAGTGGGTGTTTATGTCATAAGGACAAGACACCCCTAAACAGTGACGTACAGTCATATACCTAGGGGTAGAGCGCGCTACCCCTGCCTAGAGGGTGGGTGGTCAGTCGATGTTGAGTATTTTCGTGAACATGTGTGGTGCGAAAAGGACGATAAAATGTGCACAAGACGAGTGATAGTAGCAACTATTGATTATATTGCAGTTAATTTACTTAAAATAACTATCCATATGTGGGTGTCGTACGAATGGACCTAAGAACTGCCTTTAGGGCATACGGCGGTAGGACCTCACACGTTCTCGATCTCTGCCATTTTGGAGGAGATGTGATCAGTAACACCCTCCGGTCGGATTTACTCCCCAGGGTTGCCTCCAGGTGCCCATTGATTTGAGGCTGAGTGAGCCCTAGACCCGCTTCATGCTGGGACAAGGCCGTAAGAATTCAGACCTTAGGTCACACCCCTGGAACCGAACCCGGGGCCCCCGTGGCAATGTGTATATTCTTAAAGTATGTCATTATTCAGTATCATCGTGCCTTCTTTCATATACACTTTAATTGTTCGACTTCCACAAGGATATGATAAATTGATGAAATGATTTGTTGTTTTAAGGCCACTTTATGCACAGTAAGGCTAATCGGGACTGGACCTACAGTTTAAAGTGGGATCCCATCCACTATGTGCCTCCACCGATTACAAGGCGACGACGCTACCAGTGCGCCATGGGGAAGGCCAAATTGATGAAATGGTCAGGGTGGCATTCCTTTATCTAGCCCCCCGGTTGCTAAATTTTGGCTTTTGAGGGGGAAATTTATAATGTCCTGATGCTTGTAGAGTAGTTACTGGAATATCCCACCCAGTAAGACCTCTGCCGACGCTGGGATTCGAAACCACGACTTGCTTTGAGCAAACCGCTGCTCCACTGAATCTGAGGCACATGACGTCGTCAACAAAGGAGAGTTGGTGAAGTGAGAAATATTTTGTGAGAAACGCACACATTTATTACACGCCAGGGGTCTCGGGTTCGAATCCTGGCTTAGGCATGCACGAGCGTCCTTCATAAATTTCTTAACATCAGTCATACTCATCGCCGCGATTATCTAAAGGTGGCAGAAAAGCGAAGTAAAATCAATCAATCAGTTAATGTATCGCATGTATTAAAGTGTACATTTAGTCGATTTCCTTGTGTGCAGGAAGACGAGCGTTCACCTCTTTTTCATGTTTGACATCCTCATGACGTAGGTCCTAATGTTTGCTAACAGTGGGCCACAATCCGTCCAAAACATGTTTTCACTTCCTCGAAAGTGAACAACAAATGTAGAAGCCCGAGGGAAAATTGTAGATAAAAAGAGGGAATTTCTCACCAGAGGGTGGCAACCCTGAACCGCTTGATTCGCGGGCAAAGCAGAAGGGGAGAGAGAGACCGTAGCTGTCGAGTGGCGAGTGTTGTTACCTTGACGCGCACCTCGGACAGTTCCTGCAAGAACATCTACATTGTTTTCCAACTGGACACCGTTGGTCGTTCAGCGAGCAAGGGCATTTGCTGGTGTCTACGCTGAGATGCTTTTCGAGTCACCCCCCGAGCGAACGCAGTAGGGGTTGTTCTTCTGCCGCTGGGTATGTATCGCTTTTTACTTCGGTTGTTTTGCCTCGATTTTCTCATGACGTAGGTGGTGGATGAAGAGCCGAACTGTGAGTTTCTGCATTCCAGTACAGTTTCGCCGAAATCGTATTTTCTAAATTTTTTTGTTATTGTTGACATTGTTCTTTTCATACATTTTTAATGTGTGTAGATCCGGCAAAAATATTTTTAAAATTCATTATTATTACGTTGGTACATTGTTTTTTGCAAGAGTTGTTGCTCAACCCAGACAGATCTCCGCTGTCATTAGGTGAAAGTAATGCGTTGATAAGCCAGATTCCTTGCGATCGAATCCCGACTCTGGGACGAATGATTCTGTGTTGCTGTTCAAATTCCATCTTGGTTTTTGGTGATTTTTTCATTGGAATTAAAATTGTGGGTGCCTTTTGATGGTTTTTGATTTATTGATTGTTTATTTTACTTCGCTTTTCTGCCACTTTTGGGTAATCGCGAAGATGAGGATGAATGGTATAAGATGAAATGAAGGGACGATCACAAACATATATTGACAACACGAGCCCACAGAGGAGTTTTTTAAGTTTTTTTTTGTTTTTGTTTTATATCCACTTTATGCATAGAAAGGCTAATCGGGACTGGACCTAAAGTTTAAAGTGGAATCCGAACCACTATGTGCCTCCTACGGGTATCGAATCAGGGACCTCTTGATTACGAAACGATGACGTTACCACTGTGCCATCGGAGAGGCCCCATAGGGCTGTGATTTCAGACGCCAGAGCCTCAGTAGCCTGCAAGATGCAGGTGTAAAACATGGGAAGGAGATTGAGACTTGGGTGTCTTCGGAAGAGGTCTCCTCAGCATATGGTGGGTTTTCGGGTTTACCGAATTGTATCTTTGAACCCGTGGATCACATACGCGCACACATCCACTCTCCCTCTCACACTCCCATAGCCCCCCAGAAAGGCCGTAATTGTTTCAGGAACGTCCACGACGATATTTCAGAAACTGTTCTCAGGGAATCGCACAGTTCTCACAGATTACTTACTGTTGGGTTATATATATTGGACTCTGTGAGATTGAGGTCTGGCAACTGCGAAGGCCACTGCTATTTCTGTAAGAACTTCGCAAGGTGTCAGGTTTTATGGCAACTGCTATGCGCTTGTGTTCAAGTAAGCTTCGACTATTGGGACCAAAGGACGTAGTACATTCGAACTTCCTATATCTGTACCATGAGCGGATTGACTGGGGCGGAGGGGGCGTAGCTTCCCCCAGACTTCCAAAAGTAACATTACATTGACGTAGGCCAGAGTAAATAGCAATCATCCCCATGGAAGTCTAAAATTGAGTGATCGCCGCAGACGCATCTAAAAATTAAGCGATCACATTTAGAACATACTTCTAAAACCACTAATAGACTTCGGAGGTAGCAGTTTTAAAAAGGCCATCCAACCCCTGCGTAGGAAGGTCGTTAATTCGCCACCGATCTTTGTATCCCCTCCCTTCTTTTACTCGGCAGGATATTTTAAACAGGTTTCAAATAAAGCGGCCATGTAAACGTGCCCGATGAGGAAAGGTGAACTTGTTATGGACCACCAACCCCTTGCAGTTATGCAACCCAAATTAACCAAGAGATTGGCACATTGCATACCGCTCAATGATATCCTTTGAGATAATTAAGTATAGTGCCAAAGGACTCTGTCCTGTATCTTTTTTTTCATCCCTATTCTGCCACTTTTGTCAAGTGGCGACGACAACAATGATGATATGGTGATTACATAAAATTATACACCAATGTCCACTGCAGGACTCGAACCTGGAACCTTCAGTAGCATCTTGAACAAACCGAGCAATCCCTGGAACGGCAGCAAAGGGTAAGGGTTATGTAAAACTCCCAAGATATATTCTTAAGTTGAAACTGAATTTTTTAAATCACCTTTCAAGTAATACACTAACGTGTAATTGTATAAGGATAAATATTGTCGTGTTGTTATTCCACGTTAAAGATAGGTTTCACCAGAAATCTAAAAATGTTCACCAATGTTTTATTCAGGTGTATGTTGTGACATGTAAGTATGAAATACCAACGAATTATACTTTTTAATTTTATATCAGTCAATTGCACGTGTTTGTGCTGATTTGACGTAAAGTATGTATTTAGGGACCTTTCGATGACAAATTATACATAACCTCCTTGCCTTGTAATCAAGGAGTCCCGGGTTCGATACCCGGTGGAGTCATACCCTGGTTGTAATCCCACTTTAAACTGAAGGCCCAGTCCCGATTAGCCTATGTGCATAAACTGGACTCAAGAACTCAAATTCAAGAATCAATTTAAGGAGTAAGGCGAAGTTTATAAGAATGTTCACTAGCAAAATGTGTACAAGTTTATGAAAAAAATATAACGTTTATTTAAAGAGGCGTTGTTTTTAAAAAAGAAAAGAAAGAAAAATTCATGCTTTAAATTTATCGGGGATGCGACAGGACATTTGTTATATAGCAATAAGCAATCAATGTCCTTTTTTTTAATGTACGTATTTGTAAAACGTGCACATTTGTATCAATATTGATCAATTGCGTATGTCACATGCACTAGTTTTATCAAATATTTAGAATACGTGTGCGAAAAGACTTCATCGAAGCTACATTTTTGCGCCATTTTGCTGATTTAACTACATATTTCCCATTTACTTTGCTGCATATTTATTACGCGTATTCAGTAAGTTAGTTCTGCTTAGAAATCTGTGCTTTGGTCAAGATAATTGGCAGATGCGCATATGTTCTGGGAAATGCTCGAGAATTCGGACAGGTGGTGGTGACGTATTGTTTTCCCGTCCCGGTTGTAGCGGAACCCACCTTCAGCGCAGAAGACCTTGAAATCCAACCTCCCCTCTCCACACTGCATATCTGGGTGTCGGCGCATGCGCGCTGCGAAGATATGCTCGGATGTGCTGTGCATCTGTCTCTGTGCAGCTGAATTTCGGGCAATGCTCGCTCGCTACAATTTGAAGAATCGTTTTGTGTCTGCATTTGTGAACGTGGAAAAAAATAAGCGAAGCTTACACGCAACTACGAGATAAAAACTTTTGTTATCTTTTTAAAAATACATATGCAATGCTTTCTTATTAAATGTTAGATTTTTTCACCATGTTGAATTTTTAAAATCTTGCACGTATTGGATCATTTTCATAACTTTTTCACAATAAAACTGATGAACTTGGAGCATTAACAGTCTTTTCTCCGCAATATTTTGATTGTAGTTGTTTTGTGTTGAGACCACTAACCACCGATTGGACCTACAGTTTAAAATGGGAACCCAACCACTATGTTGTAATGTTTTGAGGCAGACATCGTGTATATGTTTGTGGGTGTAATATGCTTTCAACGTGACATTTTAACGCATGGAGGCCTGTCAAACGAAGTTGTGATGTGTTTTGTTTTTTAAGCCCACTCATGCACAACGTAAAATAAGATGAAAAATGAAAAAAATGTGTATATTCCCAGTGACGTTGCGACCTATGAGGTCGGGCCTACCCTAATCTATATTTGACTAATTACGGGTATTCTAGATTTTACGATAATCACTCAAAATTTCTATTCCTGCCCGATATTCGATCTTGGCATGCAATGAGGCACTTTTGCGACTGCCTCATCTGCTCCCATAACATCGTTCATGCTGCAAAGTCTAATTTCAGGGGCCTCGGCGTCGAATCCCGGCCTGGGCATGGATGTTTGTGTGTGTCCATTCATCAATTTCATCATAACTCATCCCCATCTTCGGAAATTAGGAAAAAGTGGCACAAAAAGCGAAGTAAAATAAAGCAAATGAGTAATAAAACTAATATCAGGGGCCGGCATGCCTGCAATATACAAGATTAGGCCGGTCTCACGGTGCTTCCTATTAGGACTTTCATTTCCAAACAGGGATGGCAACGTATCAATACAATGTTAAGATGATGTTAACCGTAGATTTTACTTTATATTGCTCAAGATACATTACGGCGTTATTTCATGTTAGTGTTACTCAGTGGTCGAAAGTAGCGCGCTACTGTAGCTAGCTACAAAATTTATAGCTGTAGTTGTAGCGGCGCTACATTTTGAAAATTGTAGTTGTAGCGGTAGCGAAGCTACAAAATTCCTGTAGTTGTAGCGAAATTCGCTACAGATACATTTCCTCTCAGCATTTTGAGGTAAATTTTGAATGTGGCAACAGCATTTAAAAAATCGACAATAACGCTTACTTTTGCAGGAGGTTCAGAAAGACAAAGTCTATTACATGGAAATACGAATAATGTAGATTATAAATATCTTTATATCGCAGTATAGGTATCCGCGTAATTTATATCATTGGTATCTTAATAATTCTAATATCCAGATAACTAACTGACATATATGAATATATTCCCGCTAACAGCTACTTTTTTTTAGATTTTGGGGAAATGCCTCATTTGTGGCACCCCTGAAAAAAAAATACCTCGTTTGCGCCACCCGGGAACATATAGTGTGGATATCCCTAGTATAAGAGGCAGCAAAATGTCATTAATGACTGTGTAAAACACAACTTGCAGTGCAAAAAGGAGCGATCCATTTTCCACTAGAATGACAATAATAGTGCCAGCAATCAATGGCTCAGTATGTTAACAGAACTCTCGGATTTACACATCAGTTTTCTCAATATATTTCCCTTTAGATTTTCTGTTAGTTTTGCTAATCATGACAATGAAGATCAATGTTTTATTTAGTAATTATCTTATCTACAGTCAATGGGTCTCGTGTTCGATACCCGGTGGATACCCACTTTAAACTGTAGGTCCAGTCCCGATTAGCCTTACTGTGCATAAAGTTGACTTAAAACAAAAAGTCAGTCAATCTTATCTAGAGCCGCTTTCTGCCACTTTTGGCTAATGCGAGAATGAGGAAGAATGGTGAAAGAGCAGTGTGGGGAATCCTCCAGGCGTCTTTCCTAGTTTTCATTTGGAGTCCACTTTATGCAAAGATAAGCAAATCGAGACTGGTTTCGAACCACTGTGACTTAACTCAATATTTATTCTCAAGGAAAATATGTTGATATATAAATGTAAATAATTCTACCATTTTTTTTGTGTATAGTTGTAATCATTAATTTTGTGTCATCCTAATTGCAATACTCATATATCAAATTTGAATTGATCTGCCGCTTACATAGGTACGTTATTTTGAAACACTATATTGAAAATAAGCAACTGAAGTAACACTGGTATCAAAATTACGGGAATCGTGATAATAAATAACAGAATCTATTTTCCAGTAATTACAACCATCATACTAGGGTCTTCTTTGGAGTAGCGTAGCGAGCTACTTCTTGGAAAATGTAGCTGTAGCTGTAGCGAAGCTACATTTTGGAAGAGTAGCTGTAGTTGTAGCGAAACTACTTTTAAAATGTAGCGTTCTGGTCACTGGTGTTACTTTAGTATGACTGATATTTTAAAGCTTTCTCTATCTCGCGAGTTATTCCCCACCGCAGTAACAATAGGATATACGCCCCCCTCTCCCCATTGACACCTGTACCTAACCTTGCAGTGATATCACGCTTCGCCACTGTGTATTCGTCTTTTACGTAACCGTGTTCTCGTATTTAAAGTATTCTTACGGCCTTTTAATTTTTCCAGTTGCGATGTGTGACGTCACTACGGAGCGTGCAGTGCGCACATTGCCTCTTTTGCTGTTTCGTGGTCGAGCTACGTTATTCACGCGGCTGTATTGATTGGCAAAGCAGCGCCACGTCACAAGAATCTTCGGCGTCTAATAGCGTCATGCTTATCAGCTGAGCCCGAAAAGGATTGACGTCAGTGTTGCCAATGCATGGCGCGGAGCAATCGAAAAATCACGAAATTGCACTGAAAAATCCTTTGAAAATCGTAATAATTTTCATGAGCTATTTTAACCTTTAAACAGCCAATGGGTCATATATGACCCATGGTGCCGATTACAACATTCACATGCTTTTAGGACCTTCATACTTGTATGTGAGGTTGCAAATGCTGACAGATGTTGAGATAAGACTTTGAAATGTCATGTGGAAGAAACCCCCCTCCCCCTCTCCCTTTCTCTAATATGCAAATTAGCTATTTTAGCCAAAATGCAGGATTGTACATATTGCGTCATATTTCAGCCTGTATGAGAACTAGGGACTTGAAACAAGTTTCACTTTGTTGCAAAAGGTCTACTCTTTGAAAACAATGCAAAAGTTTGCGCCCTTTTTCTAAAATAACGGGAGAAGAGGGGGCGAACGCCAGATTTTTTCCATTGAAATTTGGGGACTTGGCCCCTCCCAACCCCGTTTTTCTCACTTGGGCTTTCTGAATTGTACACGGCCGCGAGCTCCGATGTTTTTGCTTTCAAACAAAAGTTATCCGAAGTAGATTGCTCAAATAGTCTCAGAGGTAGAACGTTTTTCTGAAATAAGTGTAAAAATTTAAAAATCGCGCGCAAGGGCCGCAGCGAGGGAGGGGTTACCTTCGAAAACCGGCTCGGCTGTTTAAAGGTTAAAACGAAGATTGTTGATGAACCCCCCCCCCCTCGTGCGTGTGTCTGTGTGTGTCCGACAGAGGAAGAGAGGGGTGGAAGGGAGAGAGTAATATTCTTGTGAATAAGTCCCGGGTTCGAATCCTGGCCTGGACATGGATGTTTGTGAGTGTCCATTCATCAATTTCATCATATCGTCACTCATTCCCATCGTCGCAAATTAGCCAAAAGTGGCACAAAGGCGAAGTAAAATAAAGAAAACCAATCAATCAAATCTTGTGAGGAAGTATTTTTTTCCCGTTGATAGGGTCATTATTACCAATTTTCTCTGCTAAATTACAAAGTCATTTAACAATGACACTCTAGGGCAGGGCAGAATTCCTATATCGTTTTAATGTGTTTAAAATATCGATTTTGTCGATATGGGCGCTATTCACCGGATGTTTACATTTCTGTGCTTCCTTGGCGCTGGGGGGGGGGACTGCACTTCCGGTTTTGAAAATAATAACATTGAATTGAAAGGTGTAAAGGCAGTGTCTTCGGAAAAGGCGACAATATTTGTTTGGCTTCAACATGAGATAGGGAGCGAACAATTGTTCTCGGGTATCTATGCATCGTTTTCAGACAGACCCGATACGGAAAGATCCGTGGATTTAGGCAGTAAAGCGAAAAGATTGGACACAAACATGAGGGAGTAGGCTCTGCAGTCGGCACTTTTATCAAATCAAATGAAAATATTTTAGGCGATTCGAAAATTATAACTGTCTAACGCACATGTGTTGATTAAATTTAAAAGTTGGAACTATTTATAATCATATTATAACGCATTTGCCTTTTGGTTGTTGATAAGCGCTCTCTCCATGAGCGTCAGTAGGTCAGTCGACCCCTCCCCCCCTGGAAATTGGCATCCTTTATTTCAAGTTGCAAGAAAGCAGGAAGTTTATTTTCTTATTATTATTATAATTTTTAACAGAAATAAAGCCCACTGGGTTAAATTCGAACAGAGTGATCAATCTAAAATATTCATTAAATCGAAGAAATGAGAAAATAGAGGAACCAGGATTTTTTTCAAATTCTACCATTTAATTCAAAGAAAAATGGTTCCACAGTTTTCAGAATTCAAAAAATTATAATTTTAGATGAAGTCACACAATATAAGCTTTGTGAATATTTTTTTTCTAACTGCTAAAGTCCTTTCTTGAACGACACTTGCAAAAGTTAATAACAAAATACAATAACTGTGCATTTCAGTACAGTAACTATGAAATGTAAAAGTATTAATGGAAAATAATTGTGTTGGATATTCACTCGGCTTGTGGATCGAATAGCATGATAATAATAAACAATAATAATAATGAAATTCGAATAAAATTTATTTAATTAAGTGTATAACTATAATTTTAACCATAGTAATTATCATTATTTCTTTTACTGTTGTGATCGAAGTATTTCAATGTTTATAATTAATGCAAGCTTCATTTCAACCTGGAGAAGTCTTTTCTAAAACGAAACTGATGGTAGAAGATCAACATTGCCTTGGAAAATATTAGTATTGTCCCTTGTATCTGCATCCAAAGGATCCGGGAAATTGACAATATTTTCTAGGGACCTTTGTTTCTCTACATCACTCAAAAATTTCAAGTGGTCCATTTTGTTTCCGATCTTTTATAAGAAAATAAGCTCGGTGACTATCTGTATTCCACTTGTTTACATTTGCCAAACCGGAAGTTCTTTCCCTGCCATCAATAATCGAATTGTCTGATCGATCATCTCTACTCTAGTCAAACATCTAACTAAACACGTATGCTGAAATTGAAAAACTTTTTTTTTTACTCACAGAACTGATGTGACATTGGGGATGCCTTTTCCGCATAAGCTGGGGTATATGTTGGGTTCAATGGTGGTTAATTTAAGTCGTAAATCTGAGTGTGCGACAAGTTTATTTCTGTGCTTGCTTTTTAATTTAATCAGAGATGAAAATCCTTTTTCACACAAATATGAGGTGAAGAACGGCATGAAGAATTTTAGTACCTCATTTGAAAGTTCAGAATACTCACCTATTAAAGATATCCAAAACTTTTGTTAAGTCTGAATCCAAACATTTAGTTTCAATCAGGGTGCGAAATCATTGAAGATTGGTGGGGGGGGAAGGAAGGTCTTAATCTACACACACACACATATATACACTTATACATATAATACATATTTATAATAATAAATATACAAGTAAATTCGCCGAATGTATGAATTGTTTCGAGATACAAATTGGGAACCTATTAGTAGTATAATGTAAATGACTCTTAAAATAAATTATTTTTACTATTATTATTATTAAGTATATATTTTTATATATATTAGATATTTAAAAAGTAGCAAACTAATTCCATTACTGACTGGTTAAGGATGTCAATAAATGACAAAATAGTTGAAATATTTTTATTATGTTCTAATTTTTGTTTAGTTTTTTTCTTTCTATTAGTATAAATCGATCAGATTTCATAGTCATTTTTGTCTTGCATTGATATTTTATCTTTATTATGAATATATTATATCAATATAACATTTGTCATTGGTGTAATATCTGTAAATGGTCTCTTGAATGAGAGAGACAGAAAGTATTCAGCACTCACAAACGCATTACTTTGTTTGTGTTCTCGATACTATCCTTAGTAAAGTATATTTGAAGTAAAAAATAATTGGTCGCCTTTTGCTTTTATAAAAAAACACTCCCCCCTCCCCCCAGAAACTTTTGGTGGGAGGGATTTTTCAAGCCAAGATGTTGGTGGGTGGAAATACCCCCTGTCCTCCCCAGGATTTCGCACCCTGGTTTTAATAACAGAATCACAGCTGATATCAGACAATTGTTCTCTTAGTTTTACTGACAACATATTTGAACTTTCAAAGTACGAGAATGGGTCTCGAATCCAATTTAAATTCACTGTACTTTCTGGAAAGTAATGTTTAATCTTGTTACCAAGAACAGAGATATGAGATGATGCAGAATCGCAAAACTCACTAGATAAGGAAAGGTCATTCACATTTACAAAAGATTCTAAGGTCTGGAAGGCAGAAAAATTACCATTTCTTACATAATCTGACTGCAAACTGATTTTTTTTCTGGAATTCCAAAACGAAATGACAGATATTCGATTCCTTTGAGTTAAACATCAGAGAGATGCCGGTATGCAATGGTAGAGCTCGAATAACAGAAATGTAGAGTTTAAACTAGATACAACACAGCTTAAATTAAAATTGTTAAAACAATACATCTTAATAATTTAAATTTAATAGGTTTTTTAAGACACAGTAAATACATTTTCGGTTGAGAAACTATGCCTTAGACCAGGGATCGCCAAACCGTAGATTGCGAGCTACCGGTAGCTCGCGGCTTAATATCCAGTAGCTCGTTAGGGGTGTGGCTAGAATAGACTGTTGATAAGAGCGTCAATATTTGAGCGGCAGTAAGATATGCTTTTGCTTTTGCCGACGGTGACATCTGGACAACTCGTTTCAGTATTTGTCACAATCTATTCATCCAACGTAACAAATTTTGGGGATGAAAACAAGTGTCATCCTTATTAACATGGTAAGAAGCAAGATGATAATGATTAGAGGAGCAAGTGTTTAGAAATTTATTGTGTTTGTAAGAAACGTATTCTCATGTTTTGAACTCTCTTGATGAAACGACAGCTTCAGTATGTTGCATAGAAATTAAAAATAATAATTGCATGTGATTTGGTTTGATTGGACTTTTCTTATTTAGCGTCGCTTTTATGCCACTTTTGGCTAACAGGGACAATGAGGATGACGAATGATGAAATTGATGAAAGAACACTCCAAAAGAACACATGCTCGTGCCAGGATTCGAACCAGAGACCCCTCTCGTATTAGTGCTGTAAAAAAATATTACGTATCTTAAAGTTGTTTATGAACCAACAAAGGATCGTAAAAAAATCAATCTACGCTTGGTAGCTCGTCATATATTTTCAAATGTGGGAATTAGTTCAATGGCGTGGTGAGTTTGGAGATCTCTGCCTTAGACAGATGGCCAGTTGTGCCAACTTTTTAAAAAAAAAATACTTGATGTACTGGACTAAGAGATTTGTTGTATAAATGTTCACAGTACATAACATGTGTCATAAGATTTTGTTCTCCCTTACTTCCACACTAACGATGCCACCAGGGACAGTGTAAATAATATAGAACAATCACAAGTATCAAATTGGAGATTGACAAATTATTATAAACAGTAAATTTGAGAATGCAAGTGTAAAGCTATGAAATCATTTGTTTTATATTTCTAAAATATAATAATAATATGAGGCAAATTATTGGGTGGGCTCAAGCCCCACAGGCCCATATAAGTTGTCGCCACCGTAGTTTACCGATTAATATTCCTTGTCATAACGATAAGAGTATTACAGCAAAAATTGACGTCTCATGTATGTATTAGTGTTCAATCCAGTAACACTTGAGATAGTACGGAATGAACATCATGTAATTGTTTCGCCTGTACTGTGTACTTGATAAGCGTAATGCATCTACTCACTATCTTATCAACCAGCATTTGCTTGACTGATCCCAAATTAGATAGATAGAAAATAATGCAGTACACTGATTATGGGAACATCTGTAATAAATCTCTTCCCTCAGTGCTGGGAGATTTCTGTTGAATTAGTTCACTTGAGGTCCGCTTAACTCATAGGATCACAATGAAGTAAACTGGTGAGGTATGTAATGGTTTCTATTTGCAGTAACGCATAGACAGACATTTTCATGCGTGCAAGGGGTGAGGTTATGAGAGGACACCCAAAAGTCAACCTCACTTCCCCATAGTACACTCCGGTAACTGTTTCTTGCAGTTCAACAAGGCTCTGGCATCTGGACCTACAACCAGTATAATCCTCTGTAGTCCTTAGATGTGCTGGTTGCCTCGTTACAGCCTCGGATTTTAACCTAATTGTAGTCCTCTGAGACATGTATTTGATTTTAATTATGTTAAGGGACTAGGTCCCGTTTAATGTGATGGGTGGAAATAGCCCAAGTGCTGATGGAACCACAATTTTTATTTCGATCAATGATAGGTAAAGAGATTTTATTCTTGGAAAGAATATAGTTTCAGTTTTTGTAAGTAATGAATGAATAAATTAGTTTTAAAAACGACAGGAAGTTTTCAAGAGATAATTTATTTTCTTCATCTTAGGGGCTTGTCCTCAATTTTGCTTCAGTTAAGGGGTTTATCCCCATATTGTCATCTACATCATCATCATCCTTCGCCGTTTCCCATCTCTGTCTGCGTAGGCATAGAAGTCAAACCTCTCAAGTTTTTCCTGGTCTTCCACCACTCCTCTCTTTCCACGATGTTCCAATCTTGTCCTCTTCTCCTAACACTTTTCACTATCTGCTCTTTCCACCAACATCATGATCTTCCCCTTGGCCTCTTGGCCTTTCTCTTGGGCCTCCCCAATGGTGCAGTGGTAGCATCGCCGATTTGTAATCAAGTGGTCCCGGGTTTGATACCCGGTGGAGGCACAAGTGGTTCAGATCCCACTTTAAACTGTAGGTCCAGTCCCAATTAGCCTTACTGTGCATAAAGTGGACTTAAAACACCAACTCAACTTGGCCTTTCTCTCACTCCTCGTGCATAGTAAGCTTTTCATGTGTCCAAACTATCTCATCTGTACCTGATCTATCCTGTCCTGAAGCTTCACCACACCCACTGTCTGTCGGATCTCCTCATTTCTTATTCTATCCCTTCTAGTCTTCCCCAATATACTCCTTAAAAATTTCATCTCCACTGCCTGCATCTTTGTCTCTCTCTGACATTGTCCAAGTCTCCGCTCTGTACGTAATTATTGGCACATAGAATGTGTTATATGTTAGCTTCATGCATTTCATAGGTACATCCCTGTTCCATATTAACCTTTGAACGCTTTGATATAGTCCACCACCCATTTGTCCTCATCTGTTTACCTCCTCATCTATTCTTCCACTTCTCTCAATTATGCTTCCTAGATATTTGAAGCTCTCCGCTACCCTCAACTCTTCCATGTCCATCTATATTCTTGGTTCATTTCTGACTCTGTTTCGTTTCTTGTTGTTATTAGCACCTCACTATTTTCTGCACTGAATTTCATTCCTGAATTTGTGTGATGCAAATATAGCCTTGTGCTCATATGCATGTGATATCATTGTTATGTTGAGGAGGAATATGTTCTTAACATTGTTGAAATTATGGAAGATTTTATGAAGAATTTGAAATTGACTGGATCACAAGTGTCGGTATTGTTATATTTGTTAATGTGTTTAATGGTGGAGTGCTTATTGAAATCAGTAAATAGCATATTTTTTTTAAGACAATAAGGATACATTTTTGGATGAGCAATAACATCATTATATGTGGAAAAGAAGATTTGTGGGATTTCTTGTCAACTTACAACACAAGTGTTTGAGCCCACCCGGTGTGTTTTACAAGTTGGCACCCCTGACTGGCACTCTTAGTGTTTGGAGATGAAGCCATGTGTCAGATATTGCCTGTAGATGAAAATAAGAGTGAAAATAATTTAAGGTAATTTTTTGATATTTTTAGGTCATAAACTTCCAACTGCTAGTCATGATATAATTTTTATTGTGCACAGATCTTATGGTAAAATTGTTGAAACATGTGGATTTGCAACTTGGAACCAATCAGAGCGGTATTACAAACTTCTTTGCTTCCCTTCCAAGAGATTATGAAAACTCCTCTCAACCTATTTCCAAACTTTGCATATTGTATGTGTACTCGCATTAGCCATTTTCTTTGTAATGAATAAGTTTTTTATTACTTAAAGTTTTGACATTCTTTCACACGTGTCTTTTCAAGATTTATAGTTGAATGTTCCTCATATGACTTGAGCCGACCTTTGTAGTGGAGTGGTTAGCACAGTGCTCTACAATGGCAGAAATGCCAGGTTTGAATCCAGGCCTGGTTCTCTTGTGTCCATTCATCAATTTCATCATATCATCACTCATCTTTATCATTGCAATTAGCCAAAAGGAGCAGAAAAGTAATGATAAATAACATAAAAATAATAAAAATTATACGTCGTGAAAAAGATACATGTGAAATTGTGTCAAAACATTTGATAATAAAAATTTTAGTCACTACAAAGAAAAAGTATAGTTTTAATTTGTATATTTCCAAACTTCCAGTTTTGTAAATGTTTGGTTTCTCATTTGCAGTTCACAGCGTGGGTGGATGCTGTCATATTTGTCTTCAGTTTGGAGAACGAAGCCAGTTTCAATGCTATTTACAACTACTACACTAAGATGTCGCATTATCGGAATTCAGCAGAAATCCCACTTATTTTAGTTGGTACACAAGGTAAGTTATATGTAAATCTTGAGAAAATCTTATGTGAGGAAATTTAAAAGGAGATGCTTCCATACATGTATGGAATGTAACATTGAAACATTACTTCATTGCCATATTATGCATGGTGTATTTTCAAAAGAAATTTACTCTGTGTGTGGATTCAACACTTGCTTTTCTATATCAATAATGAGTTTTGTTGTCCACTTGCACAGAAAGGCTAATTGGAACTGGACCTACAGTTTAAAGTGGTGTCCAAATCGCTATGTGACTCCACCAGTTATTGAACCCTGGACCCCTTGATCAAGGTGGTGACCTTACAGTATGCCATTGGGGGGGGGGGAGACCCCATATACAAGGGTTGTGGCATAAGTCATGGAAACTATTATTTTTTTTGCGAGAAGTGGAGGGGGCAGTGTATGGTACTGTGGAATGTTTGAACAATACAGATCGTGTGTGCCAGAAGTAGGATAGGGAAGCGAGCAAAACATCCTTAAAGATGGCATCGTGCTGCATGTGCTTTCAAGTTCGAAATAATACAAGCTTTACAGGAACAAAAGAGGTGCATACTACAACCTGTGTCATTCTCTGGTATTTCTCCCCCAAATAAGGCTATTTTGTTACACAAATGTTGTTCACGCTGTGCGATGGCGGTTGGCTCAACAATGAATTACCACTGAGAACCATTCATATTCTGGTACCACCGTGTAACTTTAAGAAAAAATATAGTTGCCGTGACTTATGCCCCAGCTCTCGTATATGTCCATAATGATTAGCAAGATGTAATTATGAGTAAAACTGATTGAAGTAGATATTTCTGACCAATTATTTTCGTTGATGAATGAAGAAGTAGTTCTGCCTGCTTGTTATTGATTAGGTGGTTTTAAATTATGATACTTCCGTACGTCTACAAAACACAAAGAAAATGTAGAAATATAAAAACAACAATGGTTCTTTATCCACTGTTTCCAATTTATCCTGTTACTTTTGACTATGTTCATATATTATTTGAGGGGCATATAAATTGTTAATTATTCTTTGCACAGCTTGCTATGATATTTGCTTCTTAATAAATAGATTGGAAGAAGAAAACACCTGGTTGCTAAGGTAACAGTTAAACGATGGATGCACAGTGGCTTCTTTCTTTCAGTGAGAACAAACATTATTTTCCCCTTTGTTTGAATAATTTCCTAAGTTTTGGTATTTCTTCCTTTCCAGATGCCATCAGTGAGAACAACCCTCGTGTAATTGATGACGCTAGAGCACGGAAATTAGCGAATGACCTCAAACGATGTTCCTACTATGAAACTTGCGCCACGTACGGATTAAATGTTGAAAGGGTATTTCAAGACGGTAAGTAAGGTTCACGCTAGGTCGTACCTTGAGAGTTCCTGCATAGCCTGAAGGTAAATGCCTTCACCTTTAATATGAGTCTTCCTGAGCTCGGTTCTTCATGGGAAGCTGAATTTTCAGAGTTGACCATTTATCATGATGACTGTTGGTAGCCACTTGAAAAATAGCATCTTCTCTAGTCTAGGTTTCCACTTCATACATCATTATCAAGTCTTAAAATCCCCTAATTTTATTTTCACAAATGTGAAAGACCAAATGCGCCCATTGGGCCCCTGTTTCTTTCATCTAGAATTTTAACCCTTTTACTGCTGAAGGTATATCCCTGTCGTGTGTTCTGTGTTGACTAAAGTTTGCAGTTACAGCGGAACCTTGATAACTCAAACCTCAGCATCTTGGATTCCTTCATAAGTCGAATTTTTTGTAATCCCCTTGAATTGTCCATAACACTCAATACTAATTTTACCTCAACAACTCGAATAAAACCTTGATAAGATGAATTTTTGTACAGTTTATGAGATGCCATTCGAGCTCAGTAACTAGAAGGTAGAGTATAAAAAACCTCTATGAGTCGAAGTTAAATTCTAATCACTTCTATAACTCGAAGTTTTAGTTGCACGGACCTCAATAAGTTGAAGTGTAGGGTGCGTACGTACCAGTGGTGTATATTGGGTTAAGAACCTGGGTTATCGCACCATATCATAGTGTTCGAATGAACAAAAAATTGCTGGTGGGGGTGTTTTTGTTTTTTTAACTCATTTGAGGTGGCGGGTTGAAGTGATGTGACTCTGTGATTAAAAATATATACCTCATAAATTAAACATGGAAATGTACACTGTCAGTAAGGAAAGGATTTCAAGAATTTCATTCTTAATTGCATAAATAAGAGGCCCATATTGTGAAATATTATATAGGCCTATATACGAGAATAAAAATAAAATTTCAACCTACCTATTTTCACGATTTTAAGTTTGGGTACTCCTTGTTGGCGCAGTGGTAAAGTCGTTGCCTTGAAACTAAGGGCTCCCGGGTTTGATGCATGAGGGTTTAGATACCACCTTAACTGTAGGTCCGAACCTCATTAGCTTATCTGTTCATAAAGTGGACATACAAGAAAAATCCACAACGATTTGGAGCTTATCGTTATTCGTAAGCTCAATAGACAACTTGTTAATTATGTCCCTCATTTCAGTTCACTACACAACACAGCACATATCATTCACAAAAATACAATCCACTCACTACTGTATTCACACGCTGCCTCTAAATAAATCCCACGCACCAAGACCACTCGACGCGATCTAGACTAGAACTGGTCCTTCATTTCGGTAATTTTTAGATGCACTCATAAACCATTCCCGCTCAGCCAACAATTTTCTACTCCCCGCTGTATCTCTAGTTGTTTGAAGGTAAACGACCTCTTTTTCAACTCCTCTGCAAGCATTCAATGATGTTCTTGTCCCTGCCACATGACAAACTTTCCCCTTGCCTGCGATAATTTGGCTTTAAAATTCCCTATTCCTGGGAAAATTACATGCTGGGAAAAATTGGTTTGCAACATTGAACCAGAGTGTTGAGGAAGTTCAGAGGGTTTTTCCCCTGCCATATGCAACCCTGTTCTCTCTCCTGTAACAGTTTGGGTTCCAAAATTGCCCGATCCTGGAGAAATTGCATGCTGGGAAAAATTGGTTTGCAACATTGATCGGAGCCCTGTCAAGCTTGCCCGTCCCACCCTGTGGAGTTGCCTGCCGGCGCTGGGCCAGCCACCTCGCAAATTCAAAGAAAGCAGGCAATGTTTCCAACTTCTAAGAAATCAGGTTCATCTTCTTATTGAAATGAAAAATTTTATGCACTTTTTCTGATAGATATTTTTTTCTGTATTTTATTTACCGAGTCTGGGCTTCGCGATAGCCTATATAGCCCCGAATATATGCCTCTGGTACGTACAATGTCAGGTGATCAACAATCGTTAGACCTGGATAACTCGAAATCGGCGATTTTGGCCCTCAATAACTCGAACCTTTGTAAGTCGAAATCCTTGATACTTCGATTTTTTTTCTTTTTCCCCTCAAGTTCGATTTATCAAGGTTCCACTGTATTGATAGAGTAAATAAGATCCATGGTGCATCACCCCTTTGAGAGTCCCGCCAAGTGGGTTTTCTGTGGTTGACGTGTGGTCAGTGCACCAAATCCCACTGTTGCTGTTTTTCTGTCTTTTGAGACCGGAGCCTTCTAATTCTTTTCAAGTAGCTTCTCAGTTGTCTTCATGGTGCTGTTACCAAAATTTTGAAGAGGTTCCCCCGGCAATTGAACCTGAACCTGGGGCCACTCGCACCAAAGGGGAGAGCACTAATGATTGGACTACATGAGATATTGCATTTGTTAATAGCGTTTACTATATTATACCTTAGATCATGTGTGAAGACCAAACAACGTCCAGATGTGTTGGAAATCAATCCTTCCCCTTACAAAATTAATTAAAACCGATACTTTTATGGGGTGTCGACTAACTGGCCACATTTGTACATCAGCATCATCTGAATTTTCACTGTCAGAACTAAATAATTTATCAGGATCAGAATATTCATCACCCAATTCATTTGTAGTTAGTAATTCTTCCATTTTTGAGGTCTCCCCGATGGTGCAGTGGTAGCAAGGGGCCCCCGGTTTCGATACCCAGTAGAGGCACATAGTGGTTCGGATCCCACTTTAAACTGTAGGTCCAGTCCCAATTAGCCTTACTGTGCATAAATTGGACTTAAAACACCAAGTCAATGCAATCTTCCTTTTGTGCTTCCAGGTGTTAACGTTGATAATGTATCTTCCTGGTAGATGCTGTTTTTGACATCCGGGGAATTTCTGTAGTTACGTGCTTAGCAAGGTGCAATAGCAGACATAACTCTCACCACTTGAGAAATTTATCTAGTTCCCACTCAAGGATAGGAAAAGTGTAAAAGTAATTCCATTCACTTTCCAAAGATGGCTCCACATGTGTACCAATTTTTGAGTATTGAAAGTAATATTTCCAATAAGAAGAAAATTGATTATACACTATGCGGAATCCATTAATATATGAACATCCATTTCTCAGAATGTTTTTTTACGACTTTAACATAAGGGCTTAACATAAGTAGTTTCTCCTGACAAATGGGCATAGATTGTTCAGAATGGGAGTGAAGGGAGCAAGGACTAAACATTTAAAAATTGATGTAGAATCAGTGGAGTTTGATGGGCCCATCATGAAGAGTTATCATTACAAAATGTACACTTACTGTTAAGCTATTTATTTAACAGAAGATTCCAAAAACAACAGTAGCCATTTTACATTGGAGCGTATTAACAACAAAAATAAACAAAAACATAAACTAAAATTACATGTGATCAAATGACTTTAACTCAACAGCCTTCTAAAACTTGCCAGATTTTCAAAATGTCTATTTGGTTTGTTAAGTTATTATATTGGCTGGGCAGTCTGTCGAACAGGGAATGCTGAATGAGGCATATTCTTGACTTCTGAAAAATGAAAAGTTGAGTGCCTCTTGTTGTGCGAGACAACATTCGATAATGAATTTCCAGAAGAAGGCTATCACTTCTGATAGTACCATTGACACTTTTATGCAGGAATCTATCATTTCTCAACAGTTTCAATGAGGACAAGATCCAACTTCATCAGAAGTATTTTGCCATGGTTAAGTGCATTTTATCCTGATGAAGTTGAATGTTAAATTTACTTAAACTGTTGAGGAATAACAGTTTAAAACATATATTCAATGTGTAGAATTGGTACATCATTGTACATCCAGGTAAATGTCCTTGTACGTTACTTACTCATGTACATGTTGGCGCAAGGTGTAAGCTACTCTTTAATTGTCATTGTTTCTTAGTGATTAATTTTTTAGACTATGTCTAGAAGTAGAACAAGTTCTTGCTTTAAATAGAGCATTTGACCACACAATAAACATTGTAACAAAGTCCCATTTGTTTCTTTCCAGCATGCCAGAAGATTGTGCAGCAGCGACTGACGCCTGTAACTCCCACTAATTCTCGCCCCTCAACACCCAACCACTTCGCCCCTCGTCACCATCCCCCATACGCTCCCTCTCCAACCAACAACGGCTTCAGCTCCCACGCGAGCAACACCTCAGGGTCTCCTGCAAGCAATATCCTGGGAGCATCCCCCAACCACGCTCCCCATTTGACCCACACCAATACCCATGGCACACTACCACATGGTGGGTTGCAGAATCAGCCAGCAGTCTCCAAGGTAAACCTTATTTCCTTTCATTCTGTACTTTGTGTAGAAATTTTGCTTATTACATACTTGCCATTTAGCATTTATGAGGATGAGGATTAAAGCATGACTTATTTTTAGATTTAGATTAGGGATGGAACCAAAAAATCAAGTCACTGGCTAGTAGCATTACATTTGTCAAATGGGTAATTGTGTGAAAAGTGAAATCAAAATATCAAATTCTTAGATGTATTTAAGACAACTATGTTATATATGACTATGAAACTGTATGAAATGTAGAGGTTGAGATGAAAGTCAATATGTATACTCTATGTGATCAGAAGTATCCAGACACCCACCTGAAAATGAAGTACATATCCGGACACCCACCTGAAAATGAAGTACAAGTTTGGATCACCCTCCATCGGGAACACTGGCTGTCAATATGGTGGGTGTTGGCCCACCTTTAGCTCTCGCAGGCATACTTAACTCTCGCAGGCATACTTTCAATCAGGTGGCAGAAGGTTTCCTGGGGAACAGCAGCCCATTCCTCGTGGAGCGCCGAAATGAGAAGAGGTATCGATGTGGGTCGGTGTGGTCTAGCATAAAGTCGGAGTTCCAAAATATCCCAGTGATGTCCTACGAGATTCAAATCAGGACTCTGCGCAGGCCAGTCCATTAGTGGAACATTATTGTCATCAAACCACTCCCCCCACAAGCCCTGCAGTATGGATGGGTGCTCGGTTGTGTTGAAAGACACAATGGTCATCCCCAAACTGATCTTTGACGGTAGGCAGCATGAAAGCAGTTAAAATGTCAATGTAAGCTTGTGTCGTGACATTACCACATTAAGCAAAAAGAGAAACATGACCACACTGTAACCCCGGTATACCATCGGATCACCACATTGTGTACTGTGATTCATCACTCTACACAACGGTTTTCTACTATTCTATGGTCCAGTTTCGATGCTCCTTGCACCACACGAGGCAGCATTTAGCATTTGCCTATGTGATGTTTGGCTTATGGGCAGCTGCTCGGACATGAAAACTAAGTTACCACACTTCGCGCCGAACAGTCATGGTGCTTGGAGTAGATCCTGATGCAGTTCGAAATTCCTGCGTGATGGTGGCGTTGGATGATTGACGATTATGCTGTACGACCATCTTCAACAGTCGGTGGTCTTTGGAGATCAACATGGGGGGTTGGCCTCCACGCTTTTGGGTTGTACATGTCCCTTCACGTTTCCACTTCACTATAAAATCGGAAACAGTGGACCTAGGGATGTTTAGGAGGGTGGAAATCTCTCGCACATGCTTCTTACACAAGTGGCACCTGACCACGTTGCAAGTCCCTGAGTCCCTCAGACCGTTCCATATTGCTGCCTTGCGCTGTCTGCAGATTACTGAGATCGCTGGCAGTACTGTGTCGCCCCCATGATAAACGCACGTTTTGCGGTGTGTCGGGATATTTTTGATCACATAGAATATACATTTTGAGGAAAATTACTGTCATATCACTTAGCATTTGTGTAAATACCTATCATGTAGTTATATATGATGTTGTCAGGATGAAAGTTACATTCATAATTTTTAATTGTCTCATGTTTTTCACTAAACATCACATTGAAGACTACGATTTCACACATGGAGATCTTGTTTCTGAATAAATTACATATAATGATGAATACAAACAAAATATTCTTCCTCATTTACTCTTATACTAATTGCTAATTTCAGATGTTTCATCATGGGGAGGGGGTTGCATGAGTTTTTCACATACTTAGTAAGCTATATAAGGAACAATTCGTAAATCTTTAGTGTAAAAGATTAATACAAATTCATTTTTGTTAATGGTCATTATTTTCATAACTTGTTACAGGAGCAGATAGCTTCGTCAACAACACGTCAAACCAACACGTTGGCGCATGAACCAAATAACATCACCAAAGTTGAAGTTTCGAAGGCTGAAGACGGATCCAAATGGAGCACCACTGCCACAATGGGACCAACCGTCACCGAGACTCGGCAGAACAATCAGGGGGAGACCAAATATCAACCCCAGAACCTAGACAACCTTCCTCCCCCCTCAAAAGAACAGAAGGACCTTCCTACGCCCAGTTCAACACCCACAACATCTAGGTAAGACTGAAAATTATTTTAGACAGTTTGTTGTTTTCATGTCGCATGAATTATAATATGTTAACCAGTCAGTTCTTGCATCTCAAAATTTCTGAGGTAAGAATTAGTAGATATGAAATCATAAATTGAGAAATATCATTAACTGGTGATAAGAGCTGAGTGCTTCATATCCGCTGTCTACATATGTAATTCTATGTTCTTAAAGGTTCCCATAACCACTTTTTCTAAATGCAAAATAATCTAACATAGTTATTTTTAGTGTTTTTTTATTTTATTTTATCTGTGACGTTTTGTCCTGTTTTCCCAGAACTTTTTCAAGCTACACCAAGATGTGCATACAACAACACAACCTCACATGGCTAGTCACTCTCCACTCGGAAACCAGAACAGAATGTCACAGATAAAATAAAATAAAAAACACTAAAAATAACTGTTAGATTATTTTGCTCATATGTAATTGATACAAGAACAAAGGCGCATGCAGGATTTTTTTCTGTTCCGAGTTGGGGGATACTGTTCCCCTAGTTAAGAAAATCCTCATAAACCCAACTGCATTTTAACGTGGGAACTGTGAAGCAATGCTTTACATATTTTTCTTCCATTGTCAGTATATGTCGGTCAGAGTGCAACTTTTTTTGCTGTGCAACACAAACATGGGGTACATTTTTAAATGCAAAGTTTTAAATTATAGTTCAACTCATGTTGAGCCTTTTTGGTTTTCCAATTTTCCGCAGATGTCGACCAATCTTAACATGTGAGCGTTTACTTCTTCTTCAACCTTTTGAGTTGTTTCAAGGTGGCTACTCACCGGGAATTCTGCATGAATTGTTTCCTCCTGGAATTCTGCGTGAATTTTTCTCCGTAGATGTGAAAATTTGCAACGTTTATTCATCCAAGTAACATTGAATTTATACATATTTAAAAATGCCCCGAGACAAGTTTTTCGCACTTTAGCTTTTATTTTTATCGAGAAAGGAAAACACAATTCTCCAATCCGTTGACTTTGTTGGTGTTCTTTTCAGAACAATCTATCTGACAAACTTACGATTATTGAAGTTGATTGGGTAAATTGGAGTTTGAAATTCTTTTACAATTAAAAATAAATTCGTAGATTACTATATCCCGTAACATTTTTGACTTTTTGTAGATGTATTTCAAGCCTGATTACACTGATAAACAATGAAATACTCCTTTAAATAAAACTAAGTGATCTTTATGTATTTAGATGTGCTGATAACGAATATCGCATCCGTTTTTCTGTATCACCTAAATTTTTTGCAGAACACCCACATTTTATAGTTTTATGGTTTCAGGTCTCTGCACCCTGCTCCGCATCCGGTTTAACGTTTGGTTCCTAGCAAATGGATAAGAATCTTTTAGCGACCTTGTGTGTTTATGACTGGCATTTAATATTTCGTGGAGGAAACATCTGGCAGTAGAGTAATTTTCTGTTTCTCTGTTAAAATTTGTTCTTTTGTGGGTTAGTCGAGGCTTTAACTTCCTTTCCGATAACTTTGCGAGTAGCTGTACTTTATGTTTGTGTATGTTCGTGAAATTGTGAATGTAATATTGTGTATAGTGAAGTGAAGTGAAGTGTAAGTTGTATTTTAACAAAATGATAAGAGCGTTCATAATTGTTTTTTTTTAAGAAATATATTATAACTCAATTAATGAGTTCGCCATGTGATGCAAATGTGTGAATAACCCAAACTTGTTTTGTTATGTTTGCGGGGAATTTACTCTGAAGTCACAGAGAAATACTGTCACTCCTATAGTGAAAAAAGCATATGAGTTGTATTTTGGAAGTAAAGTAGACGAGGGAAAAAGATGGGCACCAGGTAAAATTTGTTGTAATTGTTCACGAACTTTACGTATTTGGCTTAATGGCACTCACAAATCAATGCCCTTCGGAAACCCTGTAATATGGACAGAACAGAAAGATCATACTACGGATTGTTACTTCTGTTTAACAAACATAGTGGGATATAGTTCTAAATCAAAACATTCTATATTTTATCCTGATGTTCCTTCAGCCAAGAAACCTATGAGGCATGATTTTATACCAATTCCTAAGCCTCCTAAAGAATGGACAGTGGATGAAACAAAACCAAGCAGTGCTTCTCCAGATGCCGAACCTGGACCCTCATATTCAAACACCGATCCAAATTTTCCTGATCCAAATATACTTCACTTTATTTCCCAATCCGAACTAAATGACCTCAACCTTTCTAAAGTTCAAGCGGAATTATTAGGTTCTCGTCTCCGAGGGTGGAATTTATTACAAGATGGTGTTAAGGTGTCATATCGGAAACTCCAACAATCACTGACACATTTTTTTTCTGTTAGTAATGAGTTAACTTACTGCAATGATGTAGAAGGCCTTCTGCAAGAACTTGGAAGGAGTCACAACCCAAATGAGTGGAGACTATTTTTAGATTCATCTAAGAATAGTTGAAAAGTAGTATTGTTGCATAATGGGAATATATACCCATCAGTACCCCTTGGCTATTCTTCCACCTTGAAGGAAACGTATGAAAATATGGATACAATATTAAGAATGATAAATTATGAAAAATATGGTTGGCAGATATGCGGAGACCTCAAAATGATTAGTATACTGTTAGGCATGCAGTCTGGGTTTACAAAATTTTGTTGCTTTCTTTGCGAATGGGACAGCCGGGCAAAAGATAAACATTACAACATTGTGGATTGACCCATACGAAAAAACTTAATTTCTGGAGAGAAGAGTGTTAGGAATCACCCTCTACTTGAGAAAGACAAGATTTTGTTACCACCGATGCATATAAAGTTAGGGCTGATGAAAAATTTTGTTAAGGCTTTGGATAAACACGGTGAGGGTTTACCTGAGAAAAACATTTCCTAAACTCAGTGATAGTAAGTTAAAAGAAGGCATATTTATTGGGCCGCAAATCCGTGAGATCATTCATAATAACTTTGTGGAATTGCTAACAGAAAATGAGATATGCGCATAGTTAGCTTTCAGACAAGTATGCTGTAATTTTCTTGGAAATGTGAAAGCTGACAACTACAAGGAACTTGTTAAGAACTTGTTGAAGTGTTATCAGCGCATGGTGTGCAATATGTCCTTGAAAATTCAAAAAAAAAAAGGTAAAGTGTTCCCCTGTGCTTAGCACTACGCCATGAAGGCGTGTAGGGGGTGTGGGGGTAACGCCCCACACTTTCTTGATCCGGCCATGAGTGGGGGTAATGTGATCAGCATCACGCCCCTGACTGCCTTTACCCCCAGGGTTTCCCCCAGGTACCCATGTTATTCGATGCTGGCTGGGCGCCGGGGCCGCTTCCATCGTTAGAAAAGTTCCCGGATTTGAACCGGCCGGGGATCGAACCCGGGACCTTTAGCATGGTAGTCAGACACGTTACCGACTGAGCCACCACGGCCACCGTCCTTGAAAATTCACTTTTTTACATTCGCATTTGGACTCTTTCCCCCCTAACTTGGGCGTGGTTAGTGACGAATGCGGCGAGAGATTTCACCAGGATATTTCTGTCATGGAAAAACGATATGCAGGAAAATCGGTACAGAACATGTTAGCAGACTACTGTTGGAACCTCAAGGAAGAGGTTTCTGGTGGCAGTTACAAACAGCAGATTTCAAGAAAGAAATTTTGAAAATGTGAGTAAAAATGTGTTTTTTTCCTTTTTTTTGCACGAAATTTCTTCATTGAACAGTCAAAATCGGTTCTATATATATATTTTAATTTTTTTAATATTTCATAGTTATTCACTTCAATATTTAAATCTTACTTCATGAGCAAACAAACAAAAATAATTTCAAATTTCGGTGTATTATTACAAAGGGAATTACATTTTTATTAAAAACCAAAAATTAAAATCCAGGGAAAACGATAGGTGATACAGTATTTCTACTTTCAGATTGGTCGAATTATAAATAATCACCTATTTTCATTTAAAGGAGCAAAGAAAAGTTTGTATTTGTTCACCAGTGTTATGTGAAGTGGCAAATATAAACTCCTCACCTTAAAATATTTGTGCGTGTGTGAGGGTGGTGAGAGGCGGTTATACGTAAGGTTGAAATAGAGAAAACACACGAGTGTACCCTAGAATTTTTGGAAAGTTTGCCTTAAAAACCCGGAATTATACTTGAATTTTATCATTATCCTTGAGTGGCCATCCTGTGTTTCATGCAGGTTTCCTTCCATAATGCTTTCAATTGGTTGTCAAACGCAGAAGGACATCTGCAGCTATCCTCCATGATAAGACATTTATGAAACGGATGTTGAGCTGTACATTCATTGACGGTCCCCTGGCCTAATGCCTGGTTAATATTTTGTAGTGTCTGCTGCTTTACATCTGATTTTGAATTTACACAATAAAATCTTTTTTTTCCAGCTTTTGTTGGACAAGCTAATATAAAGAAAAATGAACCGCAAGACTAGAGCCATTAGCATAAATTAGTAGATTGACTTTCAAGTTACATGGATATAAAAGTTTATTCTAAAATAAGCTTCAAAGTTAAAAGTAATGAAAATAAATTATGAATAAATTATGAAATGAAAATTCATTATTTTTGTAATATACAGATTGTATCAAAAAGATTATTGGGGTTTGAAATTGTGTATATTTCCACATGCAATGCTGTATAGAAGCGCAGAAATGTACCAATGAAGAGTAACAATGTGAATTCATTACAATACAAGTTCAAAACATCCCCTACAAATATAAACTCCCCACCTTAAAATATTTCATCAGGGTACCTTCCTCACATGACTTGCATCCAGATTTTATCGAATCGTGCACAAATGATTCGTACATCCCACTTTTTCTCCCTATGCGGGAGGTCCAAGGGCATGTGAATAATCAGCTCCAGTCTTCCAGATGGCATCGTGGTAGCATCGTTGCTTATAATCAAGGGATTCTGGGTTTGATGTCCACTGGAGGCAAATAGTGGTTTGGATCCCACTTTAAACTGTAGGCCCAGTCCTAATTAGCCTTCCTGTGCATAAAAGTGGACTTAAAAACAAAAGTCATACAAGTTTGTTCAGTTCCTGGGGGATCACTCTGAAATTGCATCCAGAAAGTCCGCTCTACTGAACAAAAATATCCTGATTTTGCACTTCCCGAAATGATACGTGGAATGCCTCTGTTGCTGTACTACCATCCTGTAACACACTGTCGCATGACAGAAAGGGTTAAGGACATATGCACAAAGAAACTCAGTAAGTTACCTTTTGTAATAATAATAATAAATATATGAACGATTTCAGCATGTTAAAGTGTAATGGTTAACTTTTCCCCCCAGGAAAAGTCGGAGGAGGTCCAATCTGTTCACCCCCTCGAAGAAGGGTGATGACAAGCTGAAGAATGGGGAGCTGGGCAGCGGAAGGGCCATCCCTCTGAAGCAAGGGTACCTGTACAAGAGGAGCAGCAAAGCATTGAACAAAGACTGGAAGAAGAAGTATGTGACGCTCTGTGATGATGGGAGGTTGACGTATCATCCAAGTCTGCATGTAAGCATTGACATTCACTTTACCAATTTGCAGCATTGTTTTCGGTTTGAGTTGGTCTGATGCAGCTGAATATCAGCCCTGTATCTGTCCTTGTTTCAAAGTACCATCCTGCTGTTCTAAATTTGTACATGGTGATGCATAATTCCCTCTGGAGTTTCAAACGTTTATAGTACAAGAACTTTAACACATACAGCAAAAGGGTGCATATCAGTACATAAAGAACCTCTCTCAAGTTTGTTATGTATCTTACAGGTGCCCATATGTACACCCCTGGTGACGTGGCAGGCATCAATCCTGAAATCAAGTTCCTGCTACACACGTCCCAATATATCCCACAGGCAGCCAGTCTCCTTGAACTTGTTGTCACGCATGAATTGTCTTTTCTGTAGGTGCTTCTGTTCGATATTTCATACAAAATCTCCATTGTACCATCACAACAGACTCACATTTAGTGAATTCCATGTCCACTCCTTGTTTGCGTTAACTACATTATACTACCACCTAGTGGCTAAATCTAAAATTATGAAATGGAGCCTATTATGAGTGCAAACTTGGAGAGATTCTTCATATACTTTTTTGCTGTATGTGTTATAGTTCTTGTACTATAAATGTTTGAAACTATGGAGGGAATAATGAATCACCCTGTATGGAGTAATAACTACAATAATTAAAAAGCTGTTTATAATTTCTCCTCAAGCATCCAGAAGGATTTGCACATACTCTTGTCTAGACATCAGCAGGGGTTGCCTTGGTGTCTGAGCATGGTGAGTGCTTAACTCATAATCTTGCCATCAAGGGCCCCAAGTTCAAGTCTTAGCCTTGACATGGGTGTTTCTCCATCTACTTTACCTGATCTTTATTCCTCCTTAGCCTAAAGAAGCAGAAACGCAACATAAAGTAAGTAAAATACAATACATGGGAAGTTGCTTTACCATCTGGTCTACTGGTTGCTCTCACTGTTTTACCCTTGTGCTGTGTGCCAGAGCTAGCTTGGTAGAGAAAAAGCATGGCATACCAGAGACCAGGATTTGAGTCCTGGTTGAGCTTGCATTTTTTGCTAAAAATTTCTACATAGTTCCAAATCGTAAGGAGATACAGGGAAACCCCAATGTTATGTTCCCAAATTTTACATTCAATCTTAGTGGTCCCAACATAGTAAAAATGTCATAAAATTTTAGTTGATTTTTACATTTTCCCACTTAAGTTTTTTCAGCTTGGTCCCCTGAGAAACCTAAAATCGAGATTCCATTGTGTTTAGAAGTTTGTATAAAAGTGCAGGTCTTTTGCTGTGATAATCAAATTGTCACGTGTTATTGTAATTGCACAAATTCCGTAAGGAGGGATTAGGGGAAGAATCATTCTCTCTTCCCCTGTCTGTAATGTTTATCCACCATGCTGAATATTTTGCTTGTATTTCAGGATTACATGGACGATGTTCACGGCAAGGAGATATCGCTGCAGTATGTGACTGTGAAGGTGCCGGGACAGAAGCCCAGGGGGTCGAAGTCCATCATGGCTGCAAATCCTGGGAGCAACGGAATAAACGAGGGACTCAACAGCCTCTCAATCACAGGTGAGGAAACAGATTTATGGCATATCCCCCCCCCCCCTTTCCCCCAAGAGCTCATAAAAATACATTTTTTAGTTCAATCCGAAGATGGTGATTCAAGTATCTGTCAACATTTTCGGGATCCACCTTGCACACAGTTTGTGATAGCCTAAAGTGTCGGTAACAGTTCTGAACAATGTTGAAGGTGAAACCTTGTGAAATCCCATGCTGAGAGTGCTAATTCTAAATTGACGATTTTCTTGCACTTTTATTTTCGTATGCTGCACAAGGGCATCAGTCTGAACTCTAGATGCCCCACTCCTCTCTTGAACATTTGTACGGCCTTCTGTGAATGATGACACTATTGCCTTACTTTTCCTTTGCTCCATACACAGTCAAGAGAAAGTAATGAAATCAACAACTAGGTCAAGAAGTCAATAAAAAGTGAAGAAATTATACTTTTGGTCAAGAATATTTGCTATCACAATGGCTGATTGATTTAGTTTATTTTACTTCACTTTTCTGCCCCTTTTGGCTAATCATGAGGATGAATGGTGGTAAGTTAAGGTGGATGAAGGGACAGTCACCAACATATAGGGATGACAACACAAGATTATACTGGCTGGGAGTCCAGACGCCAGATCCTTGCTAGTCTGCCAAATGCAGTCCAGGAAGCATTAATACACCCGCCGCAAAATGACTCGGACCTCATAACAAAAGCACAAAAAATACAGAAGATTCATGTGAATTATTAAGCTATTAGATCCAGCAAGAAATGCATACAGTAGTACGGAGTCATGTTGCCTTTACTTTTGAGAACCATTTGGATGCGCTTTGACATGGAATGACTGACTTCGGAAGTAATTAAGTCCATGTCAATGCACCACATTTACTTCAGTTCTGTTTGGAGGGTCTGTAGGTTCTGAATCATTTTCTTTCCCAGGAATTGCTTCATACGATGCCAACAATTTTCAATTGGGTTGAGACTGGGGCTATTCCCAGGCCACCTTAACATCTTTATCTGTTGTTTCTCAAGCCATTTCCTTACCTTCTTAGCTGTGTGGTGACAAGGAGCATTAACATGCATGAAAGATCACATTCGTGGATCTGAAGCATATCCACTAAATGGTCGTTAAGAACGTTGATATATCGGTATGCGTTCATCATCATGTTTTGCGGTAAGAAATATAAACCTTCCCTACCCTTTTCACCTGAAAAACACCCACACACCATTACAGACTAGGAGTGCCTAACGGTCGGAACCGTATACTTTGGGTCGCATCGATCTCGAGATGATGGACGTCGAACCTTAGCAGCTCCCATTCGGAACAGTTGGAATGAGCTTTCCTCCACTGTGCTGGTGTCCAGTGTGCTTATTTCTTTGCAAAAGCAAGACTGTCTTTCTTCATGCGGGCGGTGAGTAGTGGCTTCTTTACAGCAGTACGACACGGCAAATCCAAGTCTTTCTGTAAACGGTGCTGGATCATACGAACACTAACGTTTTCCAGCAGACTCGGGTGCATTTCTTTAAGTTCTGACTCTGTCAGTTGAGGGTTTTTCTTTATTTCTCTCATTAGGAGAGCGTCTGTAGATTTGGTTGTTTTTCTTTTGCCTCCCACCACCAAATTTGTGCTTTGGAATGACAGTTGGAGGCAGTCCTCTGCAGTCCTCTGGCAGTAACTTCATTATGGTTGATTTTGCACGACCTGTTTGTTTACATATCGTCTTTATCGGGACGTTTTCACTTCACCATGGAATAATGCTGGATTTTTCCGCACTACTGTTGTACTTTCCCAGCATATCACAAATACACCTGTATAGTAGTCAAATATCAAACACAAATACAGTAGGAAAATATCCAACACAAAGTGCACCACATGAAAACACAGCAATTTATCACAGACACTACAGCAGAAAGTCACCCTGCCTGTGTCAACTAACAATACGAAATGAAATGAACTCGCTTATCAGCAGTAATACACTGTTGCCAGATACGCTCATGCAGAAACAATTCCGGGTTCGAAACAAAACAACACTAGATACAAGGCTACAAAGTGATAAGACTACTACGGCAGATTTCACATGAGGTCCGAAGTCATATTGCGGCGGGTGTAGATAAAGCAAGTCTAATTCTCTTGTTAAATACAGCTTCAGTTTTCATCTTAACTGGCCTTTTGGTAGGTGTTTTTCATTAATTAATATATTTATTTTCTTAATTGCTAATTTCCAACTTTACCTAAATAGGATCGTATAAATAAAAGTTTCGGAAAACAACAACAAAAAAGTCATGAAAAAGTATTTGTTATTTTGTTAAACACCCTGATACAATTCACTCAATGTTGGGGGAATTTCAGCAGCAGCGTGACCGAGCCTTAAGAAATTGAATCACAGACTGTACTTCTCAGCTGGCAGGATTGTGTATTTGAGCAGCGATTTCAACATGTTCTAACTCACATGATAACCAACAGTTGACTAGCGAAATGTGATTGTTGGGTCACCAATGATCCAGTTGCTGTTTCTGCGCAGGCATGATACAATCATTGTTGCCAATCAGTTTTTATAAATAATCGGCCTTTTTTTAAAAAAAAAAAAAAAAATGTGCCTCGTATTAAACAATCTTCAACAATTGCCAGTGGCAGCTACATTAAAAAACACAAGTAGTAAGATTAATCTCCAAATATACCTGTCTGCTTCCGTGGTGAAGTGATTAGCACATCACACTACGATGCCAGGGGTCTTAGGTTCGAATCCCAACTATGGCATTGGTGTTGTTTGTGAGTGTTCCTTCATTAATTTCATCCTATCATCACTCATTCCCATCTTCGTGATTAGCCAAAAGTGGCAGAAAAACGAAAAGAATAACCAAATCAATCAACCATATTTACCTGCCTCTCATGATCACGTATTTAATTTTTCTAAGATGAAGGGAAAACTGGACAGAAAAATGAAATTTGATCAAATACCAGCTACTTACTTCCTCACATCTCATGTTGGTAAAGTCAAATAATAATAATAATAATAATTTGTCTTGCATCCCCAGGATTGCAAGGGAAGGACATGAGGAAAGCAACTGACAAGGTCCTCTTGACGGCATATGAGCTTCTGAAGGAGCCAGGTGCAAGGATCATTCAAACATCAGGGTAAGTGCTTATTAAATGACATTGATGATACACACTATGAACCTTACATTGTAAATTGGGTATAGTGTGCAATTGCACAAAGGAATGCATTATATATATATCAATGATGGATCTTTTGAAATATATGCATGACCTGTAGAGACTGACCTGAAAAAGGCCTCCCCTATGGTATAGTGGTAATGTTGTCACCTTGTATTCAAATAGTCCCAGGTTTGATACCCGGCAGAGGCACACAGTGGTTCGTATTCCACTTTAAACTGTAGGTCCAATCTCGATTAGCCTATCTGTGCATAAAGTGGTCTTAAAACAGTCACAAGAATAATCTTAATTTTCTTAAAACATTCAAAAGTATTGAGAAGTTAGGTATTAGTTTTCAGATTGGAAACTGAACACACCTTTTCCCTCCCTACTGGTTTCTTTTCGAGAATAATTTGCATAAAATGTTCTCTTATTAACATGCAATGTTGAATAATTAACACTTATTTGTTAGTATGTTGATCATTATAGAGTGAACTGGAATTTGTTTGTTATGTACCCAGAATTATAAGTGAATTTGTTTTTGGAAAATAAATGAAGTTGTTGATAAACAACTATATTGGCTCAATATTTCTGCATGCCTGTAATGCCATAAAAATATCATTTACGAATTTGTAAGTAAAAATGAAGAATTGTTCTCTGAAGAATTCTGGTTACATTGGGTGCTCAATTTTCATTGTCATACAACATAACACTTACTGGAATTTATATTTAATCACTATATTTATAGCTTTCTTAAATTTAGCACTAACTTTCAAAACAGTTTAAAATCCACTCTGTGACCTTTATCATGAGCGAAATTTTGACTGCCACATGTATACCACCCGTTGAGGATGAGATTGACGGTTGATATTTCGACTAGCAGCGCAGGGCAGCAATTAATATGCCATTTCTTGAAAACTACACATAATATTTCAGTTCCGTATTTTTTTATCTTTAGTGTATGGAAGTTTGACATACTCGAATTACAAACAATGCATCCATATATATTCATATGCAAAACTGTTCTTTTCAATGATAAATTGATTGATTGAACTTGTAATTTTTGGTACATCAGCACTTAGGCTATTTTGCACCCGTCACGTTATACGGGGTCCAGCCCTGTACCATAACTAAAATATTCTTAATAATAATAATTCTTTGCGAAACAGCTCGTGAAGGGCCTTGGCTTACCCACCAGCTGCCGGTCTCCCTCCCACGCTTTCCTCGTCACTCTAAGCGTGGAGATCTTCAAGCAGAATTGGATTAGTCGGGGGGTCAGCCCGTATCCCCCGCAGTTGTAGTCGGTCTACGTGACCGGATTACGCTTACACATTCGAAGCTCCCCAATTTCCTCACGATGGTGGGTTGCCACCGGCCCTATACACACACATATATAAAATATTCTTACTTGGGTTAAAAGCAGAGGCTGTAGAGGGACACTCAGCACAAGCGAGGACAACATGCAGCACTACAGAGGATTACACTGGCTGTGAGTCCAGACGCCAGAGCCTTGTTAGTCTGCAAAATGCAGTCCAGGGTGTACTACGTGAAAGGGTCACACCTTACTCACCTTTTCAATGCAAAAGATGAAGAAAATTGATCCACATTATTTTCATTCAACCTTGGCGGTATTGTCATTGCAATGGTTCTGCCTCATTGAAGTTTCAAGAGATTCATTTTCAGGCTCACTTTGCTTAAGGGGACGTAGAAATTCAGCTGTGACAGTCCGTGTAGAGCTTCAATGTGGTATACAGGTAAAAAAAGAAGCTTGGTGTTGTTTGTTGTTTGTCTGTTTTTTACAGAGGTTAGGTTAAAATATTTGAGAATATTTTAACCTCTTGGTAACAGTTAGATATGCCGGAGACACATTTAACTTGTTTATTTTCAAATAAAAATCATTTCTACTTACCTCATATGCATAGCGGAACATTTTTCAAGTTGGGATCACTTTTTTTTTCCATGAAAAAAAGCGTTATTTTAACATTATAATTATTTATTTGTCGTTGCTAATTCGGCAGCCAAATCTTGACTCACGTTGTCTGTCGTCAGCTGATATGCAGTATCGTCAGCTGATGTGCAGTGTTTCCAAACCTATGAACCTATAAATGCCGCACAAGCTATTCACAAAACATTTTGAATCGAAAATTGTTCCACAAACCATTCACGGAAGGTTAGGTTAGGTTCAGTTAGGTTAGGAAAATTTAGAAAAATAAATTTAAACAAAAAAAAACAAACTTTTGTACACATATAGATCCACTTCCAATACCGTGCAATGTGTAGCTTACATATACTAGAACATTTAGGACATTCCATTTCTTCCTTCACGATTCCATGTTCAATTAAAAAATCTCATTGGTCTTCAATATCCGGGAACATTTTCACAACACAACCTTGACACGTCATCCTGTCAAACTACCGCATGGTTGCTACACTGACAGGGGGTTACATAACCGAACACACGAAACATTTGATTCACATAGTAGATGGCAATGGTGGCACAAGCTATCGTGCAACGGAGATGCATGAATGACGAAAAATACCTTACTTACAGGCCAAATAGTTGCACGATTCAAAAAAACAATTTCCCCGGCTTCAGAAAGTCCACAAGAACTCAATTCCGTAAGTACTTTCTCGTCTTTTCTCCTGTGAATTTCAAGAAATGTGTTTCCGGCTTATCTAATCGTTACCTACTTTAACCTCTATATTATCAGGAAGGCCCTGTGCAGAGGACACCATGCTCTAACGCCAGAGGTGCTGGGTTCAAATCCTAGCCTGGGCATTCTTTGTGAGTGTCCCTTCATCAATTTCATCATGTTATCACTAGAGGCACATATTTTTGGTAAATAAAAATCCAAAATTTCGTTACAAGAACAGAGTCAATTTCGGGTTCAAAAGCGGTAAATAAAATTTTGCATTTATGGCGGTGAAAAAACGCTATATAAAATGACATTTTGGTTTTAAAAAATGTGAATATAATACCAAATTTGGTTTAAAAACTGCACTTACTACACAAAATAAACATATCCCTTCTAATAGCACATTTATGTCCTTACCAGAATAGAAGTTTATTCCTGTATAAAGGGGTCCATTTTTGCTTCTCAAATATTTACAGCAGAATTAATCAATTTTCCGTGAATTGCATAACTCTCAGGATAATTCTGACTTCAGAAAGTGTTGCGTCGGTAAATAAACTTTAAATTTCATGTTTAAGAGTCTATTTCGCATTATTTTGTGACAAAACTGGGTAGGAAAATGCATTTCACACCTTTCAGAAATATTAAAAATCAACATTACAATGTGCTATTTCACATTTTGTATTTTCGTCCAAAAACCAAATATGCATGCCTATAGTAATCACTGAACCTCATCTTTGCAATTAGCCAAAAGTGACAGAAAATCAAAGTGAAATAAACCAAGTCAATCAATGAAGAAATAAACTGTCCTTTGATAATTTTAATTTTCACATGACTGTGATTATGGTAATGTATGCACTAAGGTTGGTACTTTTTTTTTTTTTGTTGTTGAAGCAGCAATGAGGAGGCTATGATAATCACCAACAGCACCTTGTCCCAGAGCCTGCTGAACGGGGGCGACGGGAAGATTGAGACTCCTAACGTGAAGAAGAGGCACAGGAGGATGAAGAGCAGTGGCACCAAGAATACGGAATGTGAAGGTAAGCAGCATTCTTCTACCTATTGAAGTTGTTTGCTAAGAATTTTCTGATACTGTTGAATGTTGTAAGTTTTTGTGTTGATTAAAAGCAACATTTTTAATTGGTTTGGAGACAGCATGTTTATACGCCAATATTCTTTCAGTTCTGAAGTAATTTCCGATTGTCTGTGTGTCAACAAGCATTGTAGAGTGCATCACACATAATTTTGCCGTTGCGTAGAAATGAATTTTCGTTTCGTCTCCCTCTCTCTTAGCATCACGTGTTCTACCCTGCTCGAAAACCTTCGCTATTGTTGCCATATTGTCATTCCATTCCTGGACACACTCGCGCAAACATCATTGAAAACAATTGAATAGCGCTCCAGCTCGCGGTTCCCACCTTTCGGCAGGGACGGTAATGTGGCAATATAGCACGGCGTAGTGCTTGCTTCTTTTATGCAGTGCACGTTCATTGGCTAGCTAGTAACTAGTGCTGCCAACTGTAATAATGAAGCACTAAAAAGGGAAAGGCAGGTAAAGTGGCGGTGAGTTTTGTTGGATTGGAAGCACCATATTTTTATTTTATTCCAAGTATTTGACCGGTTTGACGTTGTGTGCATGTATTGCGTGTGTGTATGTAAAAGTGTGTGTTTGCTAATGAACGTTAAATTCCATAATGCCTCCAGTTCTGTCGAAGTTGAAATCAAAAACCTTGCATAGCCAAGCTCGGGAAATTCTAAGCAACGTGCACGAGTTCATGAAGGAGGAAGCCAGGTTTAATTCACAAATTGTTCATATTTCATAATTTTGTAATTATTCAAAATAAATAAATTATGTGGCTCCAACATCATTTCAACTCTGGCTCCGGCACGTGTTCTTGTAGAAATTGCATAGAGGAGGCTGTCATTTTTGCTGCTTAATGCGATACATATTGTTTTCTGTGTTAAAGTTGCCATGCTTTGATGGGTGACCAAGTTCATAGCAGGGCCGGCGGAAGGGGAGGGCGAACCGTGCCATCCCCCACTGCGGCAAAATTTGAAGAGAAGAAAAAAATAAGCCTATTGAAAACTGTGATCGAGCGAGATATTCTTTTGCGCTGAATAGTATTGAAATAGCATAAGAAGTCTCATTATTTATTTTATATTTTGATGTTTTAGTTAGGAATATATTGATTTTCAATTTTCCCTTGCTGCGTAATGACCGGGGGGGGGGGGGGGGGTCGAAATAGAGCGGCATCTGCCGCCACCTCCCAGGGAGGCAAAATGACTAGCGCCGGCCCTGGTTCATAACAAAAGAAAAAGCCGCGCAGCTTATCGTCTAGTGGCAGTATATGTACTTGTTATTGTTGTGGAAGCCGGCATCCTTTGTAAATGTACAACAAAGGCAACCGACTGTCGCCGATCTCAGAGAGGAAATAATAATACTGCTTGAGGAGGAGTGTTATGGTGCAATTGTAGCAGTTTAACACGTTGGCATGTTATTATCTGCCGTTGCAGTTCCATATCAGTGTATACGGGTTTTGGGAGTGAAAAGTTAGAACGCCACCAGTGCATTAATGCAATGAAAAATAATATATATATTGTAGTTCAGCAGTGTAATGTGTTGATATATATATTTTATTTTGTTTGAAATCACTCAAATAAGGAATCGTATGAAGAAGTCTTCTTTGCAGCATTTTTGGTAATTTTACTTATGTGTTAGTTCATAATTTGCGAATTTTTAGTCCATATGTATGTAGCTACATACAAAGCCACTTGTTAGTACATATTAATCCTAGTTCTGGTATAATGCATGACGTTTAAAACTCAACGTTAGATAGACCTGAATTCTCTAATTTTATTGTTGTACGTAACAGCTGTGCATCGGCGCACTGCAGCGATTTTTCTATCTGCTCCATTAGCAACACTGCTTCTTTAGTTGTTTCGCGCATCGCACGGCAGAAATATCTGCGCTGGACTCTAGAGCCAACCTCCATGGCAGAGTGGTTAGCACAGCTTACTGCAATGCTAGGAATTCCGGGTTTGAATCCCGGCCTTTACGTGGGTATATATCACCATCACTCATCCTCATATTTGCAATTACCCAATGTGGCAGAAATTCAAAGTAAAATAACCAATAAATCAATCAAACAAACATATTGTTGAATAAATAACAATGACTTCTAGTAGTTGGATATTGATCAAGATTTTGACAGATTGAAGAAAGAATCTGAATGAATCATGCATGCTCTTACCAACATCAACAGTGTTTCAAAGGCAGTCCTGTTGCAGTAGCACTGACAAAGAGAATTCCAAACAAATTAAACGCTAACTATGTTGTGTCACGTGAATTATTTCTCTTAAGTATTTCTTTCCTCACTTACAGACTCGGATGGCTACGAGTTCTTCATTGTGTCTTTGGACAACAAGCAGTGGCATTTCGAAGCCAGCAATTCGGAGGAGAGAGACGAGTGGGTTGCCGCAATAGAACAACAAATACTCAATTCACTTCAGGTTGGTGCTCGACTTTTCAATTCAGGTTGCACAGCTTGTTTCAATAAAGGTTGTACAAAAAATATTGTTTCAATACTGCTTTAAAACAAAAGGATGACATTTTGCACAAAATCTTGTCAGGGTGTAGAGGAATTCCACAACAAATATTTTTAATGCTTTTGTCACTGCTAGTGTCATCATCAGAAAGTGGAGTAAAATTACCAGACACATTGCTAATATTATAACTTCCTGGAAAGCTATTTCAATTCTAATATGTTATAAAGTTTTATTACTCTTATATTTATTTATTTTTCTTTTAATACCATACTATTGTATTAACCTTTTGGATCCCAAGCGTCTCGATCGAGACGCTGTGTCAAGGTCGTAGTTTTTACGTTATAACTTTTCTATTTTTGGCTAGAATTTCGATTTTTTTTATATTGTTCCTAACACATGTATTTAACAGAAATGTTTCTTGCACCTTTTTTTTTTCTTCATGAAAATGGAGGTGAAAAGGTGGGAAAAGGGACTTCTCTTTTGCGTCTCTTTTCAAGGGAAAATATAAATTTCAAACATTTCAACAATTTTTTAAAATAATTTTTGGGGGTTTTCTCCCTTCCCCCTCCATGTATACTCCAAATTTGCATAAATTTCATATAGTCTGAATCTCTGGTTCATTCCGCGTACAACGGTATATCACTCATCTCTCTAGGGCAATTAGTCTCTGAGCTAAAGTCATTTCAAGGTACCGCTGCATTTTGAAGCTTGAATCAGTGGTGTGCCGACCATTCCTTTTGGTTTTTCTTGTATGTACGCATTGCTTGCATGATAGAATTATTTTCCTGTAGTTTACGGTTATTACAAGCATAAGAAAACAGTTTTTTTCTTTGTCAAGTTTCAGGAGAACACACGCTCCTTTCATCAGACATTTATTTTCATTTTGACTAAAGATACAGTTATAACAATGGTTAGTAATTTTTAAACAAAAAGAATCTGTTATATAATGGATGTTGTCAATGTTACATTGTTGTAATATAGCAACTTAACTGTGAAAAAAGCAGTGTATTTTATTTTTATTTTAGAATTTTTTTTTTTTCTATAATCCCAAATATCATCAAGTAATTCAAATTCATCATTGTTTTCACAAAGTCTCTTGATGTTTTCTGTTACATTAAATTTTAAAGATGCTGGCTTACTCCATTTGTGAAAAAGAAAACTCCACACTGGATCTATGTTACCATTTTCATTATTTAATTTATTCCAGTGTTCTTCTGCAATGAACGAGGCTTCCCAGACATTCAACTCTGTGTTTCCCGTTAATCTTTTTAAAACCCTTCTCTTTTTAATCAAATGCTTCTCTTCGATGATATGAGTTGACAAACCTGTTCTTGGGTTTAGATTTATAATGTCCAAATCATGTTCGTGCCATCTTATTGCCATTTTCCTTGCTGTTTGTCCCACATAATCTTTTGAACATGAACAACTTATATTATATATTCCTGTGGTTTCCACATCTGGTAGCGAGTTTCTCATTTTGAATTCATTAAATGTACATTCCAAACTTCTTGGTGATTTAAAAACAATTTTGAAATTAAAACTTCTAAAAATTTTTGCAATTTTATGTGAGAATCCCTTGTGGAATGGAATGCACACAAATTTCTTTTCAACAGATTTTTCATCTTTGTCTGTATTTCTCTTTTCCTTTAGTTTTCTTGCAACTTGTTTTTTGATTTGGTTTATTCTGTTAGTGTGAAAGCCATTTTCTTTTGCTATATTAAAGAGCCTTTCTTCTTCATTTTTGATATCCTCATTATTAGAACATAGTCTTTGTGCTCTCAGGAAAAAATTTAAAAATATGTTATCCATTGTTATACGCGAATGTTCTGATTTGGCATGGATATATTTTTCCCCCGCTAATTTTTTTCTATGGACTGATGTTTGAATTGTTGAGTCAGTTGTCTTAATTTGCAGATCAAGGAAAGAAATTACATTGTTATTCATGGGTTCGCAAGTGAATTTTATGTGACGATGTGATTCATTTAACAATTTAAATACGTCCATGATGGTGTTCTCATTTTTAGCAATAATTAGCACATCATCTACATATCTGATGTAGAGTTTGATATCCGCACCTATCGCATTAACAATTGGAGATTCTATGTAATGAAGGAAAATGCTGGAGATGGTTCCGGATACTGGGTTTCCCATTGATAGACCATTATTGTGCTGATAGATTTTGCCATCAAATATAAAGTAATTGTAATTTGCACATACAGTAAACCATCGAACCATTTCCCATGATTCTACTGGGTTAACCTTCATCTCAATAAGCCATCTGTGTAATGCATCTGTGGCACCTTCTATTGGGACACTAGGATATAATATAGCAAAAGAAAATGGCTTTCACACTAACAGAATAAACCAAATCAAAAAACAAGTTGCAAGAAAACTAAAGGAAAAGAGAAATACAGACAAAGATGAAAAATCTGTTGAAAAGAAATTTGTGTGCATTCCATTCCACAAGGGATTCTCACATAAAATTGCAAAAATTTTTAGAAGTTTTAATTTCAAAATTGTTTTTAAATCACCAAGAAGTTTGGAATGTACATTTAATGAATTCAAAATGAGAAACTCGCTACCAGATGTGGAAACCACAGGAATATATAATATAAGTTGTTCATGTTCAAAAGATTATGTGGGACAAACAGCAAGGAAAATGGCAATAAGATGGCACGAACATGATTTGGACATTATAAATCTAAACCCAAGAACATTTTTGTCAACTCATATCATCGAAGAGAAGCATTTGATTAAAAAGAGAAGGGTTTTAAAAAGATTAACGGGAAACACAGAGTTGAATGTCTGGGAAGCCTCGTTCATTGCAGAAGAACACTGGAATAAATTAAATAATGAAAATGGTAACATAGATCCAGTGTGGAGTTTTCTTTTTCACAAATGGAGTAAGCCACCATCTTTAAAATTTAATGTAACAGAAAACATCAAGAGACTTTGTGAAAACAATGATGAATTTGAATTACGTGATGATATTTGGGATTATAAAAAAAAAAAAAAATATTCTAAAATAAAAATAAAATAGACTGCTTTTTTCACAGTTAAGTTGCTATATTACAACAATGTAACATTGACAACATCCATTATATAACAGATTCTTTTTGTTTAAAAATTACTAACCATTGTTATAACTGTATCTTTAGTCAAAATGAAAATAAATGTCTGATGAAAGGAGCGTGTGTTCTCCTGAAACGTCACAAAGAAAAAACTGTTTTCTTATGCTTGTAATAACTGTAAACTACAGGAAAATAAATCATTCCTTTTGGGATGTACAACTCAAGTTACATTGGTCATATGATAATAATGCAAATATTTTTGTGTTTCTTACATGTCAGCGATCATTTTCATGTGCATGTCAACACTGTCATGTACTTTTTTTTGAGAGGGCGGGAGGGGAGCAAAATCCCATATTTTTTTAAAAAAAAAGTATTTTCAGGAGATTTCCCCCCTTTCCCCCTCCATATATATGCCAAATTTGCATAAATTTCATATAGTCTGAATCTCTGGTTCATTCCCCGTACAATGGTATATCACTCATCTCTCTAGGGCAATTAGCCTCCGATCTACACTCATTTAATTGAAACTGTGCATTTTGCTCAAAATCGGCTCGGGCACCAAGGGGGTTAATGTGAAAATGGCCTTGGGACTCAAAAGGTTAAACACTGTGTTATCAAAGTCCATGAAGCATTACATATGGCTGTATTTTGACAGTGAGAGACAAACATGAGCTCAAATGTTTACAAAATGAAAGATACACTCACCAAATTATGATTTCGCATCTTAACAAATGTTCAATGTGTCCACCTTTAGTCACACATCTATCCTATAGTGAAGAGGTTTTCAAACTTTTAGCTGTCGTGGCTCCACTCCCCTGCCAGAATCTGCACGTGCCTTTCCTCATAATAACAGAAAAATACATGTGACCATGAAAAATCAATGCAAAATCTCTTCATGTGTTTGTTCCGTTGGTACACATGCAAGCAATGAGAATATAATATGTGTGATTAATACAGGTGGTGTACAACTTTTAAATGTTCATAAGCTGGTGTCAATTCATTCAGCGATATGATATACATGAGCAGGGAATGGATTTATATGTAGCAAAAATGTGCTAAATATGTAAATACATATTTATTTATTTCCACCAAAATATGGAGTTAAATATGAACTTGAAATTGTAAAAATTTACCACTTTAATGATGTAAGACACTACATGAGCTAGATGTTTACATTGACATTATTTGCAAAACAACACAAAATATTGTAGTTTAGGCACACACAGGGGATGCACTACATAGAAATTTTCAGTGAAAAATGCAGGCTCAACCAGGACTCGAACCCGGGTGTCTGGCATACCGTGCCATTGCTCTAACCACTGAGCTGCCGAACTGGCCTGGCCTCGCCTGATTTTTCGCTATCGCTGTTTTACCTGCGTGGAATCACAAACACAAAATGTGTTTTCATTTTCTTTCCAAAACAATCAGTAAGTGTTCGAACATGAATTTCCTTCTTTTGTCTCTTCTGATGGATGTACATTGACTAAAACTGTTTTGAATATCGCAAGAAATAATGGGAGTATATTTCAAATTTGTCAGTTATTTGCAAGAAAATGTCCCAACTCTTTCTGTCACATGGCGGCATGTAGTGATTGCATGAATATGGAGTATATGTTGAGAAATGTTCTGAAATATGGAAATAATATGTGAAAATAACTGAAATGTGTTAAATATGAGGCAAAACCTAATGTATGTACAAATATGGGAAACAAAAACTGAATTTTTGGAGTGTACATGCCATGATGCACAAAGATAATACAAAATATAACTTACTTCAGCTTCGTACATAAAAATTTATTTCCATATAAATCCGTTCCCTGTTCATGAGACAAAAAGGATAAATGTAGGCGGTAAGGAACGTTTGATAATCCTCATTTAACTGCAGACCTGTTTCTTTAAACAACATGCTCAATGTACGAAAGCAATCACCGAAGCTTTCATTATTAATTTATTAACCGTTTCTTTAATCTTCCTCTAACAAAGCATCAACTTCCTTTTGAAGGCTGATAGTTGCACGATTCCCTTGCACCTTGTACAGATACATTCGGTTTGTGGAAAATATCATAAAGGTATGCCAACTTCCGTACAAAGGAACTGTCAATTAGGTTTTCAGCATTGGCATGGTTTTCTTCTACAAGATACAGTGTGAATGCAGTTTCTGCCTCAGTTCAAAAACACGGGAGATGACGTTATCCACAAACAACCAATGGGAGTTGCAGTAATACGGAAGAAGATATTGATATTTTCTTAAAACGTTCTGATACAAAGTGAAAAATCATGGGAAACTGTCATTTCATTTTTGCAGTGTTTTTTTTTTTTTAAAAAAAAATATTACCACTAAAGAAATCCAACCATGTAATTTGTAATATGTACGTGTTACACATAGTGACATAGTGAAAACATGCGAGGTTTCAAGTTGGATGTCCGAATTATTCCGTGCATAATACGCACCACAGTTTTTGGGAGCAAAAATTTTGGAAAAAAAGTGCACATTATACATGTGTAAATACGGTGTCAGGGGTGATTCTGGCAATGGCAGTTGTGATGCCACATTGCAGATCCTGAAGGTCCTGTGGTGTGGTTGGCATGTAGACTCCTTCCTTCACATAACCCATCATAAAAATCTTCTGTGGAAAAATGCTCAAAAAATGATATGAAGAATACTTCTCAAATAATAAATAGAATTATTCCTCATTGTAGTCCTATTATGACTTGATTTCACATGGGGTCCACTCTGATAACCTTGGTGGATAAAATGCTTTCTCAGACTGCGTCATTTGGACTTGCATGAATGCGGCGCTACCGGTGGCTGCCAGCGGCACTACATCAGATGGTGTCATGCGGTGGCGTGCATACAAGGTAAGCTACCGAAGCACTGCTTCGAAATGCAATTCGAATTTTGCATAATTCCCAGGATACTTAGACTCCCCGAAAGTGTCGAGAGGAGCCTGTGAAAGACTAAAATGCCGCAAGGCTTGCGGTGTTTTTATCAAGGCAAGCCTGCCCCTTAAAGTACTATTGTTTATTTAAAAATTATATATTCAGTGCTTCGGCTATAAATGGTCACCGCACGCTACTGGTGTCATGTAAGATGATGCCACCTAAGCAACCAAAGCTACAACTGCCAATGCCTGGAGCAGTACATTCTCTGACCCACATCCGGAACAATGCTTACATTTTCTATCCAGCAAACACGACAGATGACATTAGAAATCATAATTTGATGACTGCATCTTTCATTTTATAAGCATTTGAGCACATGTTTACTTCTCGCTGTGAAAATATAGCCATTCATAATGTTACATGTACTTTATGAACACCCTATATAATTGTGATTGAAAGTCTAAGTTTATGGGAATATTGAATGAACGAAATTTATATATACTACTTTGGCATTATTTGCTAATAACTACTACCAGGTGCTCATTGGTCCACCTTTAATTTTTGATTCACTTTTTCTTTGCAGGGAAATGAGAGCAGTAAGTCAAAATCTCGCCTTAATAGCCTGGCGGACGCAGCTTCAATCCAGTCTATTAAGTCTAGGGTCCCAGGCAATCTCTACTGTGTTGACTGTGATGCGCCCAGTGAGTAGTTTTTGCTGGCTTTTCAAATTCTTATGGCTTTAGAGAATTTCATTATATGTATTAATAAGAACAGTCAGTAAAAAAATGCACTACGATAACGTTAACATCTAGTGATAAGCAAAATGCAAGGCATCTGAGACGCCATATGTTTTTGTAAGTGTCGGCAATCAAACTCTTTCCATAAGATGGCAACACTCCTTTTTGTAATACAGTGGAACTCCAATTTTACATTCCCAAGTTTTAGGTGTTTGCACTTTATGCATGTAATTAGGATAGATTAATGCGACATTTTTGCAGATACTGATGTGAAACATGTTGAGCCCAATAATCTACAGATGCGACATAAAATTCCAAATGTTGCTTGAGGAACATGAATGGTTCATTCACCTCTTTAACACATTCGGGTCTGGCCTCATAATACAGCATTGTTACCTCTGGTCTGCGGTTTTTGGTTGTTTTTCAAAAAATCATAGAAAAAATATTTTTAAGTTGTTTTTATTTACCACATATTTCTTAAATCTACAAAACTTCCTCTTTTCAATGAACAAAAATTTGTTAAATTTTATTTTCATTTTCAGACGTTTTTTAATATTTTTTGCAGCAATGTTTTGTGAAGAAGAAAAAAGTACAACATTGTAACAAATGTTAATATAGAGATATTTTAAGTTCGTAATCTGGAAATTTCAATAATTAACTACATAAACTATCAATACATCTTTTGAATCTTGCATAAGAATACTTCTTATGTGCACATAACAAAAAATAATTACAAATTACAAGTAATTATCTTTTGTATGAAAAAGTGGCTGCAGGACAGGACCAGACGATGTATCAGTTGGTTCTGCGTCATCTGTAAAAATTAAAGAAATAAATAAATATACTAAATAAATAAAATAATTTTCATTTTACATACACTATACAAAATAATAAATGGAAAAACTAAAAATACATCAGCGCATGTAGGAGAATCAAACAAGAGGCAAGATGAATAGACCCAAAAAAATTACCTCTTCTCACTTCATTCATAAAATACTAGAGTTTGCAACACTGTTTATATTGTCGACAATAATTATTACGAATATAAGTTTATATTGTCGACAATAATTATTACGAATATAACCTACCTTCCAAATCTTCAAATTCATCTGCATCATCAAAATCATCGCTAACTTCAAACTCTGAGGGGGAATCCTCTATGCAGTCTGGATCTAACGATGCCATTCTAAACAATGCACAGTACATCAACCCGACAACAAACAGTCACAGGTGCGAGATAAAAATAGCACATGAGTCACCTAGAGGTCGGAATTTCAACAGAGGGTCTTGAATGAACACGCGCATGAGACGAAGTACGAGCTTAGCCCGTCGTTCAATTGGCAAAGCAATTCCATACTGCACGACGGGCTATGACCGTCATTCGTCCACATTGACTTTAAGTGCACTGTGGGCTATGCCCGTCGTGAGACCCCAATGTGTTAATTAACTCCTTGAATCCCAGCCTGTGGATAGAGAGTAGAATCTCACGACCAAGAGCAGGTCAGAAAATCACAAATATTTCAGAATAGATTGAAACCTATTTCGGCTCATAACCAGGGAAGTAAAACACTTAGGGCCACTACGCAACACACTTGTAGACCAGTAATCACTAATTTCAGGGCAATGTGTTATCCCCATGAGAAACATCAAAGAAAAAAATACGTACATTTCTGCAATTGTAACTGGATACCGCTTGAGACCGTAAACTGTCAATATCGGATGATCCGATTTTGCGTACTCCATGTCGGCTCTCTTGTTAGTCCATGCACACAAATATTTTACAACATGCAAAAAAAAATTCTTCAAAACACATGCCAGGTGTTGACAGTAGTTCAGCCACAATGGTAGGATGAAAATCATAGTCATTCTCACGTGCATCACTGAAAGGATCGTTCAAGTATGTCCAATCTCACACAGACTTTGCTTCGTCTTCCACATCGGATATATCTGAATATTCAGACTCATTACAGTCACTCTTCCCTTCTTCCGGAATATAATCTGACTCCTCCATATTTTTCTGCTTTTGTTTTACAAAATATGCAACAAAACAAGAACGCACAGGTCTCTTCAATAGCACGGTTACGTACTTTCAGCAGCAGATGGTGTAACGAGCGTGCTTTGCTCATTGCTTGCGATAGTCACATGCTCAAATGACATCACAGCAACACGTAGACTTCGGACCTTTCCACCAGAGGCATTCGTATGTTTTCTTGGCCATTACTATGCAAGAATATTTCCTTGTCGGCCAATAGTACCAGCTACGTAGTGGTAGGAGAGCATGCAGGCTCAACTAAGTACGGGACATACGTAGTGGTAGTCAAGAGGTTAATGTATGTAATCATGTGACTGCTGTGTATTTTACCTTTGAAATGAAACTCTTTATTTAGCCTTTTACTTTATAAAAACAAGGCGTAACAATTACATGCTTATATTCATGAAAATAACAACAAAATGACAGAATTTTGCACTAAAATGTTATGTTTGTAACAGTAAACTTGTGTTGCAGTTCTAGTACAACAAAATTTTACAAATCTTCCCTGGATTTTAGTCCATATTATATTCCTTAGATAGAGTCCTCTGATAAGTGTACATTTCTCTATTCTAGCAAGTTGTTATGCATCTGAGTTGCTGACTGTTTTTATAACTCCAGTGAGACAAAGTTTATGAGAAGTCACCTTCTGGGGTCTGTAGTAGAATGTGTGGTTGGTTTATGCTTATAAATGCATTTTCAAGTATAAGCCATAAGACATTTCTATCTCAATTTGAAATATAATTTAAAGCGTTCAAATTGAAATTAGTCATTTCAACTATACCATGTGCCAACATGATTCAGTTTATATGTAAACACTAGTAATGTGTGATAGCTGTTTAACCCTTCAAAGTGGAACGACATACACATGTACATTTGCGGAATTCTGTGTTAATGCTGGTTCGACGTACATGTGAACATTTGCTGCATGGTTGATGTCGCACTGCTGTTAGATGCCATCTATTGGCAGAGTATGTTAGTCTATAGGCTACTGCCATCTACAGGGAAATAAGAAAACTACTTGCACAGCTTTGTTTTTGTCAGTCGTACTTCAACAATGGCTGGGTCGTCCCAACTGGTAAGCGTTGTAGAAGAATACCACAGAAAGACCAAGGTTGCAAATTTTTGGCAATGACACTCCCGTACAAACGTAATTTTTCAAGTTATTTGTGTTGGTTTTCATCATTTTTTAAGTGTTAGTGTGATAAAAACTATGTAAATTAATACATGCTTTGTTTGTTTCCTTTTGCAGACCCTGATTGGGCAAGCCTTAACCTTGGGGTGCTAATGTGCATTGAGTGTTCAGGAATTCACCGCAACCTTGGATCTCACATATCTCGAGTCAGGTCGCTCGACCTGGATGAATGGGCGTAAGTAGTTACAATCATTTCTCTTTCCCTTATTGTACAAAGTGTATGAAAAAATACTGTTATGATTTTTAAAGGGGGGATTCCGTCGGAATTCCAATGCAGACAAATGTGGTGGTCATTTTTAAAATAGAAGTATATGAAATTAAATCCTTTGTAATTTCTTATTAGTGATAATTCAAAATGTGGAAACTGGTTTATTTTACTGAAGATAAAGTTATGAATCACAAAAATGTCTTATTAGGTCTGATCAGTTGATTGTCTGGCTGTCGTCTTTAAAAAATGGCAGCTAATTAAGAAAAGAAAATTGCAGATTACCTCATTTCCCATGCTCCTGATGTATAAATTGTAGAATGGAAAATTTTCTATAAGAAGGTGGATTTACCTTTTTGCAAGTTGCCTCGGTGATTGAATATTTTTAGAATAATGGCATAGGAAATCCTGTATATCCATTTGTGAATTGAGAAGAGTATACCACTCTGGTATTCTTATTTATTGTATTTGTGAATTGCATATGATGTACATGAAAAGTGATTGCTGTTATTCTTGTACCTGCACTTTTCAATACATGACCGGCATTTTACAAAATGCTCTCCTTACCACAAAACATCATTGAAAATTACATTATAGCTATGTTCCTGTGCATCTGACATAATAATATTCTCAAGGTATTAAATATTTTCCCATTTGTATGTAGGTAATTCCATGTAAATCTATTTGTGCACTGATAAGGTGACAAGTGACACGTGTCATTGGGAAACAATCCCTCAGTAATAAAAGCAAACTTCCAAACTGAAGCTACATGCTGCATGTCACTCGGACTGGTCCATTTTCTTAATAGTGTTGCCTCAGTCTGTTGGTAATGAATGTACAGTGTCACATCAGTACACCCCCCCCCCCCCATGTGGCTAGTCGCTTACCTGTTGCATGTCATTTCGGTCTGAAAGTTCCTAAGTGTTATCTTTTGGACTGAAAGTGACAAATTACTGTATTTACTCATGTACAATGTGCCCCCAAAACTGTGGTGCGTATTATGCATGGAATAATTCGGACAGTCTAACAGTAAAACCACGCATGTTTTCAATATGTCATTGCATATAACATGTCTATCAACAGATGGAAATGCAAATTACCAGGTTGAATTTCTTTAGTAAAAATAATATTAAAAAAATGAAATGGCCATTTCCATGATTTTTCACTTTATAATGGAATGTTTTGCAACACCAAGAAAAGCAGTGTTGTTCTGTCAGAATTCAAGCATGCATTTGTCGGGAATAATAGAAAAGAACTTCCCGACCGCTGCAAGCCCATAACATAATTTTGATCTCACTTTCTTCTACTACAGAATAAACAGGGTGGTTACAGAAGTAAAATATTTAAGATGCTAAACACAGTGGAGGGAGAAGGGGAGGGAGGTGTCATGGGTTGGTGACTCATTGTATACACAAGAAAATATTCTCCTCTTAGTCCACATAGCAACATGTGACTCATTGAATAGGCATGACGTCATTTGCTCTTGATCGGCATAGCAACAGCTTTACGACCTACACCTATACGAGCTATAATTGTTTGTCACTTTTCTCCATCAAAAACCAGGGTGTGCATTGTACGTGTGTAAGTAGGATATTCATGTGAAATAAAGGGAACAATCCATTCACAACTTCAGTGGTTTTGAAGCACCATTTAAACTCATCAAATTGGCCTGAAATGTGATTGGCTTTATAATAAATAATAGCCCGTAGCTCTACAGCCCATAAGGGCCTTGGCCTATCTCCCGACTACCAGTCTCCCTCCCACAATCCTACCCAGAGGTGTGGAGTTCTTCAACCGGTAATGGGGTAACGTGGGGCTAGCACGTCGAACCGGCTGTTGTAGGAGATTTTTATGACCGGTTTACACTACTCACTCGTAGCTCCCAAATTTCCTCACGATGGTGGGTTGCCGCCGGCCCTATACACAAGCCGAGAACCCAGGCAGACTCGAACACATGCCGTCCCGCAGTCTTGAGTCCGAAGCATAGTGCCTTAGACCGCACAGCCACGGAGGAGGACTTTGATATGATTTAGTTCATTGTAAACAGAACCATTTTATGGCCTGTCTCTCGAGGGATGTATGGGTTGCATCAAGGGATACCCTAAGCAGAAAGTAGGAGCCAGTAATTGGTTGAATATGCCATGCATTGAAATTGAAATTTTCATTTTGCGTAGAGTGAAAGCTGAGATTTCTTCCCGTTTCAGGCCTGGTCAGTTGAGCGTGATGCTGTCCCTAGGGAACGCGTTGGCGAACAGCATATGGGAAGCGAGCGTGAGGAGCAGAGCAAAGCCAACCCCTAACTCCAGCAGGGAGGAGAAGGAGAGGTGGATCAGGAGCAAGTATGAGTATAAGGAGTTCATTGCCACGGTTAACCACAGTGTTCCCTTGGGGAAACAGCTCATGGATGCTGTGTGTAGGTAAGTGAGGTTTCTTCAGATGTAAGGGTAGACTAGACCGTGGAGCATAGCTTAACCTTTTGTTAACAGTTTTCTCATTGGTTCAACCAGGTTCTGGACCATGTAAAGAAATTCGTGAAATACGAGGGTCGTCCAGAAAATAAAGATCGTTTGGTTATACAAAATGAAAAACACAATATTTATTGGAAAAAAACAATTCTGTTACATACCTGAAGCTTCCTTCACTTCTCTACATAATCACCTCCTACATTTAAACATTTGTCGTATCTGGGCACGAGCTTTAGAATTCCCATGTTATACTCTTCTGCCGCCAGTTCATTAAGCCAGGTGGTCACTGCATTCTTCAACTCTTCATCACTTCCAAAACGTTTACCGCCCAGAAACTCTTTCACCTTAGGGAAAAGGTGGAAATCGCTAGGAGCAAGATCAGGACTATAGGGTGGATGATCAAAAATTACGTCTGTCTTGCAAGATTCTGTTGTTCACTGCAGTCTTCTGGTCTTCTGTGATGAGTGATGGGCATCCAGGTTGAGTTTCATCGTGCACATTTGTTCGTCCATTGTTGAACATTTCACACAATTTTCTCACATTTCTTTCGTTCATTGCATTATCACCATACACTGCTTTCAGTTACCAGTAAATTTCTGCCAGTTTCACCTTTTGAGAGTTCAGAAATTGAATAACACTTCTTACCTCACAGTCTGCTGGATTTTCTATCACACAGTTCATTTTGACCACCCCAACTGCACATGGACGACTTCTTGCAACCTCCACTCACAGCGTTATGAGCACAGCTGTTACGGAAGCCAGTTGACCCTGAAAAGAGAAAGAGGAGTGAGCTGCGTGGCCAAAATGCGTGAGCGATCTTTTGTTTGAATGCAGTGACCACCTGGCTTAATGAACTGGCGGCAGAAGAGTATAACATGGGAACTCTGAAGCTCGTGCCCAGATACGACAAATGTTTAAATGTAGGAGTTCATTATGTAGAGAAGTGAAGAAAGCTTCAGGTATGTAACAGAATTGTTTTTTTCAATAAATATTGTGTTTTTCCTTTTGTATAACCAAACGGTTTTTATTTTCTGGATGACCCTCGTATTTATTACATTCGTTGCACAACTTTCATTTTAGACATAACAAGAAAATATTGTGTCAAGTTCAGTAATACAGTCACTACTGTTCACTCATGCAATCTTTGCCAGGGCTGGCAAACTCTGACTTGTTTTAAAAGAAACAAATAAAATGTTTCTTATGCTTGAAACATGTTCTAAATAGTGATTTACTCAAGAACAAAAAATAATGTTTTAACCAAGTGAAAGGTTTAAATCATTATGTCAACAGGACTTATTTTCTAAGAGTAATGATTAATAAGGAATTTGTTAATCATCCAAGGAAGAACGTTGTTCCTAGTTATGTAGTAAACATTTGACTATCTTCTTCAAATACCTATTTGCATTACTTGTAAATCTTGCATGCAGCATTCAGGAGCCACACAAGCAGTGGCAGCTGGTGACATGAGTCTATGGGTGTGGACCACCTTAGCGGTGCATTTCACTTGGGTACGAACAGTCAACTGTCTATGAAGACAGTAACATCTAGTGATAAATGATAGAAAATTGGATAAAATCTGGTAACTGTGAGATTGTGTATTTTGTCAACAACAAATATTTAACCATTTTGGAAGTGATACAACAAAATTGGGATGAGGCAAATTAATTGTCACTATCGGTATCTGTCAATATAGGCTTTTTACCAATCTGATAAATGTTTAAATATCTTACAATTTAGTTGCAGTATTCTGCCATTTTCTTGTAATTTTTATGGATATAAAAACATAATCTCCATTCTGTATCTTTATTTAAAAACAACTATGTAAATATGCATCTTTTGCGGAGGTTGATGGACCATTTAGGCTCTTCAAGGACCATTTGGAATTTTAAACCAGATTGGTATCGGTAAATTTTATAGCGGTACTTTATCGATTTAATTTTTTTGATTTGAGTTGATTTATTTTACTTTGCTTCACTTTTTGGCCAATTTTGCGAAGATGGGAATGAGTGATGATATGATAAAATTGATGAATGGACATCACAAACTTCCATGCCTAAGCCAGGATTCGAACCCAGGACCCCTGGCATCGCAGCGCGATGTGCTAACCACTCTGCCATGGGGACAGATATTGACCAAAATTTCACATCGGTCCATCCCTACAACAAACTGAAATATACAATGAAAATGTTTTGTGAAATGTTACGTGATATAAAAACAGCCAATGTGCTGTTTATAAATAAATTGTAATTAGTAATTTAAGTTTTTATTGAGTGTAGTACATAATTTCAATAAGGCTGAATGTTTAAAAAATCCATTAAAATGGTATATTTTACTGTATGCTTGGTGTATGCTGTTTACTGACTTCTGCTGCATGACCTTCCAGGACAGACATGAAGAACATCGTGTTGCTTCTGGCGCATGCGACTGCAGAGCAAGTGAACAGCCCCGTCAACCCGAGGGACTTGAGGACTCCCCTCCACTTGGCCTGCGCCATGGGGAATCTCCCCATCGCTCAGCTCCTGCTGTGGGTAAGTGCTGCTTCCAGGATGGGAGTTCTGTACCTAACTCTTGTTGGAGATTGCACAAGCATATAAGTGTGTGTGTGTACATCAGAGTGCTGCAGGGAGAGGATATTGCTGGAGTGTCAAATAGTTTGCATGGACGACACTAGATATTATTTTCCTGTAGTTTACGGTTATTACAAGCATAAGAAAACAGTTTCTCTTTGTGACGTTTCAGGAGAACACACGCTCCCTTCATCAGAAATTTATTTTCATTTTGACTAAAAATACCGTTATAACAATAGTTAGTAATTTTTTTAAACAAAAAGAATCTGTTATATAATGGATGTTGTCATTGTTACACTAGATAGCATACAGAATTGAGAGGTTCTTTGCTCGAGCGAATAATACTCGAACAGGCAAAACGAGCGGTACACGATCGAAGTCCAGTAGTACAGGGTGTCCGAATTGAAACGTCCTAACTTCAAATACTTATATTAAATATAATATACCAGCAAGAATGGTGTGATAGGTGGTATACGGGAGCTTATTTTAAATAGGTAATGAATCGTAAGGATTTGTTTATTTTGTATCGTTCCAGAGGGTGAAACGTGAAAGTGACAACCAATACTGAAAAAGCACAAACTGTGTGGTGGTACGCAGAATTAGGATTCATTATCGCAAGAAATCTGTTCGTGCACAAAATTTGGGAGAGCAATCTCACGTGATGCCGTACAAACGGATTTCTTGGAACTTCGTGCAACTGCATCTGCAATGAGCTGAACTACTACATTGATGTTCGTGATCGGCCCCCACCATGCCTCTTAGCGACAGATCCTGTCTCTAGAAACGCTGTTTTCCACGCCTTGATTCTCTTGGCACCGGGAGGGGGTCTGCGATACTCTTCACAAAACAGTCGTTGAACTGCAATAATTGATCCCAATTCTGCGTACCACCACACAGTTTGCACTTTTTCAGCTTGTCATTTTCACGTTTCACCCCCTGGAACGATGCAAAATAAACGAATCCTTACTACTCCCTCGGTCCCATAATTATTATCCGGTACACCTTTGGTTGTTGTCTCATAATAATTGCTCGATATTAAAACTGTGACATTGGTGTATACAGAAGAAGAACATGAAACAAGGGAATGAGTCATACAACATTACTACTCAAGGATCAGTACAAATTGTGCTTTCCATCTGTCTTCGTCTGTCATTTCTGTACTACCATTATGGCATACCGGACTATAATTATAGGACAGAGGGAGTATTCATTACCTGTTTTCCACAGCTAAGCTACCGTATACCACCTACCAAACTGTTCTTGCCTGTATATTATGTTTAATATAAGTATTTGAAATTAGGGTGTTTAAATTCAGACACCCCGTATAATGGTAATTTGTGTGTGGTAGTGGGCCTTCAAATATGGATTGTGAGGTGAAAGACAGTGAAATTGAAACTTTATGCTAAAATGTACTTTAGTCTATCACCAATACAAAGTCATATATGAAAATTAAATAGATGATTGTGGGCTGAAACTACTACAGTGGACAATTATTGTCATATTAAAATTATACGCGTGATGGTGGGAGTCTTGAATGAATGCGAGCGAGCCAAAGTGGTCTCGCGCAGTACTCTAGTGTACGTACACCATCTACTGACAATAATTTCAATATTCCTGTCAATTTCTGTAAATACTAATATTTATTGAAGTGCTCCCATAACTTCTGTTCCACTAATAGAATATAAATGATGTCCCACAGGGGTTGAGGTGAGAGAAATGTAAAAAGGTTACAGTAGGAAGGTTGGGAATTCTCTGCCATGGGTAAACCTTCCTAAAGGTGTTGTACTTGTGTAATTTTTTTAAACTAGCATGGAAAGTTAATTAGACATTACCCATTGCTAGAGGCACATATATTTGGTAAATAAAAAAGCGATATTTCGGTACAAAAACAGAGTCAATTTCAGGTTCAAAAGCGGTAAATAAAATGAAATTTCGCTGTTACAACGGTGAAAAAGCGGCATATAAAATGACATTTTAGTTTTAAAAATGTGAATATAATCTGAAATTTGATTTAATACCTGCACTTACTACACAAAATAAACATATCCCTTCTAATAGCACATTAAATCATTACCAGAATATTAAGTTTATTCCTGTATAAAGGGGTCCATTTTTGCTTGCAACAAAATTAATCAATTTTCCGTGAATTGCATAACTCGCAGGATAATTCTGACTTCAGAAAGTGTCACGTTGGTATATAAATGGTAAATTTCGTGTTTAAGTGTCAATTTCGTATTTTATAGTTCATTTCGTGACAAAACAGGGTAGGAAAATGCACCGCACACCTTTCAGAAACATGAAAAATTAGCATTACAGTGTGTTATTAGACATTTTGTGTTTTCGTCAAAAACGAAATATTCATACCTCTACCCATTGCCTACTCGGACGCCATGTTTCGAGGAAACACATCTTCTCTCGTCTTCAGGTGAACAAATTCTCTTTTCCCAGTGGTGGGGATGAAATGTACAAGAAACCTGTCATTTTATTACAAATCTGGTTTCTAACCAATTACAAGCCTCCTCCTCAGCATCATGCAATCCAATATCCACTCATTCTGTCAGTGGCCATTACATGAAACACCTATCTTCTGTCAGAACTTTCAATTTTGATACTCTGGAGTTTGTGAAAGAAAGAAAATGGTTATTGATATTTAAAAAAAATAAAGTAAGTGAAAACACTCATCAAACAATATGGAAAGTTTGATATTTCAATTATTGAAATATAAGGACAGACTCCCAACTCAACACTGCATATGAATTGATTATGTGAACAGCGTTGTATCCAAGAAACATTGAAATGCCACAGAAACTACAACAATCAACCATGTTGCTTTCTCTTGTACGTTATTCCTCAAATAGGGTGTTCAGTGGTCCAGAAAACTATTCCATCTGTTCTCGAAAGGTATTGCTTCTATGTATATTCTCAAGTTAAAAACAATATTTCTTGAACTTTACATGTCTGTGAGCAAAACTGTTGTTACAATGTTGTTTGTGTGACCGATTCATATGTATATGTAGCATGTGTGTAAGCTTGTATAATATTATATATTCAAATGATTTGAGAATAGTTTGTAAATAACCTAGTCCAGGGGTAGAAAAATACAGAGTGCCCGTTTGCCATGGTGTCTGAACATGAAAATTTGCATGTGGTGCCTGAATTTTCAAATTCAGTTCTAAAAGAAATATATATCTTTTTAAGTATTTCTAGTTAGTTTACTAAAATCCCCCCTTTTTTTAAATAACAAGTATAGTATGTGTTTGTTAATGTTTGTGTGTTTGTTGTCACATGTGTCATAAATCAGAATAATGAACATGCCATTACAATTTTTTATCACTGTTCCTAGCCGAATTTTAAAATTTACAGTGATATTGTAGAGTCAGCCGTGTACTAGAATGTATTGCATAATTATTCATACGATTGCCAGTTGATCCTTGTTCAGGAAGGCCTCTCTGCAGTGGTGTCGCGTGCAGTTCGCATACGAGTGTTCACAATAATGTTATTGTACTGAATGCAGATTTACTCCTCCCCCTTGTAACTTGATATTCAATGGAATAAGTGAGAATAACAGTTCAATTTATTTTCAACAATTTCCCCCCAAAACCAAAACCACGCTATATTTGAAGTAATACAAGAAGGGCCTAGGGGAAATTGTCCCTCTCCCCCTTAAAATTCACCAGGTTTAGTGAATTGTCGCTAAAGTTTGCAAACTATGTAGCACAGACCTTTTCGAGTCCCCCTGGACATGCCTTGTATATGCTGCACTCTGGTGCCGAATGTAAGAAGTATTGTCGCTTGCAATGTTCGCACAGAGAAGTGAACATCTTCGGGGTATAGTGGCCAACAGCCCCTTAGCTGTCAGCTCTATGCAACACGCACAGCAATTGTGTTGAACGCCCTCCGTGGAACACCGTGGGAGTCAGTGTTGCCAACTATCTAAAAGAGTTATCAGATGTGAAAGAAGTCGTGTCAGAGTAAATAATGTGTATATACTCTTATATCAAACAGTATTTTTTCGAATTAATATACGTATGTGTGTGTGTGTGTGCATTTAATATGTACGTAATTTAAGACACATACATGAGTATTCACGTGCTCATGCGAACATTATCAGGCGATGTCCCTGCCTCTCTATGGTAAGAATTAATTAACTTTTAATCGCTCTTGTATTAATTAATTAAATCAATGTTTTAAGATCGTATTTCAAAATGTGTAGCTTTATCCTAATTGGATTCCTGGCTTTCTTAGCCTGTATTTGAAAGAACAAAAAATGGCTCCTGACAAAAATGGACTGGCGCCTTAATTATTTTTAGTTTTGTCTACTCCTGACCTAGTCTGAAATAAATTTTACAACAGGAGTTAAGAAAGTGTTAAAAATGTGTGAGATTATTATTCATGGAGTAACTGTGAAGTATTAATGATTCCCACCTTTTACAGCACAACGCTAATGTGAAGGCTGTTGACCACGAAGGAAGGACCTGCCTTGCGTACGCCAGGGCAGCGAACAGCAGAGCCAACAATTCGGAAGTGACGGACAATATGGTGGAGAACGGGAGCCTGGTGGAGCTCTTGGTGCTGAACGGCTGCCCGGAAGTGGTGAGCGGGACTCTGTCGAGGCGGCGGGGGAGTGTCGGTCGGCGCACGGAAGTGTTCGACAAACTGCCGTCGAGCGTGATCTAGCATTCCTTTCAAACCAGCGTCTGAGGCGAGCGTCGCATCTGGAAAAAAAGATGCAGCCATCAGGGTTTACGGTGAGGTTGCCAGGTAAACGATGGCTGTGCGGAGAAAGCTACAGGTGTTATGTATCCTTAATAACCCACTGCTTTATTACCAGAAGGGAATGAGAATTCTCTTACCTGTATTACCATTATTTATGAAAGCAACTTTACCTCTTGTACCAGGTTACGTTGCTTGCATATGTAAACATCTGCTTGTAAAAATAACAGCTTTTAATTTATTTTTGTTACTGTTCATAATGTTTTGCTGACTTTGTTGCTGTGCGTAACCAGTTACTCTTTTTTACTGGAGCGTGGAAGACTATATATATAGATATATTTAAAACCTTACATTTAAAGTATATGTTGGTAAGGCCATTCCAGTAACATGCTAGAAATTTCCAGTGTAAGACATGAAAATATGTATATAATTATTTATTTTTTTGTTAAGTCTTAAGTATTGAAACCTTGTATTGTGTATAAGTTTACAAAAGTACCTTAACCGAGGTAGCACCACAGCACGGAAAAGCAATTTAATTGTATTTCACACATGTGTAAACCTGACTTTAAACCATAACAATGTAAGCGATGATATGGGAGAGGTGATTTTGGACAGTGTAGTCTTTGAAATGCAAATGAAGGAAATTATCGTTGAGTTGTGAGGTAAGCTGAATCAGGCTTTTTTCATTTTGGCACCCAATATTCTAAAAATTATTTATGAATATTCTAAATATTCATCAGAATGCGAAGTTTAGAATGTAGCTGTATGTGAAGTTAACCTTAAAGGATTAAATGGAGCAGTGTCGAAGCTGTTGCCTGCCTAGCATGATTTCTTCATACTCATAGTACGCTGTGCAGTTACAAGTCTGATCTCTTCTCGGTACGATCATCAATTTATTCGACCTGTTAATGCCTTAATTTTCTCCTTTATCTTTTAAAACATTTTCAAACACTACACTTATGTATAAAAATGGCCTGTTGCTGGCAGGAACAGTAAATACAATGAAAATTTCACCTCTGTAGTAAGACTTGACAAATCTTTTCTCCCGAAAAACCAGAGATGACAGGAAGATTCAAGTTTTTTTTTCTGCAATACATTTCTTAGTACATTCAGGTTTACGAACAGTTCAAAAATTTGAACAAGCTTTTGTAAACACGAGAGAGATCGTCACGGTGCAGTAAATGTTTTCAGATAATTTCAAAGATTAATGGTCCTATTATTACAGCCAAAAAGTGGTGTTCCTATTTCCCACACTTTTGTCTAAACTTTACATTTGAAATTTTCTCCATTTTTCTCATACATAAATTTATTTATATATAATCTTAATACTCAGAGCATAGAAACTCAAACACTTTCGTTGAACAAAATGTTTGTGAAACATTGTAAACAAAGTGTTTCAATTTTTATGCTGTATGTATGAAGATTATATAAATGCCATAATGTTATGTAAAGCACATTTTATTACAGTGTATTCAAAATTAACACATTTATTTATTAATATGCATGTATATTTGAACACTTTCAGTGTTTCACATTTTCGTATGGGCTGTTTCAGTTGATTTAAAAAGACATCAGTTGAAATTAATTTATTTAGCAATCTATTTTATAGTTTATGAAAAAAACATGTTTTCCGCATGTTCTTGTCCACAGAATTGCTCTATGATTTTGTGAAGTCACAATGTTGGGAGCATTAAGTTTAGAAAAGACAGCTTGCTTGTCATTTAATTTGATAAGAAAAATGACACAAAAAGTAGCTCAAAAGTTGTGTTAAATACCAGACAATGTGGTAGTGTTCTAATTAGGGCAAAATTATAAATATTAGAATATCAGAATAATAAAAAAATATAAGTCCAGGGATGGGACAGATAAGTCAGTACTGTGCTGGTATTGGCCTGTATGAGGTTATCAGTTTATCGATTAAAATGCCAACAATTTCTACATTAAACTTTGTGCAAAAGATTTGTCATTTTTCTATTATAATTTTTGTGAATGTGAAGGTATATTCGTGTGGGAATTTAAGAGGCAGAAACATACTAATAAGCATGCAAAAAGTGCTTACGTAATAGCATGCATATTAATTAATTATTGTTAAATTAATTTAATTATTAATTAATTTTATAACCCTGTATATTTAACTAAATAAACAGGTACACAGATACGTAAACACACACAGTATAAATACACAATTATTTTCTCTAAGGCAAAACCCACTGTAGCCACCTGCGTGCATACATTAATTAAGGAGGTTATTGAACCATGATAGTAATTTTATATAAGTCCTTTATTGGTATCGACAAAATTTTCATCTCTGTCCTTTCCTTCAAATCCCCCTAGGTTGTTTGTACACCAGGATAGTACCCGTTTTACATTTTGTGCAACCAGTGTCTACAAAAGCATCAATCTATCTTGTTAAATTTGAACCTGCAGTAACCAGTATCGGATCAGTCCCGGTTATATTATGCCACTCGAGAGATTTCCTTTGAGGGAGAAGTCACACCAAAGCAACACGCAACATGGAGATTTCACACAGAAGCGACAAGCAACACTAGCCCAGTCAGTCTAAAGCAAAACATTCACTGTGCATGCTTGAACAAGAGCACAAGGCTACACGATGCACCGTATTGAGAAAACAGGGCAGTCAGAGTGACACGCAAACTGCAAGTGACACGTGCAGCTTGTCGTGTCGCTTCTGTTCGAAAGGTTCAATTGATTACTGAGAGCTCGTTTCCAAGCCACACATGATGCTTTGGTGTGATATCTCCCTGACATGAACAAATCATCGTGTGAGAATCAGAGGGATGTAACTCCAATTTATCAAATTTACAGGAGAGGAAATAGTGCATTCTTAGAAATATGCGTGACCCTTAAAAGAGTCAACAAATTGGGGATATGTGACTCCACTTTAATGTTAAGGATTAGAAGATATGTCGCCCTGACTTCAAATAGAACTCTGACACGTTCTATGCTAACTTATGTATGTACGCGTCGTATTATTATACTATTAATATTAACTTAATAATACTCAGCGTTGAACGATGAGACTCGGTGAAGTACACAGACTCCTCTCAGGTACAGGGATAGTGTTAGGCAAAGACAATATTCACAGCACAGAGAAATAAAACCACATTACTGCAGTATGTATAAACTAAAAGGTTTTATTCTTTATTTATTGTAATTATAGTGCAAATATACTTGAGACGAAGGCGAGGATTTCGCTTTGTCGATGAATTGACTCAACTAAAACGCATAAACTCAATGCGTGGCTATCGGCAAGCCTATGATCACATAGACCTAGCTTGCGCCCCGAACTACCACACCAAGAGATATGCAATGATAACTGAGCCAATATTTGCTCTTTAGCCTTTTATTTCCAAATTACTCCTTAGGCTAGCTTTATTATTTAACGTAGAATGGTTGCAGTATTGTGCATATCATCAATGCATGGCTATCGGCGTACCTATGTTCACATAGGCCTAGCTTGCGCCCCGAACTACCATACCAGGATGTATGCACAACACCGACCGAGGAGTTCTTTTTAAGTTAAAAAAGCTTCGACGATCCGTGGCGAAAGTGTGTTGATTCTTACGCAATATCCTCGCTTTTATACTATTTTTGAGAACACAGATTAAAGTACAGATGAATCACTCACTATCTACAAAAGGATACTACAACAAAACTGACATCTATACATGTTTAGAAATACAAATTCGTATAGTGAACTCTCGCAAACATGAAGATACATTAAATTACCCATAATGTAGCATAAAATACAATAAACATTAAACAAAAGATATAAATTACTAATAAGGCGCAATATTACATAGAATAACAAGGAGGTTACGCTTTCTTTCACAAAATAAATATATTAGTGACACATTTTCTACTGATGACGTCACACAAAAATATGGATCATATCAACTCTTCAGAGGAGGTTATTTAAACAGAACTTAAAACCGCATTCTTGGCGTTATGTTCCTCTGTTTTTCAAAGGACGAGATGATTAATGTAGTTCAACATTGCATGGTTGCAAGAACATCCAGCTAAGAAGGAGCAGTGGTAAATTTGAATTGAAACATTACACCAGTTGTGCATGGGATTCTGGACATTGATGTGTCTCTCAGATGTTTTCTGTTTCAAACAATTAATCTTCTATTCTGTATGTATGCATCACCGAATTCCATTATTTATAGAACTGAGAATGGCTTTTAATAATTTTGCACACACACACACACTTTAATAAAAAGAAAATACACAGTCTGTCTCTTACCATATTATTTTGTTATCTTCTATTGGGAAGATTGAAATGCATGTTTATATATATATATTTGCTTCTCAAACCATTTTTTTGTATCATTTTGTAAATGTCTAATACAGTATATTTGCTTTGTGGATGCTAGAAAGTATTTTCATCTTTTGCCATTTATTTTTGTAAATATTTGTTGAAAAGGTGAAGGGCTTGATTAATAATTTGTTTGTTGTACGACGTCAGTTGATATAATGAACTGTAACTTTTGTATGGCATATATCTGTGTGTGTGTGTGGTTTGTGTGCATATATTTACATATGCTTACTTTGTATGGTTTGTTGTTTGTACAGTTTATTCTGTTAGCAGACTGTGATGTGTCAACACAGTTCTTCTTTTGTATCTAATTTCTGCTTCGTCTTTTGCACTGCGGTGCAATTTGGCCAAAGATTATCTGTATAAAAAGTTCTGTACCAAAGTAGATCATAGGCTTGGTTTTAATCTGTACAATGCCACATTCGTATTGACTGAGAAATAACTCTGATTTAACTGACATCTGCTGGATTACAGGGCAAACTAAATATCAAGATGCTGATGTTTGTAGCATTATGCCAGACAAGTGCAGTAGCATGTCAGATGGCGTAAGGAGGATTTCAGATCGAAGCTGCAACTGACATAACAGCATGGCAGGCTGCACAAGCTTGCTTTTGATTGGTGAAATCCTCAAGCAACACGTGTTCTGTGTCGCTTGGGTGTGAAAGCTCCCTGAGAGTTGGTGTTTGTAATAGTGTTTGAACATATGACCCAAGTTAGATACTCTTTCGTCAAGAAAATCATTTTAATATATCTTTTTTTTATTGTTATTTCAAATGTGCAACATGCAGCACTAAAGAATTTTTTTAAAAAATACTTGCTAAATTAACATGTGGTAATTGCTTAAATAATGGATAGAATAGGGAAGAGCATATTGATTAATTTACCAAGGCAGGTGGTCTACAGGTGTGGCACTAAGCTTCACGAACTAGCATTGGCTAACGAGAAATAATGTGATATGAATGGTTTTGTTAGTTGATAAGAGTACAATTTGATTCAGAGATTCCTAGCAACGAAAGGAGCAATTCATTATTAATAAAGAAAGTACTGCCAACACTTCAAAGCATTAAGAAATGTACAGAAAAAAAAATGACTGTCTCCTATGAACAATTACTTTAATATTATAAAGACAAGAATGTAGAAGTCTGAGTAAAATGCAGTTTGTGCATACATGAAAATGACTTTTGGCGTTCATAATTGGCACAGTAATCCCTGTCTGCAAAAAAATGAACATTCAAACATGCAAAGTTCCTGATAGGTTCACCTGTTTTTACTCACCTTGGTAATTTAATAAGTTGGTGCTGAAAATGTTTTTGGAAAGAATGATGGTAGTTTTGACATTTTCTTCTGTAATTTAAATTATGCACATTTAGCTATTTATTATGAAAGCACATTCTGATTTTGAGTTTGTTGTGTAGCCAGCTGATATCAGAATGATCACTCATGAGTTACTGAAAATGCGATCAGAGTATTTATCTTTGCTTACTGATATTTTTACTGTCTTTTGATTGCAGTTTGAAAGGGAAAAGTACAACATTTACCAAATAATCTTTGTACATTTTAATTTTCTAAGGAGCAAGTTCATTTTGCACTTGGTACCATCACACTTGTTGGCGTTGGTAAGAAATATCTTCCTAGTTGAGTGAATTCCACGTGTACTTATATAATTGTAAATTCCAACATCAAGGGCCCGTGTGGTACAGTGGTTAGTGTAATGTGCTATAAGTGAAACAGTCCTGGGTTTGAATCCTTGTTAAAGCATGATTGTTTTTCCTACCACATAGGTTGGCAACAAAAATGACTGAAGTAGAAATTTCGTTACCGTAAAGAGTATTTATAGAATTTCGAGATTCGTTTTAGAGGACTGTAAGAATCCTGCTTGTGTGATGATACCTATGTTTTTTTGCAAAAAATGTGTATGATATTGTACATACTTATGTATATATATGTACATGCATATAATATTGTAATAAGGATGTGGCAAGAGTATGTTAATTTGTTCTGATGCCTTCACAAAATGTTTCCAATTAAGCTGTTAATGCAAAATTTCCTGCTTGTAGGTTGCTTTCGATTTAATCTAAGTAATCATAGATTAATTGGCACCTCTCTAGCGAGTAGACACACACCTAAAGTCACCATTAAATAGATGGATATTTGCTATCTGAAATTGTAGCGCACTTGATGTTCCGCATGTGGATTCTATGTCTTGAAAGCTTTTAATTCTCCAGAATGGGGTCGTTCCGAAAGTCGCACGAGTTTAATGCGTTAATCGAGTTAAGGCCACTGATCGTTCCCTAAGTGCTTTCGTTAGTATCATGAGGTTTGTCGTGGTGCTCCAGAAGTCTATTGGTGCGATGCCTGAACCAGTTCCTGTTTCACTAATATCTAGGGCTGAGCCAAAACTGATGCTGATACTCTTACCGATTCCTACCGATACCGATACTTGAAAATTACAATAATTAAAATTTCCTCAAAATATTGATCAATATTGGTGTGTAAATTTTCTTCAATTATATGCATCAGTTTTACAAAGAAATTTACTTTAATATATTCAAGAATTGCATCAGAATATTAAAATAGATGTAATCGCAAAATATAGTTTTCCCTGCAAAATTAGTGCAAAAAAAAAGTTTGAATTTTGCATAATTTCTAGAATAATTAGAAAGTGTCTCGTGGCATTTTTGCAGACCCCTTGAAAGACCAAAATGCCAGAAATGTATCAGCAGATGAATTCCAACCAATACTTTCTGATACCGATACATCATCATCGGCTCAGTCCTACTGATATCCCATCAATAGGACCTGAATCTAAATAACCTTGGTGAGTTTTCCCCATTGAACTGTATATATAACTGTAAGGACTGCTTTACGGTGGAAAAGTAAAGCCATTCTCTCGCTTAGTTATGCCAGGGAAGAAAAATTGAGGCAGACAAATTTTTCTATGGTGGCAAATATATTTTTATGACTGATTATTTACTAAAAGCACAGTATAATTAATGAGGGAACATTAAACAAGTAGTACCTCACCTACATTAAAAAACCACGAGCTTAAATATTAAAATAACAACATTGCTGTATTTCTAAGAGCTTATTGGAAAAAGTTTATTAATACTGAGGATTCTGTAGCTGCTGTCCTCATCGTGTTGCAACTTGCGACAATTTTAGTGTTGATGCCAGAGTGGCAAGGTGAGCACGATTGGGTTGAAGAAGATATATTGGATAGAATAGAAATGTAGTTTTAATACACGGAACAATATTTATTTATTTATGAATGCAACACTACAGGCAAATGTCTGCTCATTTTTTCTTCCAGCTTACAGCATCAAACTATCGCAAATTTTGCAAATGCGTGAAAAGAAAGTATAATTAAAATGTAATATTTCAATAAATTGTTCGACAACACATGACAACTATTAATGTATAAATATGACTAAATTATATTTCTTTTAGTTCTATAGCAAAGCAAAAATGTGAGAAAATACACGATACCTTCTGGGACCACCATGCTTTCTTCCCAGGAGGAACTAATTGCAGATGTTGCCTCACTTTTTGTGGCTGATCAGTGTTGCAGCAAGCTTTCCAGTTATATATACAGTTCAATGGTTTTCCCTCACTTTGCCATAAATTTCACTCCTCCACCGTAAAATCTTCTGAAGGTACAAAGGTTTGCAATGAGGGATGGACTTTATGCATGCCCTGTATATATCAGAACTTTCATGTTCCCAGAATTTATATTTTTCCCACATCATAGTCTTCTCACCTTCTGACACTGTGGACACAGGTGGCAGTTTCGTTTGCATGCCTGTTGAAATGAGTATAAAGTAAGCAGAAAGAAAGGGTCACGTTAGCATGGGAAAATTTTGTTGCAGGTGAGATACAGTGCAACAGTGGAAACCATATGTGGAACACCAGGTCCGTTACAGTTGAAAATGTTGATCGTTGAAGTTGTGTTGGTGAGAATACAAAGGCAGTGGAAATCCTGGTTGCATATCTTTTTGTAAATTATAAGACATTTTTTTTCTTTTTATGTTGCAATTGCATGAGAGTTTAATGGCTATTGCACTTAAGGAATAATCTAGTCAACTAATACAATTCTTATAATCTGCAAGGAACGTGTCTTATCAATTTCATGTCTAGCTAATCGAGTACTTTGTAATTAATTGGTAGTATTTAAGGCAGTGAGTTCTGGAATAGTAGGATGCGCAAGTATTGCTTGTAAAATTGTCTCAACTATTTTCATTAATTTTTGACCTGCATTGTACGTACAGATGTGAGGGATGGATTTTTACATCTGCCCGTGCAGAGCTTGGCCCTCTCGTTGCGTACAAGAAAGAGCATTAACATGGACAGTTTGTTTGGCAATACTTATGCATCCCACTGTACATACTCTGCAAAATGTTGGTAGAAGAGCTTGTTATTACAGTGTGCATGTTGAGGTGTGAAACAGTGCTAAAGTGACGAGTGTGTGTATGCGAGTAAAAACTTAAAGAGTGTGTGGAGCAGAGAAAATGTGCGCATATATGTAAAAGTAGTAAAAAGTATTTAAAAGATCCAGTTAGCTCTGGATGCAAGAACATGTACAGAAAAATATTGTGGCGGGGGTCACACAGAAGAAGAAAAAATAGCAATTAGATTGCTGGATTACCAAAGACTGTACAGAGATAATTTTTTTCAAAGATAGTTGTATAGCAGCATGTAACATGGAGATTCTTCTCATTGCCTTATTTAATGCTGGTTGTAATCTGCTCAGCTTTGTTAATTTGAAAGAAACTAAGAAATATGAGATTGATTCAAGTAGTAGAAACTATTTTCTTTTTTTTTTCTTAGAGTTTGTACTGATCTGTGTAACAACAAAGCTGACAAACTCAACGGTATGAATCTCATATATATCTTGTATGACTATGTTGCACCTTTTATTGTTACGTGTCCTGTAATTTGTAGAATTAACAAAAAAGACTTCAAATTGTATTATAATTGCCATAAAAACTTCATCTATCGTTGAAACAGAGGAAAATAAACAAGTTGTCACACATATATTTGTAGTTACTTTTTTTTGGGTTTACAAATTTATAAATTCCAGGCTGAGCTTCAATTTGTTGCTTTAAGTCCATTTTATACAATGCTGGATCTACAACCCACAAAGCTTTTAGGGGGGCCTTTGCCATCCCCTTTTCATATTCAAGTATTTAAATGTAAAATAATAAACGTAGTAATCTGTCCAGCACCGCAGAACAAATAAGAAAAGACCATTGTAAGGTGAAAGGATTTGTTATTAATTTTAAGTTGGCTAAAATGCAATAGTTTTCGTTCAATAGCTTCTGTTTAATAGTCCATACCAGAAACGAAACATTAAGTTCTTTCTAACTGCAAGTGTGTCTTCTCTAAATGTGTGGTGTGGAACTAGGAGGACAAGGAGGTCCACAGGTTTTTTTCCATGGAGGGGCAAGCAAGGTAATTTTTTTAAGGCAGGGGGCAAGGGAGGCATATTTTCCACCATAATAGTGATGCCTCCTCAAAAACATTGCTTCAGTCTGGAATTATCATCTTCCTTCAATGCCCAAATTACTGTGACTGAAATGAAATTGTGTGTGTAGGTGGACCTTCATTTTCCAGGGGGACCGTGGCCCCCATTTTGGCTCTTTGTATGTACACACACACATACGCATGCATCAGTGGTGTAAATAACACCCCCGCGTTCCCCGCACGAGCTTCGGGGTTGCAGTAAGAATGATAAATTAAGAAAGACCAAAAATTCACAAAAGTTTCCTCTCAGCGTAAAAATATATTTTCAACCAAATATATTATATTTTTACGCCAGCATGTTAGTTACGCTACTGGCATGCGTGCACCCATATGCGCACATACACTGAAGAAACTGAATAACAGCAAGAGCTTTGGCATGTCCTTTCACAAAAGGTAAAAAAAAAGTAAGGTAAAGTTCTCCCCTGTGCTTAGCACCATGCCATGAAGGCGTATAGGGGGTGTGAGGGTAACGCCCCACACTTTTTTGATCCGGTCGTGAGTGGGGGTGATGTGATCAGCATCATGCCCCTGACCCCTTTACCCTCCAGGTTTTCCCCCAGGTACCCATGTTATTCGATGCTGGGTGGGTGCCAGGCCCGCTTCCAATGTTAGAAAAGTTCCCACATTTGAACCAGCCGGGGATCGAACCCGGGACCTTTAGCATGGTAGTCAGACGCGTTACTGAGCCACAGTGTGTGTATTTTATATAGAAGGAGCCTTTAGGAATATTTCGCGGGAGGGCCCAAAATGTGTATACCCGGCACAGACTGTATGCACAGAGAGGCTAATCGGGACTGAACCTACAGTTTGAATTGGGATTCGAACCACTGTGTCATGTGCTTCCACTGGGTATTGAACATGGGATCCCGTGATTACAATGCGACAACGTTACCACTATGCCATCAGGTAGGGCTGCTGAGAAAAGGAGTTACAGGGATTATTTATTGACTGAGTTAGGTTATTTTATTTCACTTTTCTGCCACATTTGGCCAATTACGATGATGAGGATGAGTGATGATTAGAGGCACATATTTTTGGTAAATAAAAAAGCAAAATTTCAGTACAAAAACAGTCGATTTCGGGTTCAAAAGCGGTAAATAAAATAAAATTTCGGTGTTATAGTGGTGAATAAGCACATCAAAAGTGCTATATAAAATTACATTTTGGTTTTAAAATTGTGAATATAATCCAAAATTTGATTTATTACATAAAATAAACTTACCCCTTCTAATAGCACATTTATTTATGTAGTTACCAGAGTATTAAGTTTATTCCTGTGTAAAGGGGTCCTTTTTTTGGTTCTCAAATATTTACAGCAGAATTAATCAATTTTCCGTGAATTGCATAAGTCACAGGATACTTCCGACTTCAGAAAGTGTCACGTCTGTACATAAACGGTAAATTTAGTGTTTAAGAGTATATTTCGCATTTTGCAGTTCATTTCGCATTATTTCGTGACAAAACAGGGTAGAAAAATGCACCTCACACCTTTCAGAAACATGAAATATGAACATTACAGCATGTTATTTCATATTTCGTGTTTTTGTCAAAAACTAAGTTTGCATACCTCTAGTGATGATATGATGAAATTGATGAAGGGACACTCGCAAATAACGCCCATGCCCAGGCTGGGATTCTAACCTTGTACCCCTGGCACACATTGTATGTCGCTTGCGCCAAGAAGTCATTGATAGTGTGGTTTCTCCTGAAGCGGTTCTTTCTTATGCATCTTGTAAATGGAAGAGTGCAATTTGGCTTTGTGTGAAGATCTTGGAAAATGCCAAGCAAATGTTTGAAAAAATTAAACAGGCAGATTGGTTCATGTTTTGTCGAGGTTACAGGTGTTCAAGAGCTGCAAGGAATTTTTGAAAGGCTGTTAATCTGTTCAAAGATCAACATCATGCTGGACAACCTTCAACTTCGAAAAGTGATGAAAATATGGAAAGTGTGAAAGATCTTGTGTTGTCTGACCATCCATTGACCGTAAGAATGATAGGTGATGATTTGAATTTGAGCCATCAGGAATTGGGCATTGCCAACACTTGGATGATTCACCATGACAATGCCCCTTGCTGGAAGATGATCTCTATGAATGAATTTTTGGCTAAAAGCATATTCCTGTGGTTTCTCAGCCCCTATATACCTGATATGGGTGTCTCTGGCTTTTTTCCTTTTACAAAATTAAGGATCAACCTCAAACAATGCCTTTTTGGGACAGCGGACAACATTGATAAGATTGGGAACAACCAACTAAAGGTGACTCCAATTACAGACTTCCAGTGCTGCTATGAATTTCGGGAACATCATCTCCATAGGTATGTGGCTCTGAAGGGAAATATAAAGGACAAAGTTGATTTGTTGGTTGAACATGCATGCACACGAATTTTGAAACAGTCTCATTACTTTATTGACAGACCTCGTATATAACAAGTGCACAGCACACTTATCATTCGTAAAGGTGATAGATGCTAAGGTACTATGTTCATTTACATAGTTATGGTCATTGCTCAAAGTGCAAATTCCAAGATGGGAGGACTGTTTGGCCGGACCATAAGCCTTGGTTGTCTCATCATAATTGAGTGTTTTAATTGAAAAGCAAAAGTGTAGGATGGGGTTAGCTCATTCTCATTCGCATCTTGGGATTTTTTTTTTAAGTAACTTGATATTCATAATATGGAAGAGAGAGACGCGGTAGTATATAAATACGGAGAAACTAGTACTCACTTTTTATCTGCGAAGCTGTTTTTTTACTTTTTCAATTAATTTCAGTGGCCACTGCCACCATCCTCGTTGGAACTTGCTGTACTGTTGCTTGGCGTGCGTCTTTTGTTTGTAGTTCTCTGGCTGCCGCTAGGTGCACTGTTGTTAACTGTGCGTCTGGGTTTGTGTAGTCTGCTATTTCCGGGCGATAACTGTTGTAGTAGGGGAATTCAAGTGTAATGCGCTTGCCTGCTATCGATGTTTAGCTGGTGCGGGAAGTGCATTGTGGCATGCGTTGCCCACACGCTCGTAGACACCAAAATCAAGGAAACGCACACCATAATTCACTTCCTGCACGAGCTAAACATGGATAGCAGGCAAGTGCATCACACTTGGATTCCCCTACTACAACAGTTATCACCTGGAAATAGCAGACTACAAAAACCCAGACGCACAGTTAACAACAGCGCACCTAGCGGCAGCCAGAGAACTACAAACAAAAGACGCACGCCAAGCAACAGTACAGCAAGTTCCAACGAGGATGGTGGCAGTGGCCACTGAACTGGGGCGCCGTCTTGTCAAAATTATTGTGGGGGCTCTGATCACTGAAATAAATTAATGAATGACTCACTCTCTCCCTTTTTTAAGTTTTGTCCTCAGTGTTCGGAATCTCATAAAAGCCCATGAATTCCTCAAAAATATCAACATTTTTATTCACAGTTCGAATGCAGAATATTAATTGTCCATGGATGGATATGTCACAAGTTTCGTCAACCATAATAGCAAAATATTCCCGACTTCTAATATCTGCTACCACGGAGCGCAAAACAGATCTCCCTAATATATCAATGATCTCGTTCTGAATGTCATGTGAGAGCCATTTGTAGCCCGAACGTCCCATCAACTATCCTAGTTCATGCACATCATCTTTTGAAACTATTTTTAGTAAACATTTTAATAATACTCATAATTACATACTTAGTATATAGCAATAAGTCATGTGTTTTGCTGTCTCTGGTCATAGCCCCCCCAAAGTTGATGGTTTAGCGTTCTCAGCTCCTCAAAGTTGATGGTCTAGAACATTTCAAATGTGTATTGAAAGTTAAGTTCATGTGGCACAATTCAGAGTAAACTTTACAAGAGAAGCAAAATAATACATTAGATACTCTTAAAAATTATTTGGGGGCTCTGCCCCCACATCGTTAACATTGGGGGGGCTCGAGACCCCCCAAGCCCCATGGAGTCGGTGCCTATGCCACTGAAATTAATTGAAAAAGAAAAAAAAGCTTCGCAGATAAAAGTGAGTACTAGTTTCTCCGTATTTAACCTGATATTGTGTTCAATTTTTAGCTATATTTTAAATTTTCCAGCATTATACTTTCAAACTTTCATGGTTCCAATTCAGCAAGATGTAAAATTTCCCCATATTTTACATTTTCCAACATTTTATGTTATTTTACCTTGTTCCACTGAAACCATGTAAAATCGACGTTCCACTGTATTCTTTTCACCCATGTTCATAGACATGGAATTTTCATGATAACATTTAACATTAAATTTTAGCTAACCATGTATTACAATAATTTTAACAGTTTGACATTGAAAATGATGGTTCGTTTTACTTGTTTACACTTCGAAAGAAAGAAGACTAGTTCTGCAATTTCCAAAAAGAATGAACTGTGAGCTCTCTTCAAATTTCCCAGCACCAAGGGAAATTCCTTTCATGTGACGACACTCTGCTGGAGTGCTTAGAGTGAAATGTTGCCAGCTTTTCCTGAAAATTGTTCCTGAACTTCAAACAACACCAAGAATGAAAAGAACTATAAAGATGAACAAATACGGGAAAATCTTAATTCAAGTAACGCTCTGGGTAAACATGTAGGAGTAACTAGATAAAAACTGTCGGCAACGAAAATGTTATGTAAATTATCAATGACTCTATTTGCTTCAAAATATATTTAAAAAATGTTGACATCTTTATCTTTGCCTTATCCTAAACTTATCAGGTTGCACTTCATCTGATGAATACTGTCTAACGTTAAGATGGAGTATGCATTTAGCATCCTGATTTCATACAACAGTCAAGGCTGTAAGCTTATGGACTTGCAACTGTCTGTTGCAAAAGTGCCAAAGCATATGTTTCCAATCTGGCAATAAACTATGTGAACTGGACACACTGCTTAGTGGGAGTTGTTATCTTCATGCCAGGTGTGGTAAAATTTGCATTTTTTATGAACAACCAGAACTTCTTTAATATTTTAAATATGCCAACTGTGAACGTCATAAGGGAGGATAAATTCCAGCCCCCCCTCCTCCTTTGGAATTTGTCATTCTTCATTTCAAATTAGAAAAAAGCAAAGATCTTTTTCATATTTGATTTCATAAATAAGTCCGGCTATGTGACCACGTGGATTAAGGCATCAGGCTTAGGTCTCGAGCAACTGGATGTGTGCTGGTTCGACTCTCCTGGAGAAAAGTTTTACAACATCTCTCCTGAGATTTCAGCCAGTGTATGGGACCATCCTGATTAAATTAGGGAGCTAGGAATGAGTAATTTAACCTGGCCACGCAAAGGTGCAACAATGACTGGAGGTTTGTCATGCTGATCACACGTCACCTCGTAAGTGGTTGAATCATCTCCCACATCTGCTGAGGCTAGTGAGAGTGAGTCCAGCAATTGGTAAGTATCTACTCCTGACCCCAGGGCCAGGGCAATTGCCCCGGGGCCCCCACCAAAAGGAAGATGTGAAGGGCCTCCACCAAAAAAATGAGATGAGTCATACATCGAACAGCTGACTATAGTTGTGCGCTATATGGAAGGGTTATCTCCAAAAGAAAGGTTTCTGACCTTCTTACCAAATTGTGGTCATACTGGGTCTGCTATTGCTAATGCGTTATTGGAATTTCTAGACCATTATAAGATTGATATACGTGACTGTCGTCGCCAATTGTATGATAATGCTGCGAATATGTGTGGAAAGTATAAAGGCATGCAAGCTCTCGTCAAGAAATAAAAATAAACTAGTAGAGCTAGTACCATGTTGTGCCCACTCTTTGAATCTGGTGGGGAAAGCAGTGGCTAATGCATGTCCTGCAGCTGTTCATTTCTTCGATTTTGTACAACGGCTTTATGTGTTCTTCACAGCATCATCTCACTTATCAAACATTGGTGGATAAGTGACACTCGGTGAATGTAGAGCAGATGCCACAAAAGCCATAGTCCAAGGTTATGAAAAATTTAGGGAAGCTCTTGTTGAAATAGGTAATGGCAAAGAAGAGAAGGGTATTGTAAGAAGTGAAGCGAATTGACTCTCACGGCAGATATCGTCCCTGGAAATGGCATTGTTAGCCGTCTTCTGGACATTTTAGAGAGATTTGATGCTACGAGCAAAACACTCCAGGATCCAAGGTTAGGTCTTCAGTCTGCCATTGACATTTTGAGATCTTTAAAGAAGTTTGTACAATAAAAAAGGAACTAGTTTTCTGAATATGAGGAGATAGCCAGAAAGAGAAGTTGCACAGAAGAGTACAATAAGGAACACTCACGTCAGCGGGTGAGAAACGTCCGACTGAATCCTCTTGACTATGAAAATGAACCTCAAATCCACCTCTTGCCCAGTGAACATTTCAGAGTGGAAAGTTTTCTACCAGTGACTGATCAAATCACCTCATCACTCGCAGACAGGATTTTTCCCTATGAAACTGTTGCAAAGAGGTTCAGTATTCTAAATGAACTTGCAGTGGCAACTCCATCACAAATTACATCTGCAGCTCGCGAGCTTGTGAGCATTTACGAGGAGGATCTGGAACCCTCGCTAGAGAATGATCTGATACAGTTTGCATACCTAGTACGCAGTAGCAATGTCAAACATCAGGAAGACATCCCAATGGAACTGTCTATGTATAATATTGTATGTAAGGTCCCGTTCTGCAGTACATTTCCCAATGTCGAAATTCTCTTTAGAATGTATTTGGTCTTAATGGTAACAAACTGATGTTTCTCAAAAATGAAATTAGTGAAAAACAGGCCATGGGACAGGATCGCTTATCCAATCTCTTTTTATTAAACACTGAACATGAACTTCTTCGTGAATTGGACTTTGATGATTCTATAGTAGATGAATTTTCGGCGAAGAAGGCAAGAAAAGTGTGTCTACTATAAGTGTTAAGCCATTGGGAATTTTCTTGAAGAAAGTGTAGTTACTACAATTTCCGCAATGAACCTGTCGGTAATTGTCCAGTAGATGGACCATGGATATGTAGTGACATGGTTACTCTTAATTGTAAATAATATCACTTATAATAAATTATGTACGTAACTACAGTCTACTGCTCAGTTCTCTGTTTCCCTCTGAAGCCCCTTAGTATTTACTATATATTGTAGTTATGGTGTTCATAATATACTGTATATATTTAGATGTAGAATTTTACTGCTGCTATAGCGCTATAATTTTCGTCCTGTAACTTTATTTTACTGCGCTATTCTCCCTGCAAACCTATCTGTGATATGTTCGATTGTGAATGACTGCTGACTCTAAAATCAGGTCTACCATTTCAACTGCTGAAAATCGGTGGTTAACATATTGAGTTAATAAAGCTCCTAGTAAAAAATAATAAAAAAATGGGGGTGGGGCACAAAACATTTTGCCCAGGGGCCTCCATAAACCTTGATACGGTCCTGCCTGGCCCTCAAGGGCTATTGTGCCACAGGTTATTTTAGTTGATAAATAAATGAAGCACAATTAATCAGTAATCTAACCAGTGGCGGAGCGTGACCTTTCCAACAGTGTAAGCCTAGCATGATGAAGGTTATTTCCCGTTGTGCTTATTTTTGGGCTGACATGGTTAGTGATTTATCCACACACATCGACCCCCCCCCCCAATTTTTTCAGAACACTTCCCTGGAATTTTTCACCAAATCAAAAATTCTGGATATCTGATAATTAAGTCAGTGTTATTCCTATCACAATGAGTAACGTATCGATAAAAAATATGCAAAGTTAGATAAAATGAATAATAACAATAATAATAATAAACAAACGAAAACAAAAGGAAACAGAGAAGTGCTGAATACTTTTTACAACCGCATAACCAAGTATCAGCTCCGTATCATGAATCGCAAAATCGGCGCACTTTATTTTTCGTTTCTGTTACTATGTCTGCTAGAGAAGGAAGGGGTGGGCCTACCTATGTCCACAAGTTTCTTCTTGGCAGCAAAATCCTTGCTGGACAACGGCGTCTTCAACAAGTTCTCCACCCCACCGCACAATCATACTCATTTTATTCCATAATTCACTTCACTACTGTATCACACCACAGCACAGGGACGACATTCTGCTTTTCAATAGATGGAATTCGCAAAAGCAATACCTCGAGACTTTAACAAACACAGAGCAAGAAGGGGGAAACAAAAAGAAACCAGATCCAAAATCGGTCACTGCTCAAAGCAGTGATCTTTCGGACTGTGAAGGGAATATCCCTTTCGGATATAAATAAATTCCCTCTCTTGCCTTAAAATCCTCTATATTTAGTAAAAAAAAAAATGCAATATAAAATATAAAAGAAATGCTCACAAATTGTAGGGATATATCCAGAAATTTCTATCAAAGGACATGTAAGTGCTTTCTTAGGATACTGTAAAAGCAAATCTAGCACCTAAAAGATCATAAACAGGCTTTTCGTACGTTGTTCGAAGAGTGTTTGAGTCACGGTCTATGTAATTAATAACATTTGGTTCACATTTGACATGAAATTTGTAAAATTGCTTCAATCTTCAGTTTTCATTAACATTTATTTATTTATTTACTTATTTATTTCACTTTTTAGCTCAATTATTACCAGCTGAGTTCATACATAAACGGAAAACAGAGATCTTAATATGTCTAATGTTTATGCTCTCCTACAAGCGAAAAACAGAAACAACAAGAATTTAGCACATCAATGTGTATCTAATTTTCCCGTATCCCGCTCATTTCTAGGTTTCTTCTTTTCTCCCTTCATGTTAGTTTTTTGCTTCAGAATTCCCTGTTCCTGGAAAAAAAAACCTTCTTGAAGCACCACCGGCTCAAATTTCCTTTGCAGTCAACCATTCATAGCCGACAACGCTGGAGCCCCTCCTCTTGTACGACCTGTGTCTCGCTGGCGTGTATTCAGTGAAGCCAACCCAAGCATAATGGTGCTAAATCTCGCACAAGTTTAAAAAGTCGTTTGTAAGTTGGAGATATAAATAAAACAACAGGGCCACTTTTCGTTCTGGTTGAATTTTCTCAAACTTTTCACATAACGTGGAACCCATGCCGTTGGTTGAACCATTCGAATTTATATTTGTTTTTGTTATAAATTAATATTTATAATATGAAAATCCCAGAACAATTTAGTAGTATGTAGTATAATTTCGGAGTTTAAACGACACCATGGATGTCCAGAAGGGGCAAGGCAAGAAGACACTTCCTAAAATAAGAATGTCAACCATTTTCACACATACAATTTCATTTCAGTCACATCAAATTGTTAATTATTGTAAGGGCGTTGCAAAAAAATGTTAACTTCAAATTGAATTAGTATATTTTGAGAAGGGAAATATACCTAGTTTACCCCAATCCCTGAAAAAGAAATACTTTGCTTAATCCTCCCTGGTGGAAAGAAATACTGCGGACGTCCATGAACAACACTTTTTCTAAACATGAGGTTTGCAACGCTGCTGTAAGCCTCTGCCCGTAGGTTTACACACCTAGGGTTTCGACGCGCTCTTCTCTCTATATTCCTCGCTCTTCTCCTTCCAGATACGGTGGGTGACGGTAGGCACTGCTCCTTCGCGGTCAGAAATTTGTAAGGCAACATTCAGACGGCTTACAACTTTCCCAAAGCAAAAGGCGGGAGTTCTCATGTGCCATCTGGTGCTGAAGTGTTGCAATCTAACAAACAGGATCTCGAAGACTGGTATCGGGCCGAGATGAACTTTGAAGTTTTTACGAATTTTGCCATATAATTACATACATTTTACTAGAACTAATAAAGTGTAAGCCCGGCTTACACGGCTTACATGGACGCTCCGCGCCTGAATCTAACCCAATAAATGTAAAAGGGGAAAGGAATTGGTTCAAAAAGTTAAAGCAAAAAGTAAATGGTTCCATGAGTTTTTGAGATTTTTGTGTGAAAGGTCACACAATGTAAACCTCATAATTAAAATTTCCTGCCTGTTTCTTGAATGAGGTATGTAAAAGTTGTTAATAAAGAATGATAACTGAGAATTTTGATTTATTAACTTAATATCACATATTTGGTACATTGCTTTGATTTGCTACAAAACCAACACCTGTGAAACAATTTTGCTGAACTAAGATTTTCCATGTTATATGAGGGTTTTTGTTGAAAATTTCATTTTGCATAAACAGGTAACTTTTAAGTGCTCATATCTTGGGAATGAATAAAGATAAGCATGCTTGGGCTCACTACAAGAGGAAACACACTTGCATACTAAATAGCATCCACCCAGCATCCTATAAAGTGGGTATCTGCAGGAAACTATGGGTGGTAAAGGCGGCCAGAGTCGTGGTGCTGATGACATCACCCCCACCTTCGGCCATGATCAAGAAAGTGTTGAGCCCTAACTCCACACCCCTATACGCCTTCATGGGTGGTGCAAAACCCAGGTAGTACTTTACTTTCACTTGGGACATGAGGTGCAAAGTAATTTGTGATTTTGTAAATGTAACAATTACAACCTTGGTGACAATGAAGTTCGACCAGAAAGGAATACGTGATTAAATGCACAGAGGCATAGACGGTGGAATGGGTGACCTGCAGAAGTGACGCATGTGTGTAAGAGGAGGCGTGTGAGCAGGCAAGAATCGTGATCCCAGCATGTTGCACCCAAGGTCACGTAAAGAACGGAAACGGGGAACTATACGCGTGACATTAAACTTCGACCAGGCACCAGACCCATACGGAAATTCCAGATAGTGGCGCATTCGACGGAAGCATGACGTCACGGACACGATAAGGGAGTCCGCCGTATATAAGCGCGTGCTGTACACCGAGGAACCGCAGTGCATCATCACCATGGCCAGGGGCAAACCTATTGACAACACCGTGAGGAGAAGAGTGGTGGAGTTGCAACGGGATGGACTCAGTGAACGGGAAATAGGGCGCCAACTGAACTTACCCAAGTCAACCGTCCACTGCATCATCAAACACCACCAAAATACGGGTACTACAGAGCCAGGTAAGGCCCCCCGGTCGAAAACGCCTGCTGAGCGTGCGTGACCTACGGATATTTAGGGGCTATATCCAGACCAACAATCATGTTTCTGTGGCCGAATTACGACTGTGGACTCGAGAACGCTTTCACATTGAAGTGTCAACCAGAACCATTCGCCGTTACCTACAGCGATGCGGTTACCGAGTGTACAAGGCGAAACGTAAACCCTTCCTTTCCATGTTGAACAAAGGCAATCGACTACGGTGGGCATGAATGTACCGGGGATGGATATTTCGGCAGTGGAACAGGGTTTTGTGGACGGACGAATCCATTTTCAATGTTGTGTACGGGAAAATACGGAAAACAGTCATTTGTCGGAAGGAGGAACAGAATGAAGCAAAATGTTATGCACGTCGGGTACAGAAACCTGCGTCAGTGATGGTATGGGGATGCATGACGGCATCTGGGGTTGGCCCACTACACGTCTGTGAGGGCATTGTGAATGCACACGCCTATACACGCATACTGGAGCGGCATCTTCCCACAGTGCGAAGGCACCTGTTCCACAGGCGGCGTCTCATCTTTCAACACGACAATGCCAGGCCTCATACAGTGCGGCTGACAAGAGAATGGTTGACTCGCCATCACGTGCGAACTCTGCCATGGCCACCATCGAGTCCCGACCTCTCGCCCATTGAGAATGTGTGGCGTGTTCTTAAGCGACGTGTGCAACAGAGGGGACCCATTCCCAGCCTCGGACCTACTGAGACAGGATGTCTCGTACGTCGCTCCCTTCGACGCCCGATCTAAGGGCGAAGCGTCGCCGGGAATCGCTGGAAACGACTTCGTCGTCAGCTAGGAGTTCGTCTGGCAGGAGCAATGCCTCTGTGCCTTTACATTCGAAACAGCCTGCTGTTCCCCTTCGTCGCTGGGAGAAGCCGCCTCCAATTTTGATCTACTCCGACTACCCCGGAAGTATTGCAGAGAGGATAAGCAACTTCGTTCCACAGGGTCAATATACCTTCTCATATAGAGGAAACTGCTTGAAGGTTTCCTGTTCGACAGAAGAATACTCAAGTAGAATTAGGACAAGGTTAGCAAATGGAAGCATGGGAGAGCCCGTGCAATTCGCCCAAGGATCCACTTCTCACCAATCACTTAAAGTGATAATTCGACATATTCCTGAAGACTACAATTCTCGACTGATAGAAAGAGCACTTCGACAACTTGGATTTTATGCACTCCAAGTTACTCAACTTCGTTCCAGAACGCAAACTTCACAAAAGAGGGTTTCGGCAGACACTAGATATTGGGAGAGGGACAACCACTTTCTCCCCCTTTTCCTTGTCGAATTAAAATACAGAGATCCTCGTCCAGGGCAAAACGATCGTTCTGCCCACGAAATACTAAAATTGGACTCCCTTGCTGGCTTTTCCATCAAGGTGGAGAAACGTCGACCCCAGGACATTCTTCAATGCCATAAATGCCAACGGTTTGGGCACGGGAGCAGATTCTGTGAGGCCAAACCTAGATGCGTGAAATGAGCCGGGGAACATCTGATTGACGAATGTCCTCGACGTTCCCTGAAAATACCAGCGAAATGTGCCAATTGTTTTGGCACGCATACTGCAAATTACAAGGGGTGTCCCTTGTATCAAAAACTCGCAGCGTTGCGTCGCACCCAACAACGCCGCGACCTTCCAGCTGCAACTCGCCAGCGGAGGAAGGACGTCCAATCAACGCCTTCCATTCCAGCTACCTCCATTCCTCCTTCAACGAAGCCAGTAGCAGAAGTTACGAAGCAGCCTACGTCAGCTGCCCCATTAAATTCCTCAACTCGGTCAAAGGGGACCGAAGTTCCAGTACAGCCGTGCCTGCCAACAGCCCAGCAGCCAACTCAACAGCGATCATCAGTGAGAAGCGTTCCTCCTGAAGATATACAGATGGTGGAAGATTTAGGACAACAATCTGTTGCCCTAACCCGCATCCAACGGCTATTACGCTACTTCCAGGATCCGGAATTCCTCCGGACACTACAGATATTGGTTGAAGGTCTCCTCAAACTTCACACTTTAACCGACGGTCAGGAACGATTTAATCAACTTTCTACGATTATTTCGCTCCTGTGATTTGTGTTTTATGTTGTATTTTATCGTGTCGTCTATTTTCTTGGGTTTGGGAACATATGCCATATACCCTCTAGCGACAGTTGCAGAGTGGTCTCCTGAAATTATCTGATGTAACCCCAAAAATGTTGTAATTGAATAAATTAGCGATGCCTGTAAATGATAACATAATTCAAGATGCATGTCTCATTATGCCGATGTTCTGACCAGTGGCGGTCCCTCCATGGAACAGAGGGAACAGGCTGTTCCCTCCTACTTACTGCGCTTTTGGGCTATTTAAATTATTTATATTAACATAATAAGAACACTTTTCTCTCGAAATCAACGTTTCCAAAAGTAACACTGAAGAAAATCTTTCACCGTGGCTGGACGTTTGTTGACGTCATCTACCCCCAACGCATCATGGTTCTCACCCCATGCTCTACCATGGTCTCTTACTGTCTGAAGCCGAGTATTTCCGACCACGTACGAAGATAAAAGATCCTCATGGTGCCGCGGAAGCTGAACTCTCTAGCTGTTCCCTACGAGAGACATAGCGAATTCGTTTTCCTTCGAGCTATGTGCTAAATTTTAATTGCGTCGTAGTGATGGTTTTGAGTGTAGTAAGTCTATAGTTTCCTAATCTCATTGTAAAATTGCGTCTGTCATTCATAACGAACTGGAAAAATCTTCTACAGTCTAAGCGTCTGCTAAATGCCTTGGCTAAACGCTGGGAAATAGCTTCCGAGGGAACAGCTCACATCCACCTGTTCCACCAACCCCAAAGTTTCAAGGCATGCAGTGGCAGGACAAGAAGCGAATGTTGCGAGTGTTGTATGATCGACCGGCTGAGGACGAAAGCCTTTAGTTCATTCAACTTTGCAGAAAATACAACAAACCAACACATATTCTAACTGAATTAAAAACTAAAACGAAATCATACACAGAGCATTTTCAAACGAGTTACTACAACTCTGTAAATTATTAACTGAATATTCTTCCAGTGGCAAATTATATTGTTGTCCTTGTTTAATCCTGAGAAGGGAGTGTGGAACAGGTCGGGTTTTGTCACATTAACAACTTCTACTAACAGGGTGGCTACTCACCGGGAATTTCTTGAATTCCGGGAATTATGCGTGAATTATTGGCTCCGGGAATTGTGCGTGAATTCTGCTTGAAATTTTCTCTGTAGACATGAAAAATTGCAACTTTTTAAAATCCCAATTCCATTGAATTTATACATATTTATTAGTGACCTGAAACAAGTTTTTCACAGTTTAGGTTTTATTTTTATTGAGGAAGGTAAATAAAGCTGCGTGGAAAATAAAACAGAATTCTCTCAATCCATTTGCTTTGTTAGTTTTCTTTGAAGAACAATCCATCTGATAGACTGAAGATTATTGCAAGATAAAATATCTTGAAGTTGATTAGGTAAATTTAAAATTCTTATAGAATTAACAATTTTTCGTAGATTACCATTTCCCGTAACATATGTGACTTGTGTTTGTAGATGTATTTATAGTCCCGAGTAGCAGTGGCGTGCCCAGGATTTTTGTAAGGGAGGGGTTACCTATACTTTTTCTCGGTAGTCCGCCCTCATTTTGTCATATTTTCCTACCATTGACGTTCTTTTTTTAGGAATATTGGGCCAAAGGGGGGTATAACCCCTACCAACCCCCCCCTTGGGCACGCCACTGCCGAGTAGCTATGTGAAATGACAAATGTAAAATCCGCGCCTTAAATTATATATATGTACCGTCCAAGTGAATTAAAATTATTGGATTCATTGGAATCGCACAAACCATATATTGTTAATATAAGTATTTGTTTGTGTGTATGTGTGTGGGTGGTGAGAGACTGTAAAACCTTAGTTTGAAATAGAGAAAACATCTGCTTGAATTTTTGTAAAGTTCGCTTTGAAAACCGGGAATTATACTTGAATTTTATTATGGTCCTACAGTAGCCACCCTGACTAATCTAGCGAACGTCATGAAAAACTCAACCATCTGTGTGCCATTATTGGATTGAGAAAGTTTGAATTACAAGAATACTCAACTCTATGAAAAAACGTCAACTTAATCTACGAATAAAGAGATGAAACAGGTCACGACAAAATATTATTTTCTTTCTCTGATGACTCACAAATTTATATCAAATTTTTCTTTGTTGAGCATTAACAATTTTATTTTTAATGTTTTCTTTATATTATATCACATTTGCTTTAAAATTATTATTGTCATATAATTTTAAAGTGCCTCATGTTTGTCACTTCTGACATTTCAATAAGGGTTGAATTTTACTTGATCTATTGTATTATATTAAGACACCCATGCGATGGGGAGCAATTGCAGGTGACCTGTTCCCCTGCCTGATTTATCACCGCACGCCACTGGTTCTGACCGATTCAAACGGTCAAATAAAAAAAAAAGAAAAAAAAAAAAGAGGGGACCCACGACAGTGGCTGCTCTTATCGCCTGCCTGCAGGAGGAATGGCACCGCATCGATGTGGAATACCTTGAACGACTCGTCCGCAGCATGCCCCGACGCATTGTCACAGTTATTCGCCGACGGGGCGGCGTCACACCATGGTAAAAAGGATCCCCTCTAACAGCGGTCGAACTTCAATGTCACGTGTAGATGGACGAAAATGTTTTATTTTGTGTGGACACCATACATTGCTGCGTTGCAGCGGAAATTTGTGTTTTCCTTTGTTCCATGTAGCCTGCTGAATAAAATATGTTCAGCATATGCATGTGTTCTCCTTCTTTCACAACGCACTCCTATATTTGTGACTGGTCGAACTTCATTGTCACTAAGGTTGTATTTAGCAAATAATCCTGGATGCTATTTTTATGCGCTGTAAAAGTTTCTGTTCTCCCCCAACCTCTCCAAAAAAGAGAAGTTAGGCCCATTTATTGTCTTGCTTACAGATCCTGTACAGCATAAAGTCGCGCATCTTCCTCATCATCCCTTCAGCTCGAGACAGGGAGAAACCTGCTGCAATTTACCCCTCCCATCCCAACGTGAGTACGAGAGTAAGGTAATAATTATATATAGAATATTTATGCATTGGTCTATGGTAAGATGCACGATTTAGCTTATTCAATTCTGCGTTAATCGCTGGTAACCATCCCCCCCCCCCCGGAGGAGGCCTTCAATTTTTTATCGTCGTGAGAACAGAAAAGTGCCGTTACTTGGTGTTTTCCAAATGGTCGCTCTGAAATTCTGTAAATAACAGGTGGTCCGATCGTGATGAAATTAAATACGGTGCAGGTAGAAACGTTTTAAATACAATTGTTATTTTTCAGACCCTCAAAAAAACTTTCTACAATCTCTTGTGACAGGCACGTTCCAAAACCGGGGGGGGGGGGGGGAGCAAGGAAAGTTTACTTTCTCTTGTTAGACAAGGCTTAGGATTAAGAGGCCATAGTATGGAGGCAAAAAAATGCGGAGCAACTATCCCCTAAATCGTCACCACTGTTTAAGGCTGTGATTTTAATCAGAACGTGAAATCGGAACATTTTTTACCACTAGACTCCTCAGTTTCCATTACTTGTGTGCCGGAACCATCTTAGTATGTATGTTCGTCCACTTCTTCTCATCAGGCATCAACACATCTGTGTACTAGGTAACCAAAAGTGTTTTTACGAAGCTGTTACACATGCACGGGATGGACAATCAATCCACTCGACAACAAGAGATTCAAACTGTGTGCTGCGAACTGGACGCACACAGTTCTCGAATATTTCTCTGATTCGAGCCTGAACACCACTAATGTGTCTTGTCCTCCCATGTTTGCAGCTCTTTAAAAGCCGAAACCCACCAAATTGTTCATATTCAGGCCTAAGCACTCGCAAGTGTTCAAAATTGTCTGTCACAGCTTCCGCAGTCTTGTCATATATCGGCACGAAACAAAGGAAGTTTTCTATAGAATACAGCTGGATCGCGAAACAATTATTGCACAGTGAAAACCCTTCCGTTCCCAACACATATGTTTCTTCTCCCAATATGATCAAATGCTTACTCATTTAGGTATCTCCAGTGACGTTCCCAAGGGAGGGTTGGTGGGGTCATAACCCCATTTGACACAGTCCTTAAAAAAAAGAACGTCAAAAACAGGAATATATGGCAAAATGAGGACTGACCACGAAAAATAGTATGCGTAACCCCTCTCCCTGCCGAAAATCGTTGGCACGCCACTCTTTATCTCGGACACATTTTTAAAATTCAACTCACCAGCAGTTTTCATAATTTCGTATTAGAGACTGAAGTAAAGTACCTTTAACACGATCAAATAAATCATGAACAAGTCCTTGAATTGAACGCTTAAAAAGAAATGATGTCAGAGACAACCCCATTTTTCTCATTGGATCCAAGGTTCGGTCAAAGAATTTCTATTTAGGAATGTTTCTAATTAACGAACGCGTATTTATATCCTCAGTATATTCTAGAACGTTGCGCAGATAAACTATTTATAAATATTGCCAGTAGTTAGACTCCTCTTATTCAAGAACATTCTCGCGCCTTCCAGAGATTAAAAACTACAACGAAATCGCTCTACGTGTGGCGATACCTTTGCTGGGCAGCTTCCAAATACTGACAAGTCTCTACATAGTGCTCAAGTTTGCTGCGACAATACTGAAAGCTCAAGAAAAGTTTACGTGCAATATTATCAACAACAGGGTTATAGAACATTCTCCGTCTTGTCTTGATAAGCATTTCTCCCCTTAAATTATCGTCACATTATTAAAAAAGCAAAAATCCAAATTTTATCTAATGTAAACAGAAATACTTCCTGAATGTGAGTGTGTTTGGGGGGTGGCCTCGAGCCCCCTGATTCCCACCTTGGATACGCGCTATTATTAATAAGAGGGTTATAGAACATTCTTTGTCTTGCCTCGACAATAATTTCTCCTTAAATTATCGTCATATTATGCAAGAAGACAAATACCTAATTGTATCTAGTGTAAACTGAAACATTTCCTGGGGGATGGGTCGAGCCACCTGATCCCCACCTTGGATACGCGCTAGTAACAATAACAGGGTTATAGAACATTCTCCGTCTTTTCTTGATAATTATTTCTCTCAAATTATTATCAAATTATTCAAGAAGCCTAAATCCTAATTTTATGTAGTGTAAACAGAAAAAAATTCTAAAGGGGGCTCGAGCCCCCTGATTTCCACCTTGGATACGCACTATTAACAATAACAGGGATACAGAACATTCTCCGTATTGCCTCGATAATTATTTATCTCCTTAAATTATCGTCACATTATCTTATTTCACGCCACAAGAAACCAAAAACCACATTTTATCTAAAGTAAACCGAAAACTTTCGGGGGGTGCTCGAGCCCCCTAAGCCCCCTCTTTGGATACGTGCCTGTCTTGTGAAACAACTTTTTCCGAGTCCTACACAACGAAAGCCACGCTGTCGTCAGAAGAGGAAGGGCGGGGCTTGACAAAAAATCTTTTCGTAATACTGACGTCATGCGTAGAAGGGCGGGCATTGTGCTCCATATATGTGTGAGCAGGAAAGACTTGTAAAATGCAGCCAAATGCGGCACGCATTCACGTTCGTCAGCAATGCATACCATACAAGCAAAATGTTGGATACCTTATGAAATACTGAGAAGGTATTGTCGATTTTATTTATTGTTATATAAACCCTGAAAAGCACAAATATTGCAGTATTTTTTTTACGTGCAAGACAGATCGAGTATTAATTTCGACTCTTTAGTCCTTATACAGGTGCAGAGTCTACAGGGGGAATTCCCCGACTTGTTCCAGCTGTCAAATTTGACATTTTAGTTTGTATACACAAATGCATACAGTTTATGCCTCGGCATAATCGTTGGGAAATGGCGATGATACACAGATACACTGTCAGAAAAAAAAGGTAGAAATTGTATAGTTAACGTGTCTTACCTAACCATTTGTCTGTGTGTAATGGTGTTTTTGTGCGTGTATGGTAAACTTCCAGTTAAGTACAAGGATGATTTGTACGGTACAGACCTTTGGATTGTCTTAAGATTTGAACATCAGGGTCATAACTATGGAGGGACAGAGCGGCCATGTGCCCCTGGCATATAGAAATCGTGAATATTATAAGGTAGATAAATTTTAAAATTACCACATAGTTAAAATTTGGTGTCGTGTTAGTATCAGGATCTAGAAATTGGAAATAATTGCGAACCATTGACGCTAGCCCCACAAACCATTGGCGCTAGCCCCACGAACCATTGGCGCTAGCTAGCCCCACGAACCATTGACGCTAGCCCCACGAACCATTGACGCTAGCCCCACGAAACATTGGCACGTGGTTAGGTTAGGCAAACATAGTTAAAATTTGGTGTCGTGGTAGTATCAGGAATATATATATTTGGTTGCGAAACAAAAAAAATTGCAAAAATCGACAGTTTCCATTCCGAAAACTAACGCCTTATTTTAGCTTATTTTGCAATTTCTAGATGTTCTACACCTTCAGGAATGTTCCGCGAAGCAGATACGTAAGTACGAATGTCAAAAATTGACTAAACGAAAAAATTAGAGGTGTCCGAAGGATAGTAAATTTTTACCGGCGTCTTGTAGTTTTCGCTCGCTGCTGTCTCAAACACAATAATGATACGTTGAACACTACACAAACTAGTCACAATGGATCAATCACAAATCTAATGACACTAAACTGAATAACGTAACAACGTTGTCATTAATAAAATTACAAAATGTTATTCTAGCACAACAAAACGCAACACTCTACATAAAGCGCGGCCGCACTGCAAGCAGAAGACGCTCGTCGCAAGCGAAGGTGCTGCCAGTGTTTCGGTGGGGCACCGCTCTATTCACTTGGCTTACGGGAAGAAACCAAAGTGCGCACACTTTCTCTTCTATACGCTCTGGCTGTAGTGTGACAAGGTAATTCAGTTTTCTTTTAATTGTTAAACACTTCAAAGGGGGTTAGCTAACTGTTGTACGTCTGTTACCCTCTGACGTCATCGATGATACATATACGTTGTAGTATTTTTGATATTTTTTTTTACCAAGGGGCCCCCAATATTTTTGTTGCAGGGGAGCTCCAGGGCACTGCGCTACGCCACTGGATTCCAAGCTAACTGTTAGCATGCCCAACGGTCCACCAATCTTTTTGGCCACATGACCTTCCACCGATGTAACTTGTGTCCAACACAGGTGCTTTTTTTGACTGATCTTCCCCCTCCCTGGCTACAGCCCTGATTATATCTCCAATTTTGTCCAGATTCATTCGTTACCCTCTTTCTTGTTGATTATCCCTTATACTTCATTTTGTATTTGTTTCTCACTTAATAGGACACAAAAATGTGTTTCACGGCGTGGAAACTACAAATGACCAAGAAATTTGATCCCAAAGTATGGCCCACATAAGTAAAAGACGTCTGCTCCTTTCTTGAAGTACTTTCACTATTATTTTATTTGCAAAGAAAGAAGTTGTATGTACACTCAAAGACCCAAGTTTTCATCATGCTACAAATGCAATTTTTACATGGTCCGATTTCGATCACCTTTTGGTAACACATACTGCAGAGTTTTAGCGATTACTTAAAGATTTTGTTGAATATATGCTTTTGTGGTTAGGTTAGGAAGGTCAGGTTTCTTTCTCTTAGCATTAAAATAAAGTCCCTAAATGCATTCTACTAAGGTTCCGATTTACTTCTACATTCATTCCCACTAGTGTACGATACTTACTGTTACTTGCCAACGGAGAAAACCTTGTCCATGGGCAGTGCACATGCTTGCGTAAGGTAATTTTTTAATTATTTTTTTTTTCAACATAAATTAATTTTCTTTTTGAATCCAAACATTGCTCATTACTTTAAGGAAGGTTCAAAGTTCGTGTGCCAATGATTTCTACAATAATTAGTCTTCCTGCTAGAAGAATTTGAAAAAAAATCATAAAACAATCTGAAGCGTTGCCTACTCAAATAGTGGGGAAAAAATACCTTCCAAATTATAATGCTGCCAAACTTATCAGAGTAACAGTCCCGATTGTTTTACGATTTTTTAAAAATTCTCCTAGCAGGAAGACTAATTATCGTAGAACTTTGTCAATCATTGTCACATGAAATTTGAACCTTCCTTAATGTAATGAGCACTGTTCAAATTTCGAAAAAAGTTATTTATGTTTAAAAAACAACTTAAAAATTACCTTATGCAAACCTGCACACTTCCCATGGACAATTTATTTTCCATCGACAATCAACTAAGTATCATCGACTAGTGGGAATTAGTGTAGAACTAAGTGAACCAAGCCAGGCCTACCTAACCTAACTAGAAAAGCGTATATTGAACAAATTCTTAAGTAATCGGTAAAACTCCACAGTATGTGTTAATAGAAATAAATCGAAATCAAATCGTAAAAATTGTATTCGTAGCATGATGAAATTGCAATAAGACAAAAGGAACTTGGGCCCTTAACACTCCTAACCTAACAGCATGAAATTATAAACACCAAAAGATCTAACACTCCTATCAATATTTTCACTTCTATTTTGGCTTTGTAAGTTTTTAGTCGTTCTTGTTTGATTTACTTTATTTTATAATGCATTTTAAGGTAAAATAATTATAAATATTTATTGTAAATTTATTGACTTTTGTCATTAATAATTTGTTTTATGCAGTGGTAGGTAATCTTCCATCTATTGCAGGGCATGAAATTTCAAGTTTGAAGTCAGTTGTCGGACTAAGATCTTTGGTCGCAACTATTTTATATTGATAAATAATAAAAATATGAGCAATTATTAAAAAGAACCTACCTTAGGAATTAATGTTTGTGTAGTGCTGTCATTCTGCACTGAAGTCCCACTTATCAATCACAGCTGCTGGGTCAAACTCTGACAGGGGGTCGGTTCATTTACGGAAACTCTGAGGAAATCATCCAGTGTTTGTCTTCAGAGAGTTCCTTTAAGTAGTCTGAGTCTGTTGTGATAGCTGAAACCTCTCTTGCATGAAGCTGTGCTCACTGATAGAACAGCTCAAAATTATAACACCATTAAGCCTTGCACAAAATGTCAAAATTTGGAGCAAATTGGGGAATATTGCTGAACGATCCTCACTGTGAATCTTCTCCACCATCTGATTCAAAGCCAGGGAAGGACACAAAAGTTTGTATTCTGTCCACTCTGCTAACAGAACATTCATTTTCTCATTATAAAGGCTCGGTTTCAAGTACATGTAGAGCTTCTTTATTTCTTCTATCCCAAACTGAAGAATATTTTCTTTGGGAGGCCAACCCAAGGTGTCGAGAACATGCAGAGATGCAATCACATCTGTTGATATAGATTGCAGTCTTTCTGTGATGTACACCTTCACTTTTTGTCGTTCTCTTGCGGGTAGAGCTTCCTTCTGTTGCTGCACCTCGGGGTTTTGGCGCTGCACAAGGCAGTTCCAGATCTTGTTGTCTGCTTTCGCGGGGCAGTGTTTGCTCGCGTGCACAGGTGGGCTTTTTGGCGAACGTTTGGGGTCTGTGCTTGGTTTCTTGTCAGGAGGGGGGGGGGGGGCTGATTGGGTAGAGCTTTTTGTTGGAGAAGAGCAGGTTGGGTGGGTGTGCATACTCCTGATGGTGGGAAGCCAGGTTTTATTGAGGGCCCCGGTATTGGTGTTGAGGTTGGCGGGCATGGTCACTATAGTGTAGGTTTCTTTTGAAAACTTTTCTAGTGTGGATTTTGCTTGCATTATTATTTTAGAAGAGCCTATGCTATGGTTTTCGTCTACGAGGTGGCAAGAAAGGCCTGTTCTTCTCCTCCCAAGCCTGTGGTCAGCATTATGCTCCTTGAGCCTTTCATCAAGCCGGTGCTTTGTCATCCCTACATATTTGCCTCCACATGCGCAGGTGACCATGGTGTCACTTCTTGCATTGGGGTTGGTGTAATAACGTTTGAAATGGGTTAGGTGGAAGGCTATGGAAGGAGAGGGCTGGTCTGCTATCTTGAAACTATTTTCACTTTGTGCCTGAATTTTCAAATTCAGTTAAAAAAAAAGAAATTTAATATTTTGAGTTTGCCCTTTTTTTTTTAAAAAAAAAAAATAACTAGTACATTATGTTTCTTGTGTCGTGTATCATTAAATCAGAAGAATAAACATGCCATAAAATATTTTCACCGTTGCTAGCAATCTGCAGCAATATGGTAATGTCAGAGGCGAGGCCGTCTGGTCATCGAGAGATGCAGCGATGACAAAGCAAAATAATAAAAATATTGTTTTTTAAATATTTGAGAGAATAAGCAGAAGATAAGTCAGAATATTCGCATATTTCAGCGAAATTAGTGAAGTGACACCATGAAACAGCTAAAAATACACAAGAGATTCGCTAAGTTTAGCACATCGAAAGCTGGCCCAGTTCTACCTCCCTCCCCCCTGACCCATCCATGCTGTTTGAGTGCAATGGTGTCAGGCGGGCTAAGTTATCGCAGCAGGTCTGCAAATCCAAGGTGCTTCGACTGCTGGTTTCTCCCACTCATGAATAGCTAGCTGTTCATAAGATAACTTTTTTCCAGCCCCCTTGTTTACAAACACGGCAGAAATTCTATGACATCATCAAGATGAAACTTCTCGGAATGTCCAGCACTGTAAAGCATGCAGCGCTCTTATTTTTAAGAGAAAACACATATTGAAGAGCATCGCAAGGCAACTTACACAGAATACATGAAAGTAATGGTGCATAAGAAAAAATATATAAGTAAGCAAAAACATAAATTTCCCCACGGTTAGTGCTAGAAAGAACTGAGAAAAAGAAGCAGTTCTGGATCCATTGTATTTCTCCTTTTAATTTTTTTTGATCCTGCGGTTCAAATATAGATTTCGTAAAAAAATGTTCTTGATTTACAAAACACGAAGTACTTCCTGTTGTTTTGAGTTTACTATGCTTACAAATGACAATACTGATCAAGATTTTTGTTCTCGAGGTAACAGAGATACTTACTCAGAAAGAACCTTTTTCCTAACATATCTTACTTTCACACCAGGAATGCCCAAAAATATCAGGATTCTGGAAAATTTTAAATCTTGATTCGGAAATTTTTCTTACGGGATTTCGGAGGCAATCTAAGGAGAGAAAGGTTTAACAATTTTGCCATTTTTTTCTGGTAGAATTTATTAAGAAAGTTTTGTCTTCCTTATTTTATGATCACATCATGTATGAACACTGTTATCATCATTATCAAAGTCTTGCAATGACTACGTAAAAATGTCACACTTCGCCACTGGGTAAAGTCTACCATATACAATGAATTGCATAGCTATTCATGCTTGTACTAGTTGATCCTTCTTTAGGAAGGCCAATCCAATGCAAGAATAATTAATTTTAATCCAATCTTATATTAATCAATTAAATTTCAGAATATGTAGTTTATCTTAGTTGGACTCATGTTTTCTTAGTCCGCATTTGAAAAAAAATATGCTAACTTCTGTGAAAAAGGGGCTGGCGCCTAATTTATTTTTAATTTTATCTACCCCTGCATGTGTTTCTAAACTGTAAATTTTGTCTGTAAAAAATTACCTCATCAAATACTAACTTCTATACATAAAATGTCAATTCATAGGTTGCCAATTATGTCAGTCTGATACCTTGATATGCAAGAACAAAGACTACTTCGTACTCGTAAATTTTCTGGGTTGTATTTTTGTCATTACAAATGCATGAATCGTGTACAAAAAAATAAAATTTAAATAAAACTGCTTGTAAAGTGTCAGTGTGTTACTTCTAGAATTGCTTTGAAATTTGTTTTCTAATTTTTAAGTGAAAATGTAGGCTAACATGCATAATTTAATTAATCATGTCGTTTGCTTGCCTTGCTTGCTTTGCTTACAACGCACACAGTTGTAATACTGGAGCCAAGATGAGGGATGTTTCGCTGGACCCTGCAGACCGTTCCTTGTTTAATAGCCAACTGAACAGGTCTCTCTATGTTTTCTATACGCAGCACATAGAAGACTTCTCCAATATGTGGAAGGATCAGGTATAGGAATTTATAACAAATTTCTTGTCTATAATTACATTGAAACTCCAATTTTACGTTTCTGGATTTTTTATCTTTCTGCGTCTTAATTTTTTTTGGCATGGTTTCCTGATGAACGTAAAATCAAGGTTAAATTGTATTTGCTGTTACATGAAAATATAGGTTTCCATGTAATGCAATATAGCAAGGTTGCTACTCATCTGAAAAACCTGCAAAAAAAAAAAAAAAAACAGGGAATGGGGCTCTTCATTGCCAAACTTTTCCGGTGACGGCGCCACCCCTGTTGTGTCTCTAAATAATTTTGTTTGTCATTTGGTTGCCTTAAGCTTTTCATTGCAGCGCATATTCATACGTTATTGTCAATGAAGGTAAGATTTTCTCATGTAAATCTATAATTAAAATGGGTTTAGTAAAGTTTTAAGATTAAGTAGCAAGTCATAAGTTTCCGAAAATTACATTCTCCTTAAACTAAGAATTAATACATGAAAGCGCAGTGCCAGGGTAGCTGAAACGGGCAAAACATATCGTGTTTATGCACAAAGATCACTAAACTGCAAGTCATTTGGGTCGTCCGTAACTACCACGGATCGATAATACAAAAATTAAAATTTTTACACTACGCAATACTTTTTCTGGTTGCGCGTATGTGTAATTCAACGGCGGGAGTTGGAATCTGAGAAAGCACGAGAAACTCCCAAAATTATATATAAAAAAATATATATATTAAGTGCGTAAGCACATGATATTTATTATTATAAACTATGACACTATGCCCTATCCGATAACTTAATACTAACATATTTTTTTCATTGTATTTACAAGCAGACATTTTCCCTTGTATTTTCATCCTTTTTTGAAAACAATAATTTTAAAATTACAATTCCTGTAAATATGAAAACCCTAGAGGTTGCGAGAAATGAAACCGAAGATAAAACATTTTTTTGTAATAATTATTATTCTCGATAAATGTGTATATATAAAACAGAGCACCATATTTACTAGTCATGCGGAAAAATATGATATCATGTTAGAAGAAAAGAGTCTGTTATAAAAAAGACTATAAAAATAAAAATACAGTCACGTGGAATTATTATGTATTATTCCTTACCGGGTTTTCAACAATAAAGCACTTAAATTGTGAATATTGCATGTGACATAAACAAGTGCTGTGCAAATTTCAAGGCTTTTTTGAATTCTGATATCTTTTCTGTTGTTGACGATCGTCTTTTCGAAAATCTTATTTTTACAGCACTGATTATTCAACTATCATGTTCAGACACAATTTCAGAGGTTAAGATGAAATTGAACTTGAAATTTAATGTAATAGCAGCACCTTCAGCATCAAATTCCCCATGGATTTAAATGGGAGAGCAATTGCTGATCAAAAGTGTGGGGACACAACAGGGCTGGTGCCACCTACAATAGTTTGCTGTGACCAGGCCCGTTTGGCTTGTCAGGGAAAAATGAGGGAAATGTCAGGGAATTTTGCAGATCATCTGGAATTTACGTGCATTTTGGAGTTGTGCAAGAGGAAAAGTTGCAAAATTAACAAGCAGTACACTTCCACTTCTGGATTCGGTTCTTGTGATTCCACTCCCAAAAAAGATTCAGTTTAGAAACTTGTTTCTTTCGTTCTTATGATTCTCAGTCTTGTGCATATTTAAGGTTCCTTCGAATTTCTGTAATAAATTTTCACTTTCATAATACTAGATATTAGAAAGAATATCAAAGTAAAACTTGCAGTCCAGTTATCTGATTGATAACGAAAGTACATTGACAATATGATCATAATTATCGGAAAGGTTGGTGAAAATGAGGTTGTCTATTATTTTATAGATCGTAGTCTTCTTCCTATAGAATTACAATATACAAAAAAAATTTCTCCAGATGCTGTGAACTTATAAATATAAGCAAAACAGCAGCATTTTCTAAGACACTATAAATCAGTGAGAAAACGAAAAATTGTCTACGGTTTATGAACTTTTTCTGTTGTATTTATATTGTGGAGATCTGTTATGGTGAAATAATATATCTCTGTTACCTTAGCCTGAAGGCTAGATGCGTGCAATTGTAGCACCCAATACATTCGATTCCGATTGCACTCTTTGAATTTTCATATGTTCTTGTGTCAAGAATGAAATTTGCTAAAAAAAAGTTGTGAAAGTGAATATTCATAATAATTAACGAATTATATATTTAATTGAAAAACACAAAGTTCAAAAGCAAAAATCATGATGATAAACATGTCTGGAAAAAAATAATTTTTGGACTGGAAAACCTGGAAATGTCGGGGAATTTCATATTAAAAAAATCATAGCAACCCTGTATAGGGGCATTCCACAAAAAGCGGTCCTACTCTCCCATGTGAAGATCAAAATGAACCAATCTGGGAAGTACAGCTTGTCCACAAAAACATTCTGTGTTTATACACACATATAGCATCTCTCTCGGTACTCATATTTATATAAAATTGGTGCCATTAGAAACAGAAACTAAAAAAAAAATAATACCTAACTACCTACCTCAGTGGCACTCAGTGTGTGCTTCTCGTGTCAAACATTAAGGCAATATTCCCACTCATGTTACACGCGTTCCAAGGTATCTACAGTGACTGTCCCGATGGCGGCAATGATAAGACGTTTCAGATCTTCCAGATCTTGAGGCAGTGGAGGTACATATACAAGATCTTTTATGTGACTCCATAAGAAGAAGTCACAGACGGTCAAGGCAGGGGACCTCGGTGGCCACTTGCAGAACACATCATCTTTGTTTCCGGATCTCCCAATCCATCTGCCTTCAGGTTTCTCATTTAGAAAATTCCGAACATCGAGATGCGAGCGAGGAGGTGCTCCATCTTGGTGGAAAATAAATTCATTGTCTTCTTCTTCTAATTGTGGAAATAGCCACTCACTGAACATATCAAGGTAATTCATACCGTTGATAGTGTCCTCGTGGAAGAAAAATAGCCCATACACTTTCAGTTTGGATACGGCACAGAACACATTTACCTTAGAGGAGTCACGTTCAACCTCCAAAACAAAATGTGGATTCTGGGTCCTCCAAATCCTAACATTATGTTTGTTTACTTTTCCTATGATGTGGAATGTTTTTTTGTCACTGAAATTGATTTTCGCTGACAGGTCCTCATTATTCTCCACAAGTGTTAAATGTTCACAGAAATCAAGTCGTTTTTCACTGTCATCAGGTTTCAACTTTTGCAGTAACTGCAGTTTGTAGAGATGAAACTTCAACTCTAAATGCTACAGAATTCACACTGAACTTCAATGCAAACATAAACATCCAGTAAACATCAACAGCAACACAATTTGCTTGTAACAACAATGCCATTTACAATAACACATTAACAATCGAAATATTGTTTTCCGTTTCTTCATTCTTTTATTGTTATGCCATCTATTGTTGTAGTTAATGCCAACACTTACACATCCCCTAAAATTCTTTGATCTGTTCTTTCGAATGGTATCAATATAAATTTCGTAATATACATAATTATTGTGGTCATTTATAATCACGGAATGTTTTTGTGGACACGCTGTATTACTATTTTTGATTGCCTTAAGATGAAAATGTTTGTGAATGAATATAATTTGCATATTACACCAAGAAAAAATATTAGCATCTGTAGCCTATATTCTTCACAAGCAAATGTTGTCAAATTTTGCTACATTTTGTAAGTGTTGCAATGTAATGGATTTTCGTACTGCTTTTGATGCATTCATACTGTGTCATCACACTCAAGCTTTTTCATTTGTTAGCAGACACCACAGAGTACTTCATAATTCTATGAAATCAGTTCATTATGAATATTTTTAATCCAATCACATGCCTAGAATATTATGTTTTATGTGTGAATGTGGCACACGTAATGCTGGAATGCCCCTGTAGATGGTGAACACTAATTCTGTTCCCTTCGTTCCAAAATCTGTTATGATAGTACACGCTTGAGTCCAACAGCCAATCAGCTTCATTCATCTGGTACTGAGACAATGATGGGTACAGCCAAAGTGAAACTATGAGTATGGAAATGATTTGATTACGGCATTCCTAGATATACAAAAGGCAGAGGAAAGCATGGACAGAACAAAGATTTGCAAGGCTCTAAGAGAGAAAGGAGTTGAGGAAGAGATAGTGTGTAGAGTGCAGAGTACATACAAGGCCAACCAGAGCTGTGTGAAGACACCAGTGGGAAGAACAGAGTGGTTCAGTATAAGTAATGGACTAAAACAGGAAAGTACTCTTTCCCCACTACTCTTCATGATTACAATGGATGTAATGAACGAAGAGGTGGGGAAGAAGATAGGAGAGGAAGATTTTGTTCGCTGATGACTTAGTAATATGGGGAAACATGGAAGAGGAAGTACAGAGACAGCTTGATAGTTGGAATGAGGAAATCAGAAGAACAGGAATGAAGTTCAGTGCAGAAAAGAGCGAAGTGCTAATAACAAGAAACAGAGCCAGAGATGAACCAAGGATAAAGATGGGCACGGAAAGTAGTGGAGAGCTTCAAATATCTAGGAAGCATACTTGAGAGAAGTGGAATAATAGATGAGGAGGTGAACAGAAGAGGACAAATGGGTGGTGGACTATATCAAAGTGTTCGAAGACTAATGTGGAACAGGGATGTACCTATGAAATGCAAGAAGGTAATATATAACATACAGAGGCTGTTCAGCGTATATGTGACCAAACGCGCTTCCTTTCCCCTGCACTCACAATTAACTCACCCAACCTTGGTTGGGCATGTTTGTCAGTGTAGTGTGTGAGCTGTAAAAGAGTGATAGTGTTTTCTCACTGGGCCGAAAATCCTGCCCAAACTGAGCCACTTTTGGGAGGAGTACGTTGTATAACTTTTCCAAGCGTTTGTGTTTTCTGACTGGGCCGAAAATGCTGCCAAAACTGAGTTGCTTTTGGGAAGGTTATGTTGTAGCGCTTTATGATGCAAAGTTCAGTGTGTCAATGATCAGGAAGTAGTGTAAGAGCATCGATTGTGATGTTCGTTTGACTATATTCAAGAATGTGATCAGCAAGTATAAGGATTGCATGGCCCCAGCATTCGGTTCTCCAACAAAGGGGACGAGAACACGTCCGTGCACACAAGCCACCACCAGTATGCAGGCGAAACTTCGCAGAATGGCCATGCAAGAGAATCCACCGACCCAAAGACAGATGGCGAATCATGTAACTATGTCTTTGGAAACTGTTAACCACACCTTGCACCTGCATACTGGTGGTGGCTTGTGTGCACGGCCATGTTCTCGTTCCCTTTGTTGGAGAAACTAATGCTGGGGCCATGCAATCCTTATACTTGCCGATCACATTCTTGAATAAAGTCAAACGAACGTCACAATCCTTGCTCTTACACTACTTCCTGATCATTGACACACTGAACTTTGCATCATAAAGGGCTACAACATAACCTTCCCAAAAGCAACTCAGTTTTGGCAGCATTTTCGGCCCAGTGAGAAAACACAACCACTCTTTTACAGCTCACACATTACACTTACAAACGTGCCCGACCAAGGGTGGGCAAGTTCATTCTGAGCACGAGAGGAAGGAATCGCGTTTGGTCAAATATAAGCTGAACAGCCTCTGTACTATGTGCCAATAAATTATGTATGGAGCAGAGACTTGGACAATGACAGATAGAGACAAAAGAAAGATGCAGGCAGTTAAGATGAAGGACCATGAAGCAGATTTTGTGAGCATAGGGTTGCGAATGTTGGTTGATCGACCGGCTGCAGACGAAAGCTTTTAGTTCATTGAATTTTACAGAAGAGACAGCAAACAAACACCTATCCAAACCGAATTAAAAACTAAAACAAGGCATTTTCAAATAAGTTACTACAACTCTGTAAAATGATTAACTGGATATTCTTCCAGTGGCAAATTATATTGTCCTTGTTTGTTCCCGAGAAGGGAGTTGGAATAGTTCGGGTTTTGTCACAATTTCTACAAATCTGGCGGACGTCATGAAAAAACACAGCCATCTGAATGCCATTATTGCATTGAGGATGTTTGATTTATAAGAATGCTCAACTCTACAAAAAATGTCAACTTAATCTACAAATAGAGAGATGAAACAGGTCTCGACAAAACATTTTTTTCTCTGATCACTCATAAATTCCTTTTATTAATTTTTTCTTTGTTGCGCATCAACAATTTTGTTTTAATATTTTATTTACATTATATCATATTTGCTTTAACATTGTTATTGTCATAATTTTAACGTGCTTCATGTATGTCACTTCTGACAATTTGTAACATATGTATCGTATGTTTATTTGGTTAATTTCAGTAAGGGTTGAATTTTACTTGGTCTACTGTATTATATTACGACAGGTATGGGAGGGGAGGGGCCAAGTGCAAATCATCTGTTCCCCTGCCTGATTTAGCACCGCACGCCACTGCATGTAATGTATATGGGATATTTGGGACATTTACATCATTGAATAATTAAATGCTGTATAATGAATTTTTATCACAAAAATACAAATATTTATTTCAGAATTGCAATTTATTATAAAAATAAATTGGATAAATATTCAATCGGTGTTCATTTCAAAATCAACTTCTTTAACATCCAGAGATAATCTTGTTATGGAAGTTGGTAAATTTTTAAAATACTTTTTGAAGCATCTAAAACATGGCATCAATGGTCCCGGATGACCTGAATTAGGCTCTGCATTTCACATTTTGCCGTTATTGACTCATTAAAATTGGATATAAAAGTCACTGAACGTTCAACAGCATCGTTGACAATCTTCAGTGACAGCCTTCAATCCCATTGTTGTAACTGTATTTTTAATCAAGCTAAAAATAAGTGATGAAGGGAGTGTGGGTTCTCGTGAAAAGTCACAGCAAAATCTTGTAAAAATCACAGACAAGAGAAATAATGCTATTTATATTACGAATGTGATACACACATATATTACTTAACATGTAAAATTCCAATTAATGTTTCTCCTTGATTCATTACTTTCAAAAACACACAGGTGAATTTCAGCTTGCAACCTGTAATGTGGCTACATTTACTGTGCGTGTGAAATTAGCGACTTTGCCAAATTTCGATCCTTATGCCTCTTCGAAATCCAGCATAATATTAGAAAGTTCTTATTAAAGACTTTTACGTGCAGGCGCATAATGGTTCGGATCCCACTTTAAACTGTAGGTCCAGTCCCGATTAGCCTTACTGTGCATAAAGTGGACTTAAAACACCAATTCAATCAATGTATTATTAAGAACTTTTACATGTCTGTGGCCCCAGGGTTTGCAACATGTGGTGTCTGTGTACTGAAGTAATGTGAGGGACATTTGATGTGTAAAAATGGGCAAGAAGTGACAAAGGCAACTAACTACAGTAATACTGAATTCTATTGGATCGCTCTGTGAACTTGAGTCCATATGTTCACTGAAGTCTTGACAAACCGATAATGTACCAATATAAAATTTACCAACACCGATATTCTACCAATCCGATATAAAATTGCAAATAGTTCACTGACCTCATTAATTAATGTATGTTACCAGATAAACCAAAATTTTGCAATGGAAAACTAGCTGCACATTTAGACATATACTTGTAAAAATGTATCGAATAGAGATTTTGTTTATATCCATAAAAATTATAACCAAATGGCACAATATTGCACTAAATTTTAAAATATTTATATATACGTATATCGGATTGGTAAAATAATCTGTAATTTTACGTATACACTAATATGCTTATATCGGCTGATATCGATAGAGTATCGATTAATCTGTCCCATCTCTAATAAGAATAATAATGAAAAGGATTGGAATTCATAACTGAGAATAAAGACATTATTGTGTACCTTTATAGATTTTATAATAGGTACTTGAAGCAAACGTGATTATTTTTCCACACAATTTGTACAGTTATGTTGTTTTCTTAAATCCATTTTTTTGTCAGGTGTGGATGTTTGATCTTCACGCTACCAAAATTTCAAGATTGCTTTTTGGTCTAGATTATTTTGCATAACCTTCTGCAGTTTAAGTTAGTTGTAGCAGTGGGTAGGAATTGTGAAGAAATGGGAAAATGATAAATATATTTTGTATTTTAGTTATTTAGTGTCACTTTTCTGCCATTTTAGACTAAGTGCGACAAGTGAATGAATTATGATTAGATGAAGTTTATGAAGAGACAACTGCAAACACCCAAGCCAGGACTCACACCTGGGAACTTTGATGGGAAGATTGAAGTCAACCGCTTCAAGGCACCTTTACACTGAGCCAAGTAACAAAGAAATGCATTTATTTACACTAGACTTGAACACCAGCCACATGCAGTATAGTTTTATAACAACTTTAGTACAAGCACTAGAAAGATTCTCTTCATCTAAGACATTTTTGTATTATTTAAAAGTTAGGTACATGAAACATGAACATGAATAATGCTTTCATTTTATGTATCTTTACAGGGGAGACCGTATTGGCTGTCCTTTATTATAACTTTCCATTCGTTGCTTAAGGAGAAAGGCTTCATGTCTCGGTACTGCTTTGTGGGTCAAGATTTTCCACTTGAGGCAGTTTTTTATGTGCTGAAAGTGGTGACAGGAAAAAGGTAATCCGATTTTCATTGTCCTTTTACTATTGTTCAATGTTTAGTGTTTTATTTGGTTTTACTATTGGGCAGAGTCAACTTCATGTCAAATAACCAAGTTGACAAGGAGTGCTGATGCTGGTACCTTATTGGATGTGTGTCCTCAACACACAACTTCAACAACGGCGAGATAAATAAGAAACTACAAAACCTCTTACAGTAAGTGTTTATTAGGAAACGACTTCCTTACAAATAGCAAATTCTCGCCACACACTACAATAAAGCCTGATCTGGAAACCAGACAGGGAACTTGCATCCGTGCAGACTAATCCAAGCCATCATTCACCCCAATCTAAACTCTCACCCCATCATACTCTCCCCTCAAGCTTAAAACAGTTCTGGATACCAGAATGGTTGTCCCTCCTGTACATAGCATTCTGTACTATCTATACGATAACTAAAACTAACCAATATACTAACACAAATTAATCCATAACTACTATTAATAAGTTTAATTAATTACCAATCATACAAATGCACCCCCCACTCTCACACACACTCCAGCAACTCACAGTTTTTAACAATCCAGGCAAGAGAACCAAGTTTTTTGTTACCAAGTAGATCTTCAATCTTGACCTCGCAACTTTGCTGGTTGAATACAGACTTCCATTTCTGACATACTTTTTTTCTTCCTATGCCGACGATTCAGCTCACAGCTGTGGAAGTTCAACATTTTACCAGGTGTGACACCCAATTGAATTTCTCAATCTTAACCCAAAGGATGATTCAAGGAAGTCCCACGTAGGGGCAATGATATTTATCGATTTTGAAATTAAACCAGATAGTCAAAAATTTGTTTGGTACTATCCTCTGAGACCACAAATTGAATATATATATATATATATATATACACACACACACATATATATATATCAGTGGCGTGGCGTGACTTTTTCGAAAGTGTTACTGGCCATCAGACGTTATCATATTCACCCTAATCCCCCCTCCCAAAAAAAACCTGCCTTTGATCTGCATTTTTTTTTCAATCCGCTCAATGATTTAGCCACAATCACTCCTAGAAAGAACTACCACTCATGAGAGAGTTACCGCAAAAATCCAGTGAATAGTAGTAGACCTTGTCAACCATCTCTGTTTCTTTGCAAAGAGGTGGAAAGGGGAAGAAGAACCACACTTTCTGGTCAGTTTGACGTTTCTGGGGTGAGCAAACGACAGAATTCCCCTCCTCCAGTGGTGGGAGGAAGTCCAGATGTACGTACTACTGTTGCCAACTTAGTTTTTTGGAGCAAGGTTTGTCCAATTCACGAATCGCATCAAGTACTTATCTTTTCGTCTATTACTAAACGGTCTCAGTTGTAGTTAAATCCAGCTTTGGCTTTGCAGTCTAGCTCTTGTTGCTCCAGAGAAATAGTATCCCCGTTTTAGGCAGGATTTAGCTCGTTTCTGGAAATCCAATGTGACAACACTTGCTGATTCGGTATGCCGCAGCGGCAACAGGGCCTAAACAGGCATATGAATAACCCCTAGCACACTTGCCTCCAAGTCTTTCCCCGCTGTTCCCTTGCATGGCAGGTGCCCTATCCTCCTGTTGCCTCTTGAGGGTAGCGGAACGGCCTGTCTCTTCACTTTTGTCGGCTGCAGAAAAAATGTCCTCTGCAATATACACTCAACTGCAACGCTGTTGGTTAACTTACTTAACAATGTTATTTTATTGAGTAAAAACTTTTTAATTTCTTTACTACCGGTTACATGTACGCCAGGCCTCTGATATATTACAGGGTGTTATTAAAGTTCATTTCCAATGTTTAGGAGGTGATTCTACAAGTGAAAATAAACACAAAAGTTCATGTGACGAAATGCCAAAAATGGCACCCATTCGGAGTTATTGAAGTGGGAAAAAGTGGGAAAATTATGTTTACAAGAAAATAGTGGCACAACGGCCAGCCATATGACCGCGGTGAAAGGCATTCCACAAAGAAATGCGGCATGCTCTATTCAAAAACATACATGGCAGATGTGTGAATTTGATGCGCAAGAGATTCCCCAAAGGAAGTGAATGGGGCTGTTGAAGTCATGGGGGAAGGGAAGGGTTTAGCGAGATGTGTTATCCACGGAAAGTGATATGTGGAGACTGACAACTAAGAAAAAAGCGAATATCCATAGTGGACATCACCATTACGTAGAAACACAAAGATGATGGTGTTGCTGCACTAGATAGCACATGTGTCGACATGTTCACTGTGTGCAGAGTGGAGGTGCTGAGGGAACCGCATCACATACTATGTTCAAACTGTCTGTCATTAACTTCCACGCAGAGATGACAATGCCCAATCAACGATTGTCTAGTGCGAGCAAACAACCCCACGGTGTCTGCTATTGTCGCTGTGACAACATTAATGCGTGCAACGAGTCGAATGACATGACAGGTGTTTCGTATACGAGGAGTTTCATCTCTCCCCATAGAAAGAAGTCCAGGGGAGTGATGTCCGGCGATCTTGCTGGCCACGGCACAGGCCCACCCTTACCAATACATGGATTGTGGAACAAGCCATTGAGGAAGTGACACACATTTTTGTCGAAATGTGGTGGTGCACCATCGTGTTGGAACCATAGTCCTTGCCTCAGTGCCAAGGGTACTTCCTCCAACAGTTCAGACAAAACATCACGAAGAAATGCATGATATGCACCACCATACAAGCGAACAGGTAAAATGTACGGCCCAATCAAATGGTCATGCACTATCTCACACCACACATTAACCGCAAACCTGTGCTGATGGTGTGCCACGAGAATTGCATGTGCATTTGCAAAATCCCAAACGTAACTGTTTTTACTATTGAACATGCCCATTTTGGTGAACATTGCTTCATCCATCCACAACACCCTGTTCACAAAATTCGGGATAGTTTCCATGTGATGCAAAAATCATTGGCAAGACACCACACGTTGGTCAAAGTCCTGAGGTAAAAGGTCTTGTACCTTTTGGAGTTTGAAAGGGTACATCCCCTCTTCGGATAGGATACCCGACACATTAACATGGGAGGTTTTGTGGGCACTGGCTGTAGCGCGCGCGTACTGGTGTCAGGACGATCCCTGACAGCATTTAACACCGCAAATTCACATATCTGCCATGTGCTTTTTTGAATAGAGCATGCCGCATTTCTTTGTGGAACGCCCTTCGCCAGCAAGATCGCCGGACATTACTCCCCTGGACTTCTTTCTATGGGAAGAGATAAAACGTCTCGTATACGAAACACCTGTCGTGTCACCCGAGGATCTCGTTGCACGCATTAATATTGCTGCAGCGACGATAGCAGACACCGCTGGGTTGTTTGCTCGCACTAGACAATCGTTGATCGGGCATTGTCATCTCTGCATGGAAGTTAATGGCAGACAGTTTGAACATCGTCTGTGATGTGGTTCCCTTGGCACCTCCACTCTGCACACAGTGAACATGTCGACACATATGCAACCTAGCGCACCACCACCACCATTTTGTTTTTCTACGTAATGGTGATGTCCACTATGGATATTCGCTTTCTTCTTAGTTGTCAGTCTCCACATATCACTTTCCCTGGATAACACATCTCGCTAAACCCTTCCCTACCCCCATGACTTCAACAGACCTATTCGCTTCCTTTGGGGAATCCCTTGACAATCAACTTCACACATCTGCTATGTACTTTTTTGAATAGAGCATGCTGCATTTCTTTGTGGAACGCCCTTCGTCGCGGTCATATGGTTGGCCGTTGTGCCACTATTTCCTTGTAAACAAAATTTTCCCACTTTTTCCCACTTCAATAACTCCGAATGGGTGCCGTTTTCGGCATTTCGCCACATGAACTTTTGTGTTTATTTTCACTTGTACAATCATCTCCTAAGCTTTGGAAACGAACTTTAGTAACACCCTGTGTATATATATTACTATGTAGATATTTTATACCAAAAAATACTTGCTCACTCAGGACTTGAACCCAGGTCTCTGCAATTTCTGTCAACTGAGCTGGTGAGCTTTGGTATGCTATGCAAGAGAATCAGGTTTGAGTAGGGTGACCAATTCTTCCTATTTCCTGGGATATCCTGTATTTGAGCTAATTTTTTTTGGATCCTCCTGACTCCCACATTGACATTCTGTTTCTCCCATGTATTTAATTAACTATGAAGGTCACAAAATTGAAATTCATTCAGAGTCATTACTTCAAGTTGACTGCAAGGTGTTGCACGTTTAACATTTGGAGGGTGAAGTCACATCTTGAAGTAGTTGACAAATAAAGGATTATTTTTATAGAACCGGCCCAACAAAATGAGCTGTAATATAAAATATATCATGCAGATATTAACGTAATTTATACATGACATACCTTGAATAGTGTGTCGTTCATTGTTCATTGTGATCAGAGCATGTGTTGAAAGTGTCTGCCGTTTTCAAGAAAGCACGCCTCCACTTGCTTTTGCATATTCACCATGGCTCACTGCAGTGTTTCTCCAGTGTTGTTCCTGATTTCAGCCGAAATGTTGTCCTTTAAAGCTTGTCACATACATGGTTTGTTTGCATACACCCTGTCCTTCAGTAAACCCCACAAGAAAAATCCAGGTTGGTAGGGTCGGATGATCTTGGGGACCTGACGCCTGGACACTGCAAACATGTAGTTCGTACATCCACCACTATTTGTCATTTAACCTTGCAGCATAAGTGCTGCCACCTGTCAGATCATCTGCACACCATTCAAGTCAGCACAGCCCACGGATTATTATGTCGTAATTCTGATCTGTTATATGCATCACCTGCAGCATTATTAGCAAATTCATCAGGCCGGTTCTATAAGAATCAGCCTGTATATGTGAGTTAGGACAAAGAATCAAGTAAATTGTAAATTTTATTCTCTATTGTGATCTGTACATTATATAACATATAAATTAATTCTTTTGTTTAATATTGTCGATTCCATACACATTTGATGGAGTGACATTGCACCGCTAAAAACTTGCAAAATTAGTTGCGACTAAATCTCCCGTCGAAAGTTGGTCACTTTAGGTTTGAGTAATGGTAGAGAATTAATTTTTTGCTAAAATTTCTGCATAACACATCTCCTGTGTACCAAATCATATTGTAATATACATATTTATTTACATTTTTCAGTGTTTCTGTTGTGCATTCCTTCATCAAGGACACAGTGAATGTTGCCCGCTTCAAGCAGCTGTTCAGTAACCTTATACATGGAGGTGAGTTTGTTATTTTATTCAGGGACATTGCAAGGGTGATGTGTTTGGGAGGGTAAAACTCGTGTCCTTTTTGTGTGTAGATATACAAGTTATACACGGTGTTTCGTAAGTTCGTTTACAACACTTGGGAGGTGATTGTACGAGTGAAAATAAGGTGGAAAGTTCATGTAACGAAATTCCGGAAACGGCTTCGTTGCCGAGTTATTGACGTTTGAAAACGAGGGAAAATGATTTTCCAAAGTGAATAATGGCAAAACGGGTGGAGAGAAGTCGTCGGTGTTGGGCGGTCCACTAAGAAATTGGGTACGCTCTTGTCAAAAAACCACACGGCAATGTTGTGCAATGTTGGTGCAAGGGAATCCCCAAAGGACGCGAACAAAGATGTTGACGGGAGTGGGGTGGGTGTGCGTTCTGCGTGAGCTGATATTGACGAAAATTGGCATGTGTTGAATGGCGCCAAAAAACAAAGAAAATTTCCTGAGCGAAGGGCACCATGACGTAAAAACAAAAAATATGAACTGTCATAGGTTGCATACCCTGAAGGGCACACAGTATGCTTAATGGAGATGTGAAGGGAACCTCATCACAGACGGTTTTCAAAGTGTCCACCATGTACTTCCAAGCAGAGGCGACAACAGCGAATCACGGATTGTCTAGTGCGACCCAACAACCCCATCGTTTCTGCTATCGATGCTGCAGCTACATTGATACGGGCAACAAGGTCCTCGGCTGACACGACAGGTGTTTCGTAAACGAGGCGTTTCATCTCTCCCCAGAGGAAGAAATCCAGGGGCGTAATATCAGGCGATCGAGGTGGCCATGGCAAAGGCCCTCCCCTGCCAATGCACTGGTTGTCGAATAGGGTATTGAGGAAATGGCGCACATTCCGATCGAAATGTGGGGTTTCACAGTCATGTTGAAACCACAGTCTTTGTCTCAGTGCCAAGGGCACGTCCTCTCGTAGTTCAGGCAAAACCTCACTGAGAAATGCTTGATAAGTGGGTCCACATAGGTGAACAGGGAGAATGTACGGTCCAAACAAATGGTTATGCAGTATCCCCCACCACACATTCACTGCAAATCTGTGCTGATGATGTGCCACTAGCAGTGCATGTGGATTTTCATGTTCCCACACATGACTGTTTTTACTATTGAACACACCAGTTTTCGTGAAGATAGCCTCATCAGTCAATAGTACCATATTCTGAAAATTGGGGATAGTTTCAATTTGATGAACAAACCATTGGCAAAAGTCCTCACGTGGGCCAAAGTCCCGAGGTAAAAGTTCTTGCACTTTCTTCAATTTGTAGGGGTGCATCCCCTCTTCTTCCAGGACTCGCCACACATTCAAATGGGAGGTGTTTCGTTCATGGGCTAGTACGCACGTACTGGTGCCTGGATGATCCATCACTGCAGTTAGCACATCTTCCACAAACCGCCGTGTTCGCACACCTCGCGGTCGTCCAACTTCTCAATGAGGTGGCAACACTGATCCTGTTTCCCGAAGTCGAGTGTCTACAGTTTGAAATAAGGTGTGCGATGGTAACACCCTGTTTGGAAAACGTGCCCCATACAGACGCCTTGCAGCACGGCTATTACCTCCAGCCTCCCCATAAATCAGATGCATGTCCGCCAGCTCTTGGGATGTGTATGCAGCCATCCCTTACACCAGGCTACAAGTGTTTATGGCTGTTAACACTAGTATACTTCACAGAACACGTTGGGCTGTGGCTAAGAACACGTAACACTGCTAGGTCAAATGTTTGCCCAACACTACTATCCAAGAACCTCACGTCTTTCCATTCAACAGTGAATGTTTAACAATCTGCTGCTGGCACAGCACCTGAAGCACGAATGGCACAGACACGTGCGCTCCTTCATGAGGAAACCTAGACTGTTGGCGCCCCTAACGGGAAATGTGGTACTTAACGCCAGATCACACGGACACCCATCTGCCCTTCAGTGTATGCAACCTATGACAGTTCATTTTTTTCATTTTTACGTCATGGTGCCATTCGCTCAGGATATTTTCTTTGTTTTTTGGTGCCATTCAACACATGCCCATTTTCGTCGATACCACTCCCGTCAACATCTTCGTTCGCGTCCTTTGGGGAATCCCTTGTGCCGACATTTCACAACATTGCTGCGTGATTTTTTGACAAGAGTGTACCCAATTTCTTAGTGGACCACCCAACACCGACGACTTCTCTCCACCCGTTTTGCCATTATTCACTTCGGAAAATCATTTTCCCTCGTTTTCAAACGTCAATAACTCGGCAACAAAGCAGTTTCCGGAATTTCGTTACATGAACTTTCCACCTTATTTTCAGTCGTACAATCACATCCCAAGCGTTGTAAACGAACTTACGAAACACCCTGTATAGGGCCTCTCTGATGTTGCCTTGTAATCTAGGGGTCCCGTATTTGATACCCGGTGGAGGCACATAGTGGTTCCGATCCAACTTTAAACTGTAGGTCCAGTCCCGATTAGCCTTACTGTGCATAAAGTGGACTTAAAACACCAAGTCAATCCAGTAAAAGTTATATGCTGGGGCAGAAAAAACTGAAACTAATTCAGGCACCCTTTATTTTTCTACCCCTGGTTATAAGAGTATGTACACTGTTTATACTGTAAAAACTGCACATCCCGGAACCTCTGTAAGAAGGAAACCTGTAAATACGGAAAAAAAAAGTCCCCAGAATGGACCGATTTTATACCTGAAAATGACCTGCTTAAGGCAGAAACCTCCTTAACGTGGAAACGGAACACTATTTAAAGACCAACGAGATGTTTTTATTCTCAGTAAGATGAAAATTTCTTCCTTTATTTTTTTCGCTCACAAGAAAACAATGCAATACTGTAAGTGTAACACGCCTCTGTTGCCACTCGCTTATCGGTAACATTGTCGATATGAAAGAATGCGCTACAATACTCATAGCTGTTAAGATTCCGTTTCTTTCTTTCATCTCTTACCATCTTTCTCCACCTTTCTTTGTCTACTTCTCCTCTGATCTTTCGTCATCTTTCTATTTTTCTTGTTATCTCTCTTTGTTTCTATCTTTTATCTTCACTTTTATCTCAATCTTTCTTCACCTCTCTTATTCCATCTTTCAATCCTTCTCTTTCCCTCTATGCACATCGCGCTACGATGCCAGGGGTCCCGGGTTCAAATCCTGGCATGGGCATGGATGTTTAATTTATCAATTGCAGCTGAGGACATAATAAATTTCGACAGCGAATTGGCAACAGGACAGGACGTAGAGAAAGCTGTCGATTCATTACATCTGCAGCACATTGAAGAAAAAGACGATGATGTTGTAGAAGAGGATGACAGAGGGGAAGAAGAAATGCCACGCGAGTTGAAGATATCCAGTTACAAACATGCACTCTTCAATGTCAACGAACTACAAGAATTCGCTGCTTCTCGCAACGACTCTGAATTGATACAACTCTTGCAAGATGTAGAGAACTATGTACTTGGTCGTGTTATGAGCAAAACATGTCAACCAACTTTGAAGGAGCTGTGGGGAAAAGATACATAAGTACGTACTGTACATTCTTACAATACTATAAAAAAGTGTACCAAGATGTTGTGTAGTTACATAATTGTAATCTCTGCTATGCTTATTGCGACTATATCGCATTTTTATTCATTTACGTACATGCATTAGTACTCTACATTATAAGTAATGCGAAATGTAAATCTGTCTTTCCATTATTTCCTGCAGCACTCTATACTGTACTTAAAGTCAACCCTGTATAAGAAGAAAAACTGTTAAGACTGAAAATTTTGCTCTGAGCCATCATGTTCCGGGATAGACAGGTTTTACTGTATGAGGAGGCACTCATAATCTAGGAGTACCCATACACCTCCCCGATCGAACATTGCATTTTAGCTTCTGACATATTCAAATATTGGATCACAGACCACACTTCACATGCGACAGGTGTTTCAATTATCTTTAACATTATCACAATTCACTGCAAAGCGTCTGCATTATTATCTTTCCTTCAACTCACGTGTGTGTGCCTTGCCAATAGATGAAACAACTTTGTACACGCATGCACACCCTCATGATCACAGTACTGCTGAAGCACAATTTGCAAATGGACTTTACTTTCTGGACATACTATATACAGTGGAACCCCGATTTGCCGTTCCCCTGTTTTACATTTTCCTGCATTATACGAGGTGCATCCAGAAAGTAAGTTTCCTTATATTTTTAAAAATAAACCAACATAGTTTCAGGAAACCATTTATTGGCAAGAGGTACAGCAAAGTTTCAGCTATTTTTCAACATAGCAACCACCAGAATTAAGACACTTGTCGTATCGTCGTATCAACTTTTGGATCCCACTGTTGTAGAACTCTGCCGCCTGTGAATGAAACCAGCATGTGACAGACGTCTTCAGCTCTTCATCGTTGCCAAAACGCTCACCGGAGGACAGGAATTTCTTGAGGTGCAAGAAAACGTGAAAATCGCTGGGAGCCAGATCAGGACTGTAAGGTCACTGCGCTCTTCATCATGGACACTTTGACGACCTTCCGAAAACTGCTGACACCAGCGACCCACCATCTGCTTACTCATAATGTTCGGCCCATAGACCTCACAGAGCTGACGATGAATGTCAATTGGCGCAATGCTTTGTGCATTCAGGAACTTTATCACCGACCGAACCTCGCATGCGGCGGGAGAAGGAATAAGCTTCCATTTCGGACCACTGCTGCATCGCTACTGGCATGCGGCAGGAGAAGGAATACGAGCTTCCACTTCGGACCACTGCTGCCTCGCTACTGGCGCCGGGTGGGATCTGTCCGCCTGGCATATGATTGATACGTCTTAGCTCTGCTGCGCATGCGCAATTTACACAGCTCAGTATGTTTACTTTCACGGGGAAAAAATAGGGAAACTTACTTTCTGGATGTGCCTCGTACACTCAATCCTCATGGTCCCAACATAGCGAAATGCTATAAAATTTTCCGAGATTTTACATTTTTTTTGGATTTTAAGTTTTCAACTGTGACGAAAGTGAACATAATTAATGGACCTGCAAAAACCATGATAATAAATATGGCTGGAAAAATTTCATTTTTGCACTGGAAAACAAGGAAATGCCTGAGAATTTCAGTAGCAAAAAATTGTAACAACAGGGTGGCTACTCTCCGGGAATTATACGTGAATTTTTCTCTGTAGACGTGAAAAATGGCAACGTTTATTAATACCAATCCCATCGAATTTATTCATATTTATTAATGCCCTGAGGCAAGTTTTTCACAGTTGAGGCTTTATTTTTATCGAGGAAGGAAAATAAAAGATAGCTGGCTGGAAAATAAAACAGAATTCTCTCAATCCTTTTGCTTCGTTAATGTCCTTTGCAAAACAATCTATGACAGACGGAATATTATTGCAAGATATTTAGAAGTTGGTAAATTAGAGTGTGAAATTCTTATACAATTAACAATTTTTCGTATATTAGTATTTGGTCTAGGAATTAATTCGTGCGACTGGACAAGAGATGGCATAACGAGTGTATCGTCCCACAGTTCCTTGTAGCCACACATGCGTTGAAAACTCCTGTCAGCATGCATTGTTCGTAGTATAGGGCAGTTGATTGACGCGTCAACAACAGCATTTTGTAGTCAACTGAACATGGCGCAGTTCGTGCCAGGTAAATTGTTTTTGCGGGGTGTTCTGCTTCATTACTTTAACATGCTAACATGCTAACATTACTTTAAAGTGCTACCGAAAGTCATCGTATTTTGGTGGAAATGTATGGTGACCATGCGCTAGCTGAGCGAACGTGTCAGAAGTGGTTTGCATGGTTTAGAAGTGGTGATTTCGGCCTGGAAGACCAAGAGTGACCTGGACAGCCAAAAAAATTTGAAGACGAAGAATTGAGTGCATTGCTCGATCAGGATTCGTGTCAAACGCAGGAAGAACTTGCAGAAGCATTAGGCGTTGATCAAACAACAGTTTCCAAATGCCTCAAAGCCATGGGAATGATTCAAAAGATGTCACATTGGGTTCCACATGAATTGAAAGACAGAGACGTTGAAAGACGAAAAACCATTTGCGAATTGCTGCTTCAAAGACAGAAAAGAAAGGGGTTTTTGCATCGCATTGTTACTGGCGATGAGAAGTGGATCCATTACGAGAACCCGAAACGAAAAAAGGCCTGGGTGAAGCCAGGTGAACCAGGTCCATCACAAGCGAAACGAGATATTCACTGTGCAAAGGTTATGCTGTGCATATGGTGGGATATGAAAGGTGTGGTGTACTATGAGCTGCTGCAACCGGGTGAAACTATTAATGGAGAACGTTATCGACGACAATTAATGCGTTTGAAGCAAGCTCTGGCCAGGAAACGACCATAATGGGAGAACAGACATGATAAACTTATTTTTCAACATGATAACGCTCGCCCACATGTCGCAAAACCGGTCAAAACCTATTTAGAAAATGTCGGATGGGAAGTTTTACCCCACCCGCCATATTCACCAGACGTTGCTCCTTCGGACTACTACTTGTTCGATTGCATGAATAACAATTTGATTGGACAGCGGTTCACTTCTTCAGAAGATATCGAAAAATGGGTCTCTGACTGGATTGCTTCAAAGGATGAGGACTTCTTTCGCCACGGAATCCGTAACTTGCCTGACAGATGGGCGAAAGTGGTGGCTCGCGATGGACAATATTTTTCTTAAGATATTTATGTATTTTGTGTTTGAACTACAGCTTCAATGTGTGCATAACAACTGCACGAATTAATTCCTAGACCAAATATATCCCGTAACATTTGTGACTTGTGTTTGTAGATGTATTTCGAGTGTGAGTATGTGAAATGGCAAATGTAAACTCTGCACCTTGAATTATATATTTTAAATATATGTACCATTTAATTTAATTGAATTAGAATTTTTGGATAAATTGGAATCGCAGAGACCCTTTATATTGTTAATATATTTGCGTATGTCTATGTGTGTGTGGTGCGAGGTGGTAATACATAAGGTTCAATCAGAGAAAACATGTTCTTGTATCCTTAGGGCCTCCCCCATGGCGCAGTGGTAGCATCATTGCCTTGTAATCAAGGGGTCCCAGGTTCGATACCCGGTGGAGGCACAAGTTGTTCGGATCCCACTTTAAACTGTAGGTCCAGTCCCGATTTGCCTTACTGTGCATAAAGTGGACTTAAAACAGCAACTCAAACGAAAATGTTCTTGTAACCTTGAATTATTGGAAAGTTCACCTTGAAAACCGGGAATTATACTTGAATTTTATCAAGGTCCTAGAGTAGCCACTCTGAACAACCCTGATTACTGAGATGGAATGCTTATTTGTTAATAATAATCAATAGTTTCAACCAGAGGCGTATCCAGAAAGAATATTTGGGAGAGATCCAGCCAGGGGTGCCCATCCTCCAAGGCCAGTGGCATGTCCCCCTCATTAATAATACGATGATTCGTAGTTATGTCGTTTATTATTATTATTAATGTGTTTGGTTATTCTTCGATTTGTAATTTCAGAATTGAATGCCTGTTGACACTTTTCAGAAGCAGTGTGAAATTTTTCTCTGAACTTTCTGTGACATTTCTTGGCTAAGAAAGAGCAGAGGCTAAATTGTGATGAGGGCTCTAAATACTTTCACAACTTCAAAATTTCTCTCAGATACAGAGTACAATTATGAAAGTCCCCCTTTTCAACTGCGGCTAGAAAATCAGTGATGGTTCACTCGGACAGCTCCACTTAACTGACAAAGTTCAAGAAATTTAACAAAAACATGAAGTGAATCGTGTTTTTCTAGAAATCGAGTTTCACACATTGACAATAGTTTTTATTTTTAATGTCTGACACATAGTGCAATATATTTATTTTTAGTATTTTACCTCTGCATGTATAATTTTTAAAAAGAAACACACATCAACTTCACTTACTGTACCAAAACAGTTTTTCACAGAAGTCAGTTTTTCAGCTGATGTATGGTATCACTACTCAGTGTGAAACTAAAAAAAAACAAACTTTTAGTTAATGTTATTTTCAGAATCCACAAAAAAATTAAAGGAATTTGGGGGTGGGGTCCTAACCTCCTTGACCCACCCCTGGATATGCCATGGGTTTGAACAACTTTGATTGTTACTGTTTTAGTGATGAAAATTGATGAGTATCTACATCAATGTTGTTATTGGTATTTGTTGAAAGTGGTAATCGCCATTGGCGTCACCAGAAAGAAAGTTTCCTACCGGAGGTCGGTCGAGGACACCCCCTCAAAAATATTGTGACACAGACCAGTGGCATATGCAGAAGTTTGTCAAGGGGGGTTCATTTTTAAAATTATTGCATTATCGGTATTTTAAATTATATTGTTATCATCATCACTAGTAGTAGTAGTAGTAGCAGCAGCAGCAGTTTTAGTTTAGTTTATTTTAGCAGCTTGATTGATTGAGTTGAAGTTTTAATTGGGACTGGACCTACAGTTAAAGTGGGATTGAAAAAAAGTAAAGTGGTTCCGGCAAGAGAATGGACTTGAGGAAACCCAGACTTTCCGCCCCCTGTTCAAGGGGGTAAAAAGCAGTGTTGCAACCGGTTGCTACACGCGTGATTTTTGTCCAGTCGTGCATGACACCTCTTCCTGTCAACAAGCCCTCTTCGCTCGCATTTCAGGGAGAGGCAGTGAATCGGAGACCCATTTGCTTGCTATGTGGTGGCAACCATTAGGCTTCGCCATGCTGGCTTTGATGAGAGTGCCACCTGTTTCAAAAACGAGCCAAAACGAAAAATTTGGCAATGCAGAATACCACGAGAACTCCCCTCCCCACAGCAACTGGAGAAAGCCGATTGGTTCAGCTGTTCATGTGACCCTCGGCTTTCGATGGAAAAGACAAAAATAGAATATCCAAGTCCGTTCTCTTGCCAGATGGAAATTTACGGCCCAACCCTATTTAATTTTTTTTATAATGAAGAGGAAGAAGTACTACATGGCTGTCAAATGACTGTCAGAGCATGTGAGGCTGTCCAGGAAGTAACTATTAAGAGTCTAGCCAACACTCCTCATCTTCCTGTTAAAAACCACACAAACAGAATGACAGAGGACACTTTAAAATTTGTCCAAGCTTTCAACTCCATTTCAGAGTCATCGTCAGGGCTGGTTGAGATACAGTGAAGAAAATGTGGCCGAGGTTCCGATGACTCTACTTGCTGTGTCTATGAAAGATGGTCTTGTTGTGTTGGCAAGCTCTAACCCTGGAAGAACTTTCTTTCTTATGTATATGTCAGGAAATATGCAACAGGAAATATATAGGCTAATGCAAACAAGGACAGATTCTCATACCACATAGAACACGTAACAGAAACGAACCATCAGTTACCACAAGATTGCTTTTTAGCTCAAGCGAAAGGAAAGAATAGAATGGGGCATTAAGGAAGGTGTACACATGGTTAAAAATACAAATCATCTCAACGACAATTTATGTGGGAATCCTTATTTGCCATGGTACAACACATTCAAACTGAAAAACCCATCCTCCTCAGCCATCATTTGGAACAACCAGGAACTTATAAACACTGCAAGACCGCAATAACATATTCTGGCAGATGCAGCAAGTAGCTTCGACCTGTCTTCTTTGTCTTGTCTTGACCAGCCCTGAGTGTGACTCAGAGGATTAGTCAAAAGCTTACTATGAAATTAAAAATTATAGATACTTGAGGTTGGACTCCAATTAAAAATTAACCAGTAGACCTACATAAAAATGAGTTGCATCAAAATTTAGCTTATTCAATTCTGCGTTAATCCATCCTAACCAAACTTATTTTCGAGTAGGCTTCAATTTTTTATTGTCATGAGAACAAAAAAAGGGCCGTGTTTTTAAATTTTACAATGGATCGCTATCTTTGAAGATCTGTAAATCAAAAACGAGTTTTCCGATCATGATATTTTAGGACGGTGCAGGCAGAAAGGTTTAAAACACAACTATTAACTTTCAGGTATTCAAAATTTCTTAAAAAACAAGTTTTCTTCAGTTTTACAAAACGACATTTTCTTAGTATTGTGAAGTCCTACAAATACAATTTTGGTGTTGTTTTGAAGCTCTTTGCATCTGTTTTTAAAATGCACTATCATTGTGAATTCACATTGAATTCACATTTTATTCAGTGGAGTAAAGCTGTACGTGGAACGCGGCAACATAGCAAGCATTGACTCGCAGCGTTCGCCGGCAGTTTCAGCGGTTCAACGGACATTGCTGTGTGCTGTGTTGCCGACAAAGAGAGGTGGAGATGTAAGCAGAGATGTACTGGGCAAACCACGTTCCACATAGAGCTTTACTCCGCTGAATAAAAATCTGTGTAAAATCGGTTTCTCAATGTGAATTCACAATGATAGTGCATTTTAAAAACAGATGCAAAGAAGTTTAAAACAAGACCAAGATTGTATTTCTCAGACTACCCAATACTAAGAAATAATTGTTTCACAAATTGCTAAAAATGGCTTTTCCAAGAAATTTTGAACCTTCCCCTGTGGCAGAGTGGTTATCACATCGCGCTGCAAGCTAGGGGTCCCAGGTTCGAATCCTGACTTGGGCATGGACGTTTTGTGATGTCTATTCATCAATTTCATCATACCATCACTCATCCACATCTTCGCAAATTAGCCAAAAGTGGCACAAGAAGTTAAGTAAATCAAATCAAGTAGAGAAATTTTGAAAACCTGAAAATTAATAATTGCGTTTAGAACCATTCTGCCTGCACCCTACTAAAATTTCATTGTGTTTGGACAACCCATTTTTGATTTTCAGAATTTCAAACGTGCGATTGTTTGTAAAACTAAAAAAAAGGCCTTTTCTTGTTCTTACGACAATAAAAAATAGAAGGCATACTTGAAAAAAAAAATTGTTAGCATAAATTAATGAAGAATTGAATAAGATAAAATTTTGGTGTAACTCATTGTAATGTAGGTCTACTGGTTTATTTTTAATTGGAGTCCAAACTTGAGTATCTATAATTTTTAATCTGAGAGTAGACAACCTTTTAGAGTGTTTCATATTGTGCTGTTTGTGTGGTTTTTTAACAAGAATGTTGCTGGCACGTGATGTAAAAAATTTCTTTTAATGCCATACTCCTCTTCTTGTATGGCGCGTATTGAAGTGTGTTAGTTTATCTCTTCTTTTTTTTTTCCCTTGACCTCGTAAGCCATTGCAGTGAGGCTATTCAATGACTATCACCAACCAAATTTTTTCAATCCAGAGTCCCATTAACACAATGTCCATCGTAATTGTCAAATTGCTATTCAGGTGTCAATTGTCATATATTTTATTGAGGTTTTTTTTCTTCAATGTCTTGCAGGAAAATCATCAGTTTCCTCGTCATTTCTGAATTTATTTGGACATCCAAGTGAAAGTGGGAGTGTGCTGAAAGTAAGTCCTCAATTTTGAATTCTAGGATACAATGGAAAATTAAGCTTTATAAAAGTCATTAGCGATAATGGATAAATTATCTTGAACTTTATACTATGCAAGAATATTTTTTTACTGTATTTGAATTACTTTGAATCTTTTCTCCTTATTTTCTTTTTTAAAAATTAAAACTAGGAACTAAATATTCTACAAATAGAGAAGTTACATTTTACATCTGTTGTAGACGAACCAAGCTTCAGTTCAGTTTTTAACTCTGATGTAGAAATGTAGTACTATAAGTGGTTATTGGTACTGACCACTTTCTTGTTGCGATTTTTTGAGGATGTCTGAAGTAAAATATTATGACATTTTACTATAACTATCACTTGTAATTGTTAAGAATTTTTAGAAGATAAAAGTCGACTCCCATAGCAAAGTGGTTAGCAAGTTGCACTACGATGCTAGGGGTCCCGGGTTTGAATCCTGGCTTGGGCATGGATGTTTGTGAGTCTCCTTTCATCAATTTCATCATATCACTCATCCCCATCTTCGCAATTAGCCAAAAGTGGCCCAAAAAGCAAAGTAAAATAAAGAAAATCAATCAATCTATTTTAGAAGATAAAAGTTCTTTGTCATCAGTCAATAAGTGGAAGAATCGCGTAAAAGCCCACTTCTTACTCTTCCTTCCTTCCCCTACCCAGAAGCCATTCACTGTTCAGTTTTTCTTTCCTGTTATAATGTGAAGTGAATATTCTGTGTATATACTGTGAATGCGTGGGATTGTAAGCATGTTTATTTTATCAGAGTGGCTACTCTCCGGTAATTCCTTGAATTCCGGGAATTATGCGTCAATTATTGGCTTGAGGGAATTATGAGTGAATTCTGCTTAAAAATTGCAACTTTTATTAATCCAAATGTCATTGAATTTATTACATATTTATTAATACCCTGGCAAGTTTTTCACACTAGCTTTCATTTTTGCCGAGAAAGGAAATGAAAAGAAAGCTGGCTGGAAAATAAAACAGAATTCTCTGAATCCATTTGCTTTGCTAGTGTCCTTTTCAGAACAATCTACCTGACATACGGAAGATTATTGCAAGATAGAATATCTTGAAGTTGATTAGGTAAATTTGAATTTCTTATGCAATTAACAATTTTTCGTAGATTACTGTACCCCCATAACATTTGTGTGTGTTTGTTGATGTATTTCAAGTTTGAGTATGTGAAATGGCAAATGTAAACTTTGCACCTTAAATTTAATATACATATATACAGTTGAATTGAATTAGAATTTTTGGATACATTGGAATTGCACAGACTTTTTTTATTGTTAATATATATGAATGGCTTATTGCAGAAAGGGACCTGGGTCACTTTTGCACAATTCTGAGAAAAGCAAGAAAAATCATATAATATTGATAGTGTAAGAAAGAAATGTACCGTTGTTGGCTCAAATATTCAGCATTATGAATAGTTAATTTTGCAACCCTCAATGCACCCCCCTGCAGTATGCTGCTAGAGACAGTGGAGTTGTGACTCCGGTACCTTTCTGCAATAAAAGTGGAAACTGTGAGAAATAAGACGATAAATATGCTACACATGCCCGTTTGTCGTTGCCACATAAGCTAGGTTAGGTTAGGTTATGTTATATATGCCACAGAAAATTATAGATTCATCAATAAATGACAGTGTACTGCATTTTCTGGACTTTATTGTCGGTGTTTGAAGTACAATAACGTACGAGCTCATGCATGCATGTGTTACTCTACATCTGAGTCTGTTACATTGCCGTTTGTAGTTGGCCACTGAAGAATATCTTCATAAAATCCTTTGACGTCGTCTGGTACATACGACAAGGCAGTTCGTATGTCCTTCAATTTAGTAAGCTTGATCAGCATACGTGCAACAGGGAAAGTACATGACATAGGAATTACAATTCTTGCACCTTTAGATAGAAGGTGTGAGATGTCAAACCTTTGATGAATTCAGTACCCTTATGTTCAACACAGTATTCAAAGTAATGATACTTGGAAATCTGAAAATACTGCCTCTTCTTGTAGGAACACATAGTAGTTTTACAGATGCCACATTTTTTTTGTTGACATGAGGCCACCACGTTGCGAAACCAATAATGTTACTGGTGTCAATAAGTTTGACAGTATTTTTACCGCCCCGAGCTGCATTACAGATTAGCGTACACAGTTCGTACAACGTATAAATACGGCTAAGTTTATTGCAGAAAAGGACCCGAGTCAGTACATTAAAGTACACTTTTCACTGTGCATTTTCTTAGCTATAGCCTCGTGTGACTGATGTCCTTTCTGCACTGAAAGATGTGTCTGTAACTAGGAAAATAAAAAATACCATTTACTCCGATACCTAAAAAATGTGACTCCGGTCCCTTTCTGCAATAAGCCATTCATATGTGTTTAAGCGTAAAATCAAAATTTGTTATTTACTTATGAGTATATACTTGTCTACAACAACGTTTCGGTGGCAACTGCCCCCTTCAGGTCAAAAGGTCGGGTTTACGGGAATAGTTCTGTTGTAGTCATTTGTTATCCAAGCATTCAACCTGTCCATGTAAAAACCTATATCCTTTCTAAATGACGAAGCTTTGTGGATCTCCATAAAGCCGACTTTTTGACCTGAAGAAGGGGGCAGTTGCCACCAAAACGTGGCCTCCCCCATGGCGCAGTGGTAGCGTCATTGCCTTGTAATCAAGGGGTCCCGGGTTCGATACCCGGTGGAGGCACAAGTGGTTCGGATCCCACTTTAAACAGTAGGTCCAGTCCCGATTAGCCTTACTGTGCATAAAGTGGACTTAAAACAGCAGCCACCAAAACGTTGTCTTGAACAAGTATATACTCACTGTACGTAAGTAAATAACAAATTTTGATTTTACGCTTATATATGATAGTGAGTAAGTCGCACGCATCCAAAATATGAAATATATGTGTTGGGGGGGGGGTTATTCGTAATGTTGAAATAGAGAATACATCTGCTTGTACCCTTGAATTTTTGGGAAGTTCACCTTGAAAACCGGGAATTATACTTGAATTTTATCATAGTCCTAGAGTGGCCATCCTGTTTATCCTTCTTAGGTGCATGTTCTTGTATATTAGTTTTGCTAATGATTTGCTCCTTGCTCTGGAAAAGTCTGGAATTTTACTTTTACAAAATTGTAGACACCCTGTTATTGTCAATTTTCAAGAATACAATTCCAGCAATTGCGATCTATTTATTTATTTATTTTCAATAATGAACTCAACAGGCTGGCGCCCAGTTAGAGAGTTCAGAGATACAGGTTTTTATACATGCTTCAGTGACTGTTATTTGATATTGTTTTCATTACACAGTTTTTAAATTGTATATATGGCATAGAGAACAAATCAATATTTTTGTTACGCTTTTCTAAGGCATTGTAGAGAATACTCATTCTCCAGATAGGGGATTTCTTGACAATGTTTGTTCGCGCTCTATTCACAAAAAAAGTTTGATGATTGGGTCGCGTTTTATTGTTAGGAACGCGTAATTTAAATTGTGAGATCCAAAGAGGAGAGCGAAGTTTTCCATTATATATTTTCCAGAGCAGCAGCAGGTCGCGCACTGTCCTTCGATCGTCAAGCCTGTGCATTCGGAGCTCCTCTATTAGATTACTGTACGAATCAAATTTGGGATAAGTACCTTCAAGTTTATACTTCATATAACGTAGCATCTTTGATTGTACTCGCTCTATTTTTGTAGTCTGTACTATACTGTCAGTGTTCCATACAACAGACCCGAATTCAAGTTTTGAACGCACTAATGAGTAATATAATACCTTAAGTTTTTGGGTGTCTCGAAAGTCTCTGCCCATTCTAATAATGAACCCGATAAGTTTGTAAGCGTTGCCTATTACTTTGTTAATATGGTGAGTGAAAGTTAGCTTAGAGTCAAAATATATTCCTAGGTCCTTTGCTGTTTCAGATTTTTTTAGATTGGTATTATTAAGTTTATATTGAAAATTTAAGATCGTTTTTTGTTTAGAGTAAGTAACGGAATAGCATTTTGCTGCATTAAGAGAAAGACCGTTGCACAAGCACCACGCACTCAACCTATTTATGTCTTGTTGTAGACAGACACAGTCTTCAATATTTTTTATTCTTTGAAAGAATTTCAGGTCGTCTGCAAATAACAGTTTTCTAGAATTAATCAAATGCTCTGGTAAATCGTTGATTAATAGAAGAAAGAGAAGAGGTCCTATGTTGGACCCTTGAGGTACTCCGGAACGTACTAGAAATTCGCTGGATGTGTGGCCTTTATACGAGACATATTGTTTTCTGTTCATTAAATATGACGCCATAAGTTTCCTGAGGGGAAGGGAAAAGTTGAAAGTGCCCAATTTACTTAGAAGTACATCATGATTTACAGTGTCAAAGGCTTTGGAAAAATCAGTGTATATTACATCCACCTGCCCCCCATCATCTAGCACCGTGCTTATATAATGCAGTTTCTCGCCAAGGTTTGTTTCTATTGAGCAGTTGGGCAGAAAGCCATGCTGGTATTCAGAAAAAGTTTCTTTGACATTGTTATATATGTGGCAATATAAGATTTGCTCAAATATTTTAGCAGGGGCAGATAAAAGAGCTATAGGACGATGGTTTTGTATGTTTCTGTTCTCCGAGGATTTCGGTACTGGACATACAGCAGTAACTTTCCACCGTTCGGGAAACTGCATAGACGATAATATCGCATTGTAGATAATAAAGAGTGGAATTTTTAAAATGTCTACACATCCTTTGAAGATGTAGGGTGGGATTTTGTCTGGCCCCGCCGACTTCTTTGGCTTTAATTTTTTAACAGCTGCTTCAATTTCAAACATACTGATTATCTGAATGTTGAGTGAATCTAGCGTTTTGCACTCTGTGTGCCCCGCCATGATCTCGAGGTTATACTTTGCCGTATTGTTTGCATACACAGATTGAAAGTATTTCGCAAATTCATCAATGACGGTATTCAGGTTTAATATGGGTTCATTGTTTGAAGAAACTGGAAACTGTTTGTTTTGCCTGTTGCGATTTATGTACGACCAGAAAAGTGACGGGTCACTTTGAATATTGCTTTCGATGTCGAACAAGTAATTATTATGGGCGGCTGATATTTCTTTTTTGATTGCTTTTCTGAGTTCTTTAAATTTGTTGGCATGGTGAACTGGGTTACCTACGTTTTGCTTCCATTTTTGGTGGTGGTGAGCCTTTGCTTTTATTTTTTTAATTATATTGGCGGTAAACCAGCATGGATATTTAGAAGGGGTTAGGCGTCTTAAGGGGATGCACGCGTCAAATGCTTCGTATATTATGTTGTAAAACATATCTGTCATTTCGTTTACGTTATCACAGAGTTTTAGTGTATCCCAGTTAACGACCGATAGTTTGTTGTATAGTTTGTTAAAGTCAGCTTTTTTGAAATTGTACGAGAGGTTGTTTGGTGGATGGTTACTCTGTGTCCTTTTTCTGTGCTTTATTTCGATTACGAGACAAGGATGATGCTTATCCTCAGGCACGAGTGGCTGAGTTTCTCGTGTCAACTGCATGCCAAAAACGTTACTTAGCACAAGATCGAGAGTTTTGCCGTTACTATTTTGAATGTTATTTACGCTGCGTAATTGAAAAAAGCACATTTGATTGTATAAGTCGCGACATACAGGAGTGGCGTTAACGAGGTTGTATTCGTTGCTTGTTATGCAAGGGATGTTGAAATCCCCTATGAGGAGAATGTTATGTGCGGGTCTACAATGCCTTTCAAGAAAATTATAAAATAAGTTGTAAGACATGTCATTACAGCATGGAGTAAAGTAAACAATACAGATGTATAAGGTAGGCAGTCCATGAATTACAATTTTCACAAGCAATGAGTCGACGTTAGGGTCGTCGTTAAATTTGCCTACGAGCGTCGCTGCGTATTTGTTATGAATTGCCAGAAGAGCACCCCCGCCCAGATTTTTCCCAGAGTCGGTCGCGTTCCTGTCAGATCGGAACACGTTATAGCGATCATCAAAAAGTTCCGTGCTTAGATGGTTTTCATTAAGCCAAGTCTCTGTAATTGCTACGATGCTGTAGTTGTTAGATAATATGTTCCGAGAGAACACTTGCATTTTGGTACGCAACCCGCGAACATTTTGGTACACTATGCTAAATATTTTAGTCTGAGAACTTACGTGTTTATGTTTGTGGGAGTTGCCCCCGGGCTGACATTCTTCCTCCGTTGCTGTCACTGCTACCACGTCACTTGGGGGAGGGGTGGGATTTGGGAGGGGGTGGGGATTTCCAACTTGCTTCCGAGACTCGGCCTTCGTCTTCATCCCTCCATAGAAACTGCACGCACCTTCCGAAACTCATGGCCTGAGGGTTTTTGACGTCCACGTTCTATCAGATGCAGTTCCAGACGCTGGCGATTGTCCACTGTGTGAAGGGGTGGGGGGAGTCCTGCTGTTTCCGCCGAGGTCGACGACTTCCTTCTTTCCTGGAGACGATCGGGGTCCTTTGTCCGAAGTTGTTGCCAAATTTACTTCTGCGTTTCTGGAACTTGCTGGAACTGGTTTTGACGAGACGTTGGATTTCAGTTCTTCCAAAGTAAATGGTTTTCCATTTATGAGTAGCTTGTTATATTGCAATTTAGCATGTTGACCGCGAGCTTTTGCTTCTGAACGTACCATCCGCGTTCGGCGCGTGTAGTCTTCTTGGATATAGACTGGTGTATTCTTGGCTCTATAACTGTTCAATAAAATTTCCTCCCTCCTTTTATAAAATGCCAATTTTACAATTATTGGCCGGGTCCGTCCGTTTGGCCTGCCGAGACGATGCGCTCTGTCAATGTCGAAATCATCAGTCTCGATTCCCATTTCCGTTGATAAAAACTCCCTTACCAAGTCTTCTGTTCTGGCCCATGTCTCCTCACGTTCCTCCCTTATGTTGTAGAAAACGAGGTTATTTCTTCTTGATTGACTTTCCAATCTATCTATAGCGTCCTCGTTCATTAGCACTTGTTGCTTAAGCCTGTCATTTTCTTGTCTCGTGTCATTCAGTTCCTTTGTGAGTTTGGATATTTCACCCTTCAACATGGCCGTGTCTTTGGTCACTGAGTTAAGTTTTTCGTCCATGGAGTCAAGTTTTGCCATGACGTCCTCGATGGTGCAGGGGCCAGGATTCTCTTCCAAGCCACTCAACACTAATAGCACCAGAGTAATCATGGCCACAAAAAGGAAACGCACTTCTTTAGCGGGGAGCTGCCCTGTCGCTTGCCCCGATTGGGGCCTCCACCTCCCGCTCCACGCGCCTATAGCCAGGCGCCACTGCACAACACTGTTTCCCATTCCGTTACACTTCACTGCACTCAGGAGCTGCGCGAAAACACGTCCGTTCAACTCAGACACACACTGAGGAACAGTGTACTTTAAAAATATTTTTCTCCAGAGGCCCCATGTTCGAATCCGAGCCTAGCCATGAGTGATCTTTCATCATATCTCATCATCATGATTAGCCAAAAGTGGATGGAAAGCAAAGCATAATAATCCAAATCAATCAATTTAAAAATATTCTTGAAAGAAATGGTCTCAAACATAAAATGAATTAATCAATTACATTGTAAAAGAAATCATGAAATTATGGAAGTTATGAAAAAGTTTAAGGTGCAACCCTTGGGCTCTGGCTATGAGACGTGCTCAGTTTGGAGTATCCTGGGCCCGATGCCGTAGTGGTAACGTCATCGTCTTGTAATCGAGGGGTCCCAGGTTTGATACGCTGTGGAGGCACATGGCACATTGGTTCAGATCCCGCTTTAAACTGTAGATCCAGTCTCGATTAGCTTTCCTGGGCATAAAGTGGACTTAAAACAACAAATCAATCAAGTACCCTGGGGAAAGCGTAACAACTTTTCTCCTGAGATTTCAGCCTATGTATGGGACTCGTGGTCATCCACCACCATGGGCAAATTAGGGAGCTACGAATGAGTACCATAACCTGGTCATGCAATCCTACATCTGGGGGTACATTCTACTGGCCGGTGCTACCTCCATTTGGTGCAAGGAGCATAAATCTTAATCTTAATCCTCAGCTACAGTGTGGCCAGAAAGTCTCTTTACACCCGAACTAAATGCGTGTAACAATGTAAGATGGTAAGATATTTAAGGTTTTTACCTCCCATCCTGATCATTGATATGGCAACACTGCTCCTCACGTGAATTGCCACGTAACTGCCACGTGACTGCCCGCAGAAGGAGAATAAAGTCTGTCTTTGGTCTGTGCGTTGACAGTTCATTGTCGCGCCTTTCCATGTTTGGTGAACAACAATGGCAGATACCAGTGCCTTCACTTTGGAGGAGCGCTTAGTGACAATTGTGTGGGTCCATGAACGGAAGCACAACAACGAAAATATGCCGCAGGTGATGGATAGGTTTCGTGAACAGTTCGGTAAGGAGCCACCAAGTCGTGAAGACTTTGATCACGTGGGAGAAGAAAGCTTTTCGCCTGGGAAGTGTTTTGGATGCCCCTCGTTCTGGTCGTCCATCAACCCGGTGTCAGTGATGCATTCATCCTGCAAGTCGACCAGAAAGCGTTCTGCAGAACTTGGAAATGCAAGGAGCACAATGCAGGTCCATACTAAAATGTACTTAGGCCTGCACGCATTCCGGCCAATGGCCATCAATGGGCGTATCAAGCTGTGCAGGGATCATGGAGGTGCACATACGGATGTTTTGGACAACTAACTGTAAATATTATTCATGTAGGGATGAAATTAGTGGAGGTGTAAAGGGACTTTCTGGCCACCCTGTAGAATATCTACAGGCTACAGGGTAGGGTTCTTTGAAGACAACGAAACCAGACAGGATGCCTTCCAATGGAGACGTTTAAACAAATATATTATTTAAACACAGGATACATGGCATAAGAATATTTACATGATAAGTAGAGCCCGGAAGTTCAGGCATTTATTTTCGTTAAAATAGGCAGGCAAAAAGGCATTTATAATGTGGTAAATAAGCACTAAAAATGAAAAAAAAAGGCAAAATAAACCGAAAAAAAGGCATATTTAGAAGTCGCTTACTTTTATCTATAATTTCTGGCAAAATGTTAAAATCTAAATTGGGAAGAGCATTTCAATTTTCTCCGTCTTGATTGCACATAACTACAAGGTGCTTTTTAAGTTCTAAACATTCATTGATAGTCGTCTGCCAGAGAGAATGTTTTTCATAATAGAAAATGATCTTTCTACTTCGACAGAAGTTATTGGAGCATACATATAACAAGCTAATGTAGCTGGACTCATTTTGGTAACAGCATTTTCACCTTTTAGAATATCACAAATTGTTTTCAATTGTTTCAAGTCCTCATTTGCACTCACTACCCGTTAGCACTTTTCCGCAACAGCTCACCCCTTTTCTCCTGGCACTTCCATCATCTGCTGCATAGATTCCTCGAAGATTTTCATGGATGCTATAATTGTAATTGTCTCTGGCAATGCACCATAATGTGCAAAAGTAAACTTGAAGAGCACAGGAGTTTTTTCACTTCACGAATTGAAGCCGCTTCATTTTCTGGAAGAGCATCGATCACCTCACTGATTTTTTGAAGGTTGTTAGCATAATATATAGCTGCTGATATCCAGGTTCCCTATCTCGTCAAGACTGGTTGCTGAGGTAAACTAAGCTCAATCGCAACTTCCTGAAATTTTCGGGTCGAGAGGGAGATTTCAGAAATATTTTCTTTGTGTTCGAAATCAACCTGTCCACTTCAGCAGTCAATCATGCACAAGAAATGTTAACCGAAAGGCAATATCCTGACTCAGCATGAAATTCTTTTTTCTCACACTTTTCTCCTTCAGCAATGTTGAAACATGCGTGAGTTCAATATTACTTAAATAAGGCGAAAATTATTCACATAATAAACGGAAGAAAAATAAATGCCAACAACGTTTTTTGGGAGAAAAATAATTTATATACACATTTAAAAAAAAAAAAATGTCAAATTTCATTGAAAAAGGCAAAAAAAGGCATTATAATTAAAAATAGGCAGTGGGGTCCCAAATAGGCAAAATAGACAAAATGAAAAGGCTTCCAAAACATTCGAAACAACATAAGAAACGTATATCCGGAAAAATTTTATCAATATATGCAGTAGATAAAAAGAGGCATTTTGCCAAACTTCCGGGCTCTAATGATAAGCTACGTTCTTCTGTAATTCTTGCTTACAATCAAGTTTTATATTTGTATGTCTTTTATTATTTCTTTTCTTGATTTGTATATTCTTTTATCTGGACTTCCTTCTTAATGGACGGTCTGGATCTGGACTTCCTTCCCAGTGGAGGATCTGGATCTGGACTTCCTTCTCAATGGAGGATCTGGATCTGGACTTCCTTCTCAATGGAGGATCTGGATCTGGACTTCCTTCTTAATGGACATTCTGGATCTGGACTTCCTTCTCAATGGAGGATCTGGATCTGGACTTCCTTCTCAATGGAGGATCTGGATCTGGACTTCCTTCTTAATGGACATTCTGGATCTGGACTTCCTTCTTGTCTTTTTTGTGAACTTCTCTCTGGATTTCCATTTATTTATTTTTTTGATGATTTAATGAATTCCTTTATCCAGCTTTTTCCTTTAAGCTATGGGAATAATACTAATTTCCTCCCTTGCGGTTGCGATTGGAACGCGCCAACACTAACTGGGTACAACAGAGTGTATACTTGGTGCAAACGACTGACATGCGCATCCAAATAGGCGCTACGGCTGAAACGCGCAACCAAAAGTGCTGTGGGTCGTCGACTGGAACGCGCCGCCACTGATGTAAACAAAATTTCTGCTATGGGAATGGTAAATCAATCAGACAGATGCAATATCTGTTCAAAGACACAAACTTGTATCAGTGCTTTGACTTCTTTAATTTTCGTTAACTTACATATGATCACTGATTTGATTTATCGAATATATATATATATATATATTAATTTATTTCTTTTATATATATTCTTTATCTTCTTATAGTAGATTCTATTGTTTTTCATCTTTCCAATTTGCTTTGTTCTTATTTATAAAGTTATTCACATATGTTATGCCAATTCTTAATCTTGCACACCTGGTGCTGCCATCTCTATTCCTCTTTGGCAAACTATTTACATTACTTGGTCCTGTTGGGTACGTAACACCAGGTACTTTATGCTGACCACACATCACCTCATAACTGGTTTGATGATTGCCCCCATCTGATGTGAATGAGGTTGCCAGTTTGTATGTAGCCTCTGGCCCTCATGACGGTCTGTTATGCCAGTGTTCCGCAACCTTTTTTTACTCACGGCACACCCCAGATGGGCCTAGACTCAACACGGCACACCAAAATGTCTGTCCCCTCAAAATCATATGAATCTTAATATAATTACGAAATATTACGTCGTTATGTAAGCAATTATTATTATTATCATTGTTGTTGTTGTTGTTATTATTATTATTATAAAACATGAATAGACTTATGCATTTATTAAAAATTTATTAACTTTAATTCACTGCAGAAAATACACATTTCTAATACGAATTTTAAAGTAAATAACTCTACTCATACCTTCAATGTGATACTTGAGTCTGCTTAGCTGCACACAGACGGCTGATTCGTGGCGGAATCGTTGACAAAACAAGCCTCATTTCTTCATCGATGGATTTGAGTCTCTCTCTCTTTGATGTTTTAATTGCAGTCAATGTCGAAAAGCCCAGTTCACACAAATAAGTAGTTGAAAAGGGTAATAACACATTAACTGCCATCTCGGAGATTCACTGCTTATTGACAACCAAAATGTATCCAAAGCCACTTCGAAAAATTTTAATTTCAATGTTGTTCTGTCTGCTTTCAAATCTGCCAGTTCCTCTTTAAGCGTAAATTTTTCGGAAGATATTTCGAATCCATACTGAATGGATCACGAACCCAATCAAAATCTTCAACGCTCTCTCCAAAATATTTTTTGAAAGTCTCCTGCAAGAATACTAAACGCTTCAATTTACTGGAAACCATAGCAGCATTACTGAGTTTTCACCACACACAACACACTCGGGGATTGGGCATGTTTTGTCACCACACCAAAAAAATCCGTAAGATAAATAGTTATCACTATATTGCCGGTGGACTACTTTCTGTTTCTTTTTTTCGGGCTCGATGGTTTCACTACTTGCACTCGAGGACGGACCACTCCGTACAAGGAACTTATCCATATCGAAAAAAGAAAATAGTAAGACTGGTGTAGCAATCCAATATTCGCACTACTGCAGAGCACAGCTGTGATAGAACTGAACTGAAATACTGTAATTGTTGTCTGACAATGTGTGGGTCCTTCGGCGAAGGAAAAGAGCAATAAAGTTTAAGAAGCGCCGACAAACAGGCACAAAACAGCCAGTCGTACACAAAAGATGCAGTGTTACAAACAAAGAACTCGCTTGAATAGCGGGCCGCTAAAAGGCTTCTTTGCGGTGAACACAAAGCTTGACGCCTATAACCCATCAAACCGGCCCAATATTACAGGCGAGAATACATATAAGATGAACAAACTATAACAATATTGAGTAAATAAATTTAGGGTGACCAGATATTTGTTGACCAAAAAGAGTATAGTCTATAGGTTGAAGGTGCGTATGAATTTTGCTCTTTCACGGGGTCCGCAAAAATCCCGCGCAACTTCTTGACAGTCTAATTATCCTGGAAATTATGCAAAATTTAAACTTCCTTTTTATTTTACACTAATTTTGCACAAAAAACTATATTTTGTGACTACATAATATCTATTTTAATATTCTGATGCAATTCTTGAATATTCTAAAGCAAATTTCTTGGTATGTTGATGCATATAATTGGAGGAGAATATTTACACACCAATATTGATGAATATTTTGAAGAAATTTTAATTATTGCAATTTTCAAGTATCGGTATTGGTATCGGTGGGAATCGGTAAGAGTATCGGCATCGGTTCAAAGTGGTATCGGTTCAAAGTGGTACCGGCTCAGCCCTAATCATTATCATTAAATTCCAATGAATTTGAAATATGTTTTGCTTGTTGATGGAATATGAAAATGACACTTGAAATTGTTCATAGGAAATTCTGTCAGTCAAGGAGTAAAATACTTCAGTTTGTTGACATCTTGACGTTTTCCGTTCTGTGGATTTTAAGGTATTTTTATGCGTAAAATAATGAATGAAATTAAATAGCAAGGAAAAGAGTATATTTAGGGATTTTTGCAAATTGAAAAGAGTATAGAGTATATGAACCTCTAAAAGAGTATAATACTCTTAAAAAGAGTATGTCTGGTCACCCTAATAAATTACATTTAATTTCTATGAAAATATAACAGTTATCAGCAAGAATAAACAAGCACCTTCTTACTTAAAATCGACAATTAATTTCTTACAATATTACAATAGCAGGTAAAAGTTCTCGTCACACCTTTCACCTTGTGACGGCACACTAGTGTGCCGCGGCACACCGGTTGCGGAACACTGTGTTATGCCACGGGTTGTTGTTATGAAAAAAGTGAAATCATAATTAAATTTTGTCTTCTCACTGTAACACTCATTGAACTTCCTTGTATTCCTGTATTTCTTGCAGCTGTGTATTACACACAAGATCTACCTGCTGGCTGCAGGAGCCCTCATAGTCCTTCTGAAGCGTTGGCTTTCTTCAAGGAAAATTTCACCGAAGGAGTTTGAGTTTAATGTGCCAGCTGAGTGGATAAAGAAACCTGAAAATGCAGAATGTGGATATTTCGAGGCATTTCTCAAGAAAAACTTTGGACAGGAGTTTTTGGCACTCTGCAACGTAACTGCAGATAAAGTCTGGTGGTGGGATGAAGAATTAGAGGTGAGCATGACAATTAAATTACAGTGATGGTGAAGGAAAAAATGAGTGTGTTGGCAGAGGGGGCAATGCACCTAAATGTCATACAAGAAATGCATTTTTGGTCATTTATTTTTGTATTTTTTCTTGTTTGTTAGGGAGTGGTAGGGCCACAAAATCTGGATTTCAAATTATCCAATATCCATTTTGGATGCAACGGATAATACAGATATCTGAATATCCAAATATGTGGATAATTTGGATATTCAAATAGTACAGATTGCATGAAGATTTTTAGAAAAACTGCATGGTAAAATACAGATATGACAAATACAAGAATACATGGACCTTCTACGAGGGTGGTTTGAAAAGTTCTCGGAATGGAATAGAAAGAAACGACTTACAACAGTGATTTTTTTTTTATTTTTCAATGTAGTCTCCCTGTACACTAATGCACTTGGTCCAGCGATGTTCCAATGCCTTGATCCCATCTCGAAAATTAGATTCCTCCAGGCCTGTGAAATACGTGTCAACTTCGGCTATTAGTTCTTCCTTTGAAGAGAATCTCCGTCCACCGAGGAAACTTTTGAGTTTGGGGAAAGGATGGAAGTCTGAGGGAGCCAAATCAGGCAAATAAGGTGGATTTGGCAACAATTCGTAACCAAGTTCATGAATTTTTGCCATGGCAATGACACTTGTGTGAGGGTGCGCATTGTCCTGATGCAAGATGATTTTCTTTCTTGCCAAACCTGGCCTCTTTTCCCGTATCTTATGCTTAAGTTGGTCGAGGAGATTAGCGTAGTATTGTCCCGTAATTGTTTGACCAGTGGGAAGATAATCGATCAACAGAATCCCTTTCGCATCCCAAAACACTGACGCCATTATCTTTCCGGCCGATCGTATTGCCTTTGCTTTCTTTGGTGGTGGTGAATCAACATGTTTCCACTGCTTTGACTGTTGTTTTGTCTCTGGGGTATAGTAGTGGACCCACGTTTCATCTGTCGTCACAAACCGGCGCAAAAAATCTGTTTGGTTTCTCTTAAAACGAGTCAAACATTGTTCGGAAATGTCCACTTTGATGCGTTTATGGTCCTGTGTTAAAAGTCGCAGCACCCATCTTGCAGATAATTTTCTCATATCCAATTCAACTGTTAAAATGTGATACGCCCGTTCGGATGACATTCCTATAGCTTCAGCAATTTCACGCACTTTCAGTCGGCGATCCTCCATGACCAATTTATGCACTTTTTCAATAATTTCTGGGGTAGTAGCACATTTTGGGCGACCACTACGTGGATCATCTTCTAAGCTGTCCCGACCAAATTTAAACTCGTTTGTCCACTTTGCAACAGTTGAATATGAAGGGGCAGAGTCCCCCAGTGTGTTCAGAAAATCGGCATGAATTTCCTTTTGCTTTCATACCTTTCTTTACGAAGTACTTAATCACCGCTCGAATCTCGATTTTTTCCATCTTCACAAAGCACTGCACGGGAACAACTACAAAGTGATGTCCGCACCACAGATCTCTACCCAGAACACTGACGCGCCACATGTTTATTAATAAGGGATGGCCTATTACTATGCGGGAACCTCGTTATCCTAGCACTGACATCTGGTGGTGATTCCCAGAACTTTTCAAACCACCCTCGTATAAAAGAGCAAATGATAAGACTGTCTGGATAATGGACACATTGGATATCCAGACATTTCAGAAAAAGGATATCCAAATAATTCAGATAATCTGAATATCTGGATATTGGATATCTGAATAATCTGAATATCTTGATAATTTGGATAATCTGAATATCCAGACAATTCAGATATCTGGATAATTCACATAATCCAAATATCCGAGTAATCCAGACAATTCGGTTATCCAGATAATTTAGATAATTCATGTATCTGAATGTCAAATTATCCAATATCTGAAATCCAGATAGAAAATCATCCGATGGAAATTGTTCACCTCCCCTGGCATCTTTACTGTTGGATTATTTTCTAATTATGGTTTAGCATACACCACTTTCAACTGATCCATACTGAAACATATAACATACCAGTTTAACCCACAAGAAGTGGATGTGAAACATATGTCACATTCTGGTGACATTGCTAATGCCAATATGTAACATATATGTCACATGGAGTGTTTTCGACTTTTGGAACATACTGCGACTGAGTTAATGTTCAGAGTATTACGTGTTTTGAGTGCTACGTGACCCTAGTAATTAGTGAAGTTTAATTTGATTCTAGCTATATTTGGTGGGAGAGGATGTCATTTAAATTTTGTGCTGAAAAACGAGCACTGCTTTTACATTATATATTTTTTTTGTACGAAAGTATAAGCAGCAGGTGACCAATTCTTACCATGAGAATGGAACAAATATCTGGCAATGTGCAGGTACTGTTTTGAACCTCACGTCTTGAGTTTACCTATGTGCTGAAGTTCAAATTTTGTAAAAAAAAAAAGTGTTTATTTTCTCCTCCTTCATCTTCTATTAGGGATGGGCCGATATGAAATTTTGCCTGATACCAATAAAGTACCGATATAAAATTTACCAATACCGATAACCAATATTCTACCGATCCGATATAAAATTAGAAATGGTCCTTGAAGATCATGAAATATTCACTGATCTCCTATAAATGTGTGTTTCGAAGTGACTGTAGTGCAAAGAAGTTGAATATTTAGACATTTACTTTTTTAGGAAGAAGGGCATGGAGATTATCCATAAAAATTACAACAAAATGACAGAATTTTACACTAAATTATAAGATATTTATCGATATTATTGGATCGGTAAAATTATCGGTAATTTTACCGATAAACTGATACACCAATATGCCTATATCGGCAGATACCGATAGAGTACCGATTAATCAGTCCCATCCCTATCTTCTATTATATTATTATTATTATTATTATTATTGGGACACTTGGTCGGACCCTCCAGAAATGTATTTCTAGATACGTGCCAGCCGGTGATGGAAATTTATGGGTCTTGGGACAGTGGTAACGTGGGAGGTGGGGGGAATCGATAATAACAACAAATCTACGTAAAACAAATCAATTCGAAGCTGACCCAAGTTATTCCTTTGTGCACTCTATCATGTTATTTTGAAATCCCCCTTTTAACAAGGTCATTGTAAACATTGCCCTCACACATAATTTACCCCAATTACAGACCACTTCAAAAAGGCATATGTACTCAAATCATTCTTCATACCTAAGCAACTACCCAATATGATCAGAAATTATGACTGATATCGATCTAATCTAAAGTAGTCAAGGAAGTACAACGTTTTAACAGTCATTTGTTCATTTATTTCGGCGAACCTATCAACGAAGCTTGGCTCCCGATCCAAACACGTGTACAACAACTTTGAATTAATTACAATATTAAATTCATTGCTTGACATCCGGCGTCAACACGATTGACTCAAAACGACGAAACTGGGGACCGATGTTACTTTTAAACTATTGGTTACTCATCCAGTTCCGTTTCACTCAAAGGCAAGGAACGTCAAAAGATTACAACTGGGGTAACACTCCCCCCCCCCCTTGATCCTGTTCTGTTTCAACAATCGTGTTCCATTTCATTAACAAAATCCCTTCAGACGCGCAATTCACAATAATGCACTGTTTCTCACTACATACCTCGATTTCTCTGTTGTGAGTCCACTATCTCGTTACGATGATGTCTCCCAGGTCAATAGGGGCCGGTAGACAAAACTGCCGCGGGACTTCCGACTCACGAACAGGTGCCTTCTAGTCATCCAAACAACGCCCAAACCAGAACTTTGTCTTGGAATATATTGGTCCTCTCCACGTCTGTGTGCAGCTTCGTGACCTCTTCCCAATTGTCACATTATTGACTCGACGAACTCTTCCGGACTGCTGCTGGGCTGGTAACCTCTTCCCAATTAGTTACAATGTTGACTCGTAAATTCGCTTCGGTAGCATACCAAAACTGCGTCCTCGTGACCAAAACTGCATCCTCGTGACCAAAACTGCGTCCTCATCCTCGTTGCCTAGCACCAAGTGCTCCTCTATTGCACAGAGAAACTGGAACCTGTATCGGGAACTGTTCATTTTGACGACACTCCAGAGACAAGGAACAACTCTTGGCAATTTACCTTCAGACTGCTACTCCTTTGCAAACAGTCTAATTAATGCAAAAAGTCGAACGTCCTAAAAAGCCTCTTTCGAAGAATAAGTAAGACATCATTTCAATCTCGTTACTTCATAAAGTTCTCAACTGGGTGCATCTTGCCACAAATAACATCTCTATACAATATCTTGCACAACGCAGAATTCGAGTTCGATTTGTATGCGTGCCCAACTTGACGAACTCAAGCGCAGGAAGCACTGACTAGTGTGTTGCACGTATACGCGTCGGCCGGTCAGTTATTTCACTTTCTCTCGGAGGAGGAAAATCAACTGAGGGGGTGCAGCAATGGCCTCTATCGGTGACTTCTTGTTTCTTATTACGTCATAAACAACAGCGTACCAGCTCGCAGAAGCTGGGGCAAAGCAGTGACGTGTTTTGTATTGCATAATATTCAGATACGCGTAATTGCGATCTCGCAAGAGAAAACTCGTCACACAGTCAGGTTCAAAATGTTTTGCCCTATCTTATGATGAACCTTAAAGTGGCAAGTTTTATGAAAACTTGTTGCATGCAAAAAAATACAGAACACTGTGTTTAACTTGCACACTGCAGTTTCCTAACTGTATAATGTTGCACTTCTGCCATTGGCTGATCACCAATGACAGGATGTGCGTGTCCTACCCAATATCGCTTCTAAAACAGTGCATGGTATAGTAGCATGCAAACATAGCACTTTGAGTGCATGCATGTGACATGTTAAGGACAGTGGTATAAAATCTTGAGGAACCCTCATTAGTATGTTCAGGCTACTAAAATATTCTGGAAATTTATTTATTTAATCCCTGGAAACACCTGGAAATTTATTATTTTGTCAGATTGAGTGGTAATTGTGTGACATTAACATGATGATACAGAAAATCACGTAATCAAAATGAAAAATTAAGTGAATTTTGAGACACCGTGAATGTGATGTTATTGTTAAATTTTCAGACAGGGACAAGGTCAAACCAACACTTGACATTCAGCTGCCCATATTTGATTCATAGCAACGAAGTTCACGACCTGACAAAGAACATGGAAGAACCAGCCTGGATCCATGGATATGTTAAATGGGCTTTAATGATCACGTGCCCTGGGAATATGATTGGCGACTATCCCAAGAGACGCGACCGTGACACGGACATCCTCTGGGGCCCGTGTGTAATGGATGTTGATGACAGAGCATTGTTTCATCCATTATCACAGCTAACGATGGCACTGTGGGAAAAGGCATTCAATCACTCACTCTGTTTTGTGTGTGAGAATGGAAGTTCTGAAATGGAGAATATATTGCTTCAAGGTAAGTATAAAATGTGTAAGCTGAGTCTAAAATACACTTCCAAAGTTGAAAATTACGAATTGTGTTCTGGGCTTTGTTTTTCCTTCATTCATTGTATTCAATTACACCAATCCTTACTCTTTAACAAGTTAATGTTTATTGTTGGGGTGAAGCAAATACCACGCTGAACTACCGATACTCTTCTCAATTATAACTGATGCCAGTACTTGCAAATTGTAACTAACAGCCTCATAGCTACATATTTTGGCACCATGGCAGGATTGTGCCCCCCCCCCCCCTTCTTCTTGCTCACTGCCAAGCATCCTTCTTCTTATGCCATGGTTTGTGATGTTTACATGCCACATATTTTGAAGTGAGAGAAGAATGTAAAAAATCATTAAAAATTAATAGAGGTTGTATTTAAAGGTTTGTAGTTCTTAGTGGCTGAAGAACATCCTTAAGAACATACTTTGGGAAATCAGTGTCTTACCAGAATATAAGCCTTCAAGTAAAATAAGATGAAAAGATTAAATCAGGCTTACGGTAAGTATCAGTTAGTCCAGGAGTTCCCAAATTTATTCATTTCATGGCACCCTTAGTGTTTCAAGGTTTTCCACGACACCCTAGTGAGAATGTAGGCCTATCTAACACTTGCAATGCTCACTTAGCATGGTTAGGTTGCTTGCCTTAAGTTAAAAAGTAAACACATATTTCAAATTCACAAACATTTTATGTGTAAAAAGTACCAAGACCATGTGTAGATTAAGAAGTGTCATTTCAGTTAAAATATTGGAACATTTTGTGGCACCCCTGTAAGCCAGGGACGGCACCCCTAGATGCCGCAGCGCACAGTTTGGAAACCACTGGGTTAGTCCATATGAACAGTGGCGGCCGATGAAGGGGACTGCAGGACTGCAGCCGCCCCAAACAAATTATATTTTGTTGCCATTAGTGCAAAAATTAAATATTTATACTTCCGCAAATTTACTGCATCTCGTTGCACTGTTTGGCGCTTTCAAATTCATTTGGCGCGTGACAAGAGGCAAACTGGTATATGAAGCAGCTTCTCCCTCGGGGACTCCCAGTACATCTCCATGTTAACTCTAACGTAAGCACTGCTTCCACTTTCCTCCCTGCTAGGCCCTTGTAATGCTAAAAAAGTGGGCTGCTTTTAATGGAGTCCAATGTACGGTGCTGCTGCCAAGTGGTAGAAATTGAAAGCTGACACTGTGCATAAACATGACATTACCGAGAGAAACAGTGGCCAGCCATGTAACGCATCCGTTTCGCTTGTCAGTAAGTGCGTGATAGTGGCCGCGGTGGCTCAGTCGGTAACGTGTCTGACTACCATGCTAAAGGTCCTGGGTTCGATCCCCGGCTGGTTCAAATCTGGGAACTTTTCTAACGTTGGAAGTGGCCCCGGTGCCCACCCAGCATCGAATAACATGGGTGCCTGGGGGAAACCCTGGGGAATAAAGGCAGTCAGGGGCATGGTGCAGATCACATCACCCCCACTCACGACCGGATCAAGAAAGTGTGGGGCGTTACCCCCACACCGCCTATACGCCTTCATGGCGTGGTGCTAAGCACAGGGGAGCATTTTACCTTTTTTTAGTAAGTGCGTGATAGTTTAAGTTTTCGAAACGATTCAAAGAGTTATTTGTTTTCTGGCAGTAAATTATATAATCTGGTTTTCTGAATGGTAGATCGTATAAGTAAAAATGAATAATTCAATGAAAGACCGCCGCATTGGAGTTCATGTTCAAATAGTTAAGGTATTTTTTTTTTTAATGAATGCAGCCCTCCTAACAATAAGTAGCATGAGCCAGCACTGCATATGAACTCTCCAGCTTAACATTACCAGTGCGTAGTTATAGATCGGTCAATTCCTTGAACTCTCCAGCCTAACTATTGACTATTTTGGGGGGGAGCAGGAAAAGGTATTTACGAGTCCTTGCCTTCATTCATTCTCAACCAACAGGTTGTTAGTTGCCGTGGCTTGCCCCGAGTTGATACCTTCCTGGAGATGAGGCCTGCTCAAAAAATTAATTATAAATAGAAAAAAAATTAAGATAAATATTAAAAATTAATAATACAGTGTGCAACATGTTCTCAGTAGAAAACTTTGTATTTTGAAAAAATTCAACTGATATCTCTGTAAGAAAATAATTAGAATTTAAATTTTCTTGCTTTTAACGAAACAAAATTGTCAATTATTCTAGCAAAATTGATCATTTTTGCAATATATTTTCCAATTGTGAGAGATTATTCAACCTCCCGTGACCATTAATGTTCTCAGTTTTTAATTATTATTATTATTATTTCTATCTTTGCTAAAACTCCTTGCACAGAAGGCACTTGGGAACAGTTTCAAAACTAGGTCCATTTTGGGATGAGAGATGCCGAGTAGCATTTTGTAAATCAGATTTAATAGGTCAAAAGAGCTTTGGAGAGACAGGGACCCTTCTCTTTTCATAAAGATGGTGAAACTTGCTATTTTGCCCTGTATTTCAGTGGGATCAACATCCACACTGTTTTTTGTATTTCTAAAATTCAAGAAACCATTTTATTATTGAATCACTGCTACCTTTGTTGATTATATGTGTTCAGTTATTTATTAATTATAATAACTACAAAAATTACTATCATTAATAAAAATAATAATCAATTATTGCAAGAGTGTCTCGCATGTGTTTCATCATTCACTAAAACTCACAAAATTCATAATATATTTTTATTATTGCTGAGTCGATATTACTTTGAACCGATACCGATACTTGAAAATTGCAATAATTAAAATTTGTTCAATATATTGATCAATATTGGTGTGTAAAGCCCTCATCACATGGAACTGGAAAGGTATGCCCTAGTTGGCGCTGGACTGGCTATCAATTTGCTAGTTTTCGCCTCACACGATACTTATCAGCGTACTTGTCGATGGACTTTTGTTCTCATACAAGGGAAGTTGTAATGGCGGCCGCGTGAGATGTAAACAATGTATCACTTCACATTTTTAAAAGTCTATAACTATTCAACCGAATCGTATAAAACGTTATTAGATACAAAACAATGGCGCTGCTTAAATACATACTTTACAACATTTACTGTACACGTATGGAAGAATATTTTAGTTGTTTCAAATGTAAACACCGTGCACTCAGCATAGATGATGTAACTCAACGTGCCTTTCATGCTGTATACGTTATACATTGCTGGAGTAACACTTGGAAACCACAGACAAAAGCGCTCCTTTGCACACTCACAGATTATCTTCACATGGTGAAACTTTGCTCTGATTGGCTGTTCCACAGAATCCAGTCGAGGAAAGCAAGTAGCAATTAGAACATGTCCTATTCCTCCAAACCAGTCAAGCAGTCAGCCAGGCGGCCATGATTTCTACCTAGAAAGTTAGTTCAGTGCCAATTAGGGCATTCCTACTAGAAATCCAGTTCCGTGTGATAGGGGCTTAAGCATTCTTCTCCAATTACATGCTACAATTTACCAAGAAGTTTGCTTTAGAATATTTAAGAATTGCATAAGAATATTAAAATAGATGTTATGTAATCAAAAAATATAGTGTTTAATGCAAAATTGGTGCAAAAGAATAATAAAGTTTCAATTTTGCATAATTTCTAGGATAATTAGACCCTGCGATAGTGTTGCGCAACATTATTGCGGACCCCGTGAAAGACCAGATTGTCGGGAAAGTATCGGCTTGTATCGGCAGATGAATTCCAACCGATACCACTGATATTGGCCAATACCGATACATCGGCATCGCTCAGGCCTAATTTCTATTAATGCTTTTTAGTTTGTAGAATTGCACTTGTTTATTAAAAGTAATTTTGTTTTATGTGCAAACCATGCGTGACTTACGAAGGATTAACGACAATAATATTGCTGACTTAATGAATGACACTGATGGATAGACAAGTCATATTACCAGGGTGTTTGGGAAGAGCCACATAAGTCACAAACTATTGTTGTCTGTTGTCTTCATTTACATCACATTGAATCAATTAAAGAAAATGTTAAAAGTGTTACTTTATACAGAGGTTGTTTCCGATCTATGATTTCAAACTGCACCTACCTTAAGAGAAACCATGTCGCCACCATCAAGATTGATCTATTTGGTGTCCCTGCATCTTGGCAATTGCCTGAAAGCGAAGTTTCCACTGTAAGAGACTGGCACAAAGTGTAGTCGTGTCCAGCCTGGACCAGGCTTTCCATAGCCCTTCAATGATGCCGGATATCCTGTGAGACAAGGCTCGTTTCAGTAGGCTGAAGGCACAAAAGTCCATCGGTGAGGCATCAGGTGACTTCACTGGAATGTCTGTGAAAGGAATGGCACAAATTCCAGTATCTTCTCCCATTTGTTGGAGGAAGAGGTGGGTTAAGCGAAATGTGTGACTTGACACCTTGTCTTGATGCACCCACACACGATTCTGGTTTCTCCCGTAGAGATGGGGAATGTCGTGGCGATAAACGGATGTCAGGACGTTAGCCTGATAATAATCTGAATTAACCTTCTTATTTTTGGCAACACAATGTATGGTCAGCTTGCCATTGTACAAGTATCCAGCAATGATCATGAAACCTGTGCCAAAACTTTCCTTACATTCAGTGAACCATCTTTGAAAGTCCCTCGCACCTGTCAATCGATAAAAAATTGCACGTGGCTTGTGACAGTCATCAAGATAAACATGGGCCTCGTCCAATGTAACAACAAACTTCCACTTTTCACCTGACAGATGCCGCTCATAAAGCTTTTGGCAGTTGGTGCGACGTTCCTGGATGTGTTTTTGCAAGAGCTTATCAACATGCCCCTTGCGTAGCTTTTCCAAACCCAAATCACGGTGAACGAAGGTGTGCACTGTCTTCAGTAATGTTTGTAGCTGGTTCGCGATGCTTCTCTTTGTGGCTGGATTCTCCCTGGTGACCAGCAAACCCTGACTTCCTGAATTGTAGCTGATGTGCAGCTAATGGTAGGCCGGGGGTTGGTCTGTTTCTGCCCCACAGGAATCATCCCACGTCTTGCCTTACCTGCTCCTTTCAACACCCGTGAAATGCCATTTTTGAATCCACGCTCCTTGCACAGTTTTATAGTGGCAATATAATTGTAGTTTACATCGGAAAGTGCAGTTATGTAACCCTCCCAATATGCACTGATTTTTGGCAGCATTCTTCCCGATACACACTGACCACACCTGTCACGCACAGTCAATAGTCCACTACTGGCAGCTTCGTTCTCTTCCCGCTTGGTGGTTCTGCACAAGATGTGCAATTTCGTCACCATAGATCCTAAACAACCTCTGTATTGGGCGTGTGTAAATATTCTTAACAGATCCAACAAACAACTTTCTATTGTAAATATTTGACTAGTGCTTTTACCCAAACAGCCTAGATTTAATATACTTGTGTAATTTCAAAAAGGTATTTTTCAGAATTTCAACATTCTCTATTTTCATCTTAGTTCGTTGAACAAGTACATTTCTATAATACATAAACTATTGTTATTTACAGCCAGTTTACCAGAAAGGTGCCTGTTTGTGCCATTTATAATATGGTTTAACTTTTCACTGAATCCTACAATGGTTCTACTGAAAAAAGGTAATATTGTAATTTTTTCTGTGTCTGTCTCTCTTGTTACTAATATTATTTTCATGTCACCAATGAAACAACCATAATTTTTTATCTCTTAAGTGAATATGTTTCATATCAATCTTTCATTAAGCTAATAGATCTTTCATAGTTTGGCACGATAAACATGGATAAAGTATTATGTAGTTAAAGTTTTGTATTTCCACATTGTAGTTTTTATTAATTGTCCAGTTAATTTTGAAGAACTGCTGCCTTCATTAGAACAGGTCAAGGCATGTAGGATGCTGTACGATCTCTGTCCTAGATGCAGAAACTCTTTGCAGTTCAGTGATACAAGTTCTGCATCACCACATTTCTGACCCTATGAGGTACGGAGAATATCAAGACAATATTTTGTTGGCAAACTTAAAAAAATTGACATGTTCCTTTTCCTGAAAGTTCACTGAATACAGAAACTGTACAGTTGTGTACTTATATTTTTCTTCACTTCACTTTTTTGCATCACTGTGCAACATCGATCATTCATTTATTTTCTCAACAACATATTATGTTTATTAAAATTTGCATATATCAATGACGGTCCAAGGGGTTGTTGATGAGCTTCATAACCCCCTTTCAGCCTGGTATTCCTGGAAAAGAACCAAAAGACAGGAAAGATGGTAAAATTAAGGCGGTCTACTAAAAGAAGTATATGGACCCCCCCCCCCCCTCCTCCGTTCGAAAATCCTAGTCACACCACTATATAATGTACAGTGTTAGACTAAAAGAAATAGTTTACACACTTTATGAATTGAAATTTGTTTGTTATATCAGAAAGCATTTAGTACTGTTGTATAGAGAAAGTTTTCAAGTTTACGAAGTCCACTTTTCCTTTGTCTTTCTGACGTCAGCATCACATGAGCACCCTTGACGTAAGCCAAGCAGTATGGCAGGTGGAGAAGGCTTTCTGCATGAATGAATTTGCAAGAACAAATTCTGTTACTATCGTGGAGCGTCGTTTAGAATACTGTATGGCAAACAACCACCCACGAGGCAGTCAATCTACGATTGGAGCAAGAAATTTAAGGAAACGGGTTGACTGTGCAAGGGGATAAGTCCTGGGACATGAGAAGTGGAATATCGCGTTTATATCTGTCATGTTACAAAAGGGTCACACACACAGAACACTTGTAACTTACCAATGTAATCTTCAGGATATACTCTTCAAACCATGTAAGTATGTCAGCCCTATTATTTAAACTCTTCTTTCTGTAAAACTTTGAAAGTGTCTATTTCATTAAGGCTAACCCAGTATATTTAAAATGTGATTATACATCAACGCATCGTAGAGAATTACACTTAAATTTTGACTTGAAGACATAATAAACCACCAAGATGTATATGAATAAAAATTTTGAACATACCCCAACAGAAAGTCATGGTTCTTCACTGACCTTAGCAGGTACCCACCTTGTTGGACAGTGAGGCAAAATTTAGTTAGTGATGGGGGTAGTAGTCAGATTAATCGTGGGAAGGCTATATCTGGGGCTCCAATTATTAGAGGTACTAATCAGTTTCCAAATCCCCCAATTATAATAGGTATAACTATAAAGAAAATTATGATAAATGCATGTGCGGTTACAATTACATTATAGATTTGATCGTCTCCAATTAAACTTCCAGGTTGACCTAATTCTATACGAATTAGAATACTTAATGATGTTCCAACCATTCCTGATCATACTCCGAAAATTAAATATATTGTACCAACACTGCTTATTGCCCAATGCAACATGTTTTGTTTTCATGTTTCTAATAAATAGAAGAGAATTATGAGAACTTGGCTGGTACACTGAGAACAAAAGGAGTGCATACATAACAAGCAACCCATGCCAGGAAAACACATGCACATCTACATTGTAGCGAAAGTGCACAAAATCCTGCATACAACTGGCACCTGTCAGCAGTTGTTGGAATTATTTATAAGAAGGTGATTGACAGATCAAGTCACTTTGCTTTGAAGGGAAACATCAGATTATGCATTGTGCAACAGTATCCCACAACTGAAAATTTCCCGAATTATTCCGTTCCACAAAGAGGTAACTTGTGTTAATAAAGAGTGATCCTTTAAAATTTATCGGACAATGAATAAAAACAGCAAGACAGAAATATGAAACTTTCATATCAAATTGAATTGCTGATGTATTTATTTTATTATTATCTATTCCTTGAATGTTAAAGATGGGAGATGGAATTATATAAAGGGTGGTGCAAGAGTCATCATCCTATTTGAACTGACCTTTATTTTGACATCTTGTTGTTTATATCGGTAGTGTTTTGTCAGTTAAATAGAAGACACTCACGAAATTTATTGTGTGCGAAAATGAATAAGTATAAAAATTGGCGGAATTCTTACCTCTCTTTAATAAATACATATGTGAAATTTAATTAAGGAGATTTAAGCTAGAATAAATCTTTAATTTAAGTTATAAAGAGAGGTTCTTATTATTACATAATATGTACTATATTAAATTAAACTATAATTAGAAACTAAACCTTCCAGCAACTAAAGGACAATATTCAGCATGGAAATAAAAACATTCACCGCAGATTCTTTCCAATGCAAGAAAAAGAGCTCAAATTTGCATCAATTCGAATGGTGGTCATTTATTGGGTGTTATCTTTAAAAATTGAGGACATAAAACTTACAAGTATCAATAAAAGTTTAACACAAATAACCTACTTTCTTTAATTTAAAACCCAAGCTATAGGCTAAGAAAATCAGCTGATGATTTTTATTCCACCTTGTATATTATTTGTATTTTTGATTGGTTTCTGATTTTGATATAATACTAATTACTAGTTTTATTATTATTACGTTGATAACAAAAAGTCCACCTGACTTCTAGAAGTTACAAGCAACGATCTTGGTTACAAGGACCATTCACTGTCGGCCATGTTGCCGTTAACAGTGGTGCCAGTTCCTTCTGTCTGAAGGCATTGTTCAGTGCACACATATTACACCTGCGGTGATAGCCGCTCCATCTCCTGTATCCTACTTGGTCCATTCTTCTACTCTAGTCTCTGCTGGTGTGTATTGATTTGTTGTAGTGATATAACTATGTTTACTGTGTTTGGTAGGGGATTATTATTATTATCTGGTCTAATTAAGGTAAGGGTAGGAGCCAATTTTGAGTATAATTTGAAGAAAATTGTTGCATTATCTAAGACAATTAGGACTAATAATGTTAACATTATCTATGCGACTGAAGGAATTGTCATTTTTTCATCTATTAACACATACTATATTTAAATCTTTATTATTTTTATATGCTGGGGAAGTAATTAATGTTGTGGGGGATATTCAAGATATTCGATGTATGGGGGCTTAGTTAATAAAATACCTATACAGTTGAACCTGAGTTATACATACGTATGTCAAGGTGAAGAGAAAATAATACATATAACTGAGAATTACTTACAAATTAGATTTAGATACCATGTCATATTTAAAATACTGTAATTGTATCTATTTTGAGGAACAAGGTATGCATATTATTTTTGTCCCAAAGTGGTAAATTAACAAATCTAAAAGTTAGATTCTAAAGTTTTATGTGGATTAGGATCCACTTCCCATATAAATTTTACTCTCTGGTCAAACACATAATAACCATTAAAAGAAAAGATACAATCCTCCCTCCACCCATTCCACCCATTCAAATAACAGAAACTACGCCACACAAAGCAACACTAAAAATATTTCACTTTTGCTCTATCTTGTGATCATTAATATGTCCCAACCCCCCAACTACCACCTGACAATGCTACCTAATGACAGAAAGCAGAAAGTACAGCAGACAACACAAGCCAGGAAACACACACCAGCACCACCAAGTGGGAGAAAATGTAACCACTGCCACCTGGGAATATGAAGTGACATGCTACCATCTCCGCTCCAGATGCCATTCCCTTAGTGAATGAGGGCAGTGAGCCTTCAAAATTAATAAGAAATAACTATCCAATTGTGCAATGTGGAAACACAAAACTTCACATGTGTAATACAGAAGGTTGTTCGCTTTATATCCAACCATTTTCGATTCGGTGCTGCCACCTGGCATATCATGCTGGAACTATGGGTCTGCTGGCGGGAGCAGTGTTGTGTCTGACCTTGTAGGTGCGTGAGTGTTGGTAGTGAATGTTATCAAATGGCGCCGAAAATCAACCGGTATTGGGAGGGTTACGTAATGGCCCTTTTCCATGCTAAGTTTTCATACGTATGCATTGTGAAACAGTGTCGGGAGAATGGGTTAACACTCGGGGTGACTACTGCAAAAGCTATTGTGGCCCGTTACACACAACAGGCTCTCCTTGCGAAACATTCACCCATGAAAACCACCAGGAGAAGGACTGCAAGCAAAGTGTCACTGCTGGTGGTCACATTCGGGCGATCACATTCCATGACATTAACGGCATGGGGCGCAGCAACTTTGTTCGTCAGTCCAGGGAAAATTCCCTCGTGGCTTTATGATTGTGACGGGATTCAGATATGAGGGTAAGTTGATGATACGCAAGGTGGATAAAAACGTGAAGGTGAATGCCAGAGACTTCCAAGACTCCATTCTGACACCTATCTATTGGAGAGACATCCCACAATTGTATGGAATGGACGCGAACCAGGTGATCATCCATATGGACAAGGTTTCGAGTAATACCACCAGAACATCACTATGTTTTTATCAGGAAATGGCAGAGGAATTAGGAATTCATGTCATTCTGTTTGAAGACATTCCTGTGAAAAGCCCAGATGCCAGTCCAATGGATTTTTGCGCATTTGGACTGTTGAAACGACATCTTCAACATCGCCGCCCGCGCACCCTGGATGGTCTCTGGAAAGCTTGCAGGGAGGAGTGTGACAGAATTACCATGCCTGTCCTGCGCCGGAGCTTGCTGCAATGGAAACTGCGATGCCGGACGATAGTCCACAATGCTGGGGGTCCAATAGAACATGATTGGTGGTGGCGGCGCAGTATCTCTTAAGGTGAGTACCCGTCAAAAATGGTCGGATATAAAGCGAACAACCCTGTACTAATACTTCATCAAACAACTCATGCAAGTTTACTTATGGATGAACTGTAATGTTTCAGTTTGAATTTTTTTGGTCTGTTTTGGCTTTCATATATCAGATTTATAGGTAGAAATGTTAAAAGTCTGCAGACCACATCATTTTTTATCTTAATTTATGTCAATTTTATTAATATGTAATTACAGGCCAGTATTCACTATCGCATGAATAAATCAAAAGTACCAACCCTTACCCTGAATCTACCTATGCCTAATGTTGAAGATGTTAATGCTGAACAATTTAAGATGTTTTAACATTGTACATTTCAGCAATGGTCATGAATTCGTCATTCTATGATTCTCTGTGTCCCTCCACTACATGGAACTCCCCTTCTACTCTTGTGCGACTCATCTGGAACAATACATTGCTAACTTCATTTCTGAACAGATTACTGAACAAGATTTATCAGGTATGTTTAGTTACTTTGTTATTGATAGAGCTCAGATTTCTAGGCAATATAAACTGCCCAATGTGTGAAAATAGGCACTAAGAATAAAAACTGGCATTCACTTTCAATATTGTAAATAATGATAGGCCTGAAATTAAAATTCACTCATCCAAAATTTAGTACTTCCATATCATGAACAACTGTAATTTCATTTTCCATGCAGATTATTGTGTAGTAATTGTGTAATTTTTTTTTAACGAACAATATTACAGTCGAACCATGATTTTATGTTTTCAGGGGATAAAGCTGGGAAAAACTTTAAAAAATGTAAAATTGAAGAACATTTTATGAAATTTTGCAAAGTTTGATTCAATTTATAATATTGGAAAATGTAAAATCCGAAACATAAAATTGGTGTTCCATTGCATATGTTTACACATTATTTATTCATTTTTTATTTTTTTTTAAAATTATGTCTTCCAACCTGAAATAAGATAAAAATGTTATATTGTTGAACAACAAGTGATCTACATCCATGATGATGGGCTGTTCACAAAGGAACAGGCATGCCTGGGTTAGGATTCAAACCTGGAATCTCTGTTGTCAAGATTGAGGGTTGATCATTCAATGCAGTCTGTCACAGGAGCAGCTAAAAGGCAAAAATAGTGACGGATGTTCTTCCTCTATAAGTGCACGAGCATGAACTTTGTTTCTAGTTACCATCTACAGTCCTCTTCCGTGGAGTGGCGGCTATCACACCGGGCAGCAAGAGCACGTCTGCCTGCAAACTGGATGCTACATCCTCATAAATGGAATCGCTGGCTATGTAATGAAATAAGCTTGTACAATTACATGGACAGTTAAAATTAAAATGAGCACGTACCTTGTTGCAAGAGGTATTGGAAATGATGTCCTCCTGCTTCCACACATTTACGGCAATTTTTAAGGAAACTTTCACTCTCACGTATCTTCAATTTCTCTCTTGATATTTTCTTTCAATTCTTCTAATGCGGCCATGTCAAACTCAATTTGTGAGTAGGGCTGCATAATGATAATGTCAAAACCCTCCGGGCCGCACATCTAGAACCAATCCCTTGAAGTCCAGAAATAAGTGGTTTGACCCTTAGGGGGGATTCCAATGATTATTATTGCAGCATCGATATGTAAATTATATATAGACCTCCCCCCACTTGCCATAAATTAGCAACCGCAAGGGGATGCAAAAATCAGGAGGAGGAATTTGTTTCATCTACCCTCACATATCACACTGTATCTGAAGATTACATGATTATGTGTGTGTGTAATTGTTGTGAAAATCATTTTATTTAATATCCTTGCATGTTTTATTGAAATAAAATCAAACAAACATATTTTCATGGTGATAATATTTTACGTTAATTTTGAGTATAAATTGGTTACAATTGTGCAAACATTTTTGCAAGAAACTGTGATGAATTTTAGTTTCGTTTCCCATAGATTTCACAGTTTTTTTTTTTTAAAGTAGCTTCTCAAAGGTCTGCAATAGGATTTTTGTGAGCATGAAACTCTTAATGCAGACAACTAATGTTTGTTGTTTTATTAATCTTCATTGTAGAAAACAACTTTTCACCAAGGCAAGTGCAACCAAAATTAATAAAATTTCTGCAACAAAATAGCTTGTTCGAGGATACTGCTGTGGGAGATATAGAAAAATCAAGTAAAGCCCACCTCACGATATTTGTCTTTCAATTCGAGTTGCACTGTAATTCAATAAGTTCCATTCGAAGGTCAGGACTTTCACACGCATCATCAAAAGAAAAGGGAGCAGAGCAGTGAACAAGAATATTGCCCTTTGCACCCTCTGAGGTCTTGATACCCGTTTCCAAATTCATCAAGTAGTAATTTTACTGTGAACAAATATTCCTGGTATTCCTGGGACGTTGGGAAGGACAAATTATAACTTCATAAAAAAGTTATTATAAGATATAGGAAAGCTGTAACTTTGCAAAATGACCTCTACTTCCTTCAAAATATCAGCTCTTGTGTCACAGGGAGGAATCATTCAAGTAGTTTTACTGCCATATTGAGATGAGAATCACATCCATGAATGAAGAGAGAGAACTGAGCTACCTGACAGATGTCTGTACTTTCACATATTGTGGGTGAAGAGGCAACAACAACACGAACAATTTTCACTTTTAATAGTTCGTTGAATAAGTCATCAATCCCCTCCTCGAATGTATTTCTGACTTTTTAATTTTTTTATTAGCGTCACTTTTCAGTCATGTTTGGCTAATGGCGACGATGGTGATGAGTGATGATATGATGAAATTGATGAAGGGACACATACAAAGAACACCCATGCTCAGGCCAGGATTCAAACCCGCAACCTCTGGTGTCATAATGGGCTGTGCTAACCACTCTGCCACAGAGGTTGGAAATTTATTTTGTGATAAGGAAATAGATCTAGAATGTGTATGGGGCCCAACCCCCACATCCCCTAACTGTTCCTTCATGGCACGGTGCTAATGCGTAGAGAACTTTACCTTTACTCCCAGAATGTTTAGTTTAGGTAGTATCCATGGACCAGTCAGTGAAAGTTCAATTTGTGTTTGAATTTTTTGAAGTTCACTTTGTAATTTACTCTGATAAATTCACTTTTTATTTTTCCGCTCAAATTTTCTTCACGATCGATTTTGCCACCTGTCTGGTGGCTTTGTCAGGCATGTGCTGTCTTGCTGCAGCCTTTGTTACTTCTTCCGCTTGTGTAGCACCAAAAACCTCGATGCGTGGCAAAAGAAGGAAGCACTACCCGCACACTGGAATGTCGGAAAGTGAATGGACTGCTTAACTAGCACTGCCATGAACGCAAGTGGAAGAAGGAACCATGCCACCCGCAGCAAGACAGTACATGCCTGACAAAGCTGCCAGACAGGTGGCAAAATCGATTGTGAAGAAAATTTGCACGGAAAAATGAAAAGTGTATGAAATCTTTTGAAATATGAAAATGAAAACAGATATCTTTACATTATTATTATTATTATTATTTATTAGTATTATTATTTATTTGTTCAGCACAGGATACATTTCCCAATTATGTTGAACATAATACACTGTGAATAAATATCAAGATAGAAGAGAGAAAAAAAATAATACATGAAAGTATGAACGTCTATGTACACAATATTTACATCAATTTATGAACTTATTGTTGTGATTATCTTTTTTTCAGCACACTACGTGAGTCTGTGAACATATGAAAGTATACAGTTTTTAATAGTTCATTCACCGTGTCCTGCATGCGCACTGCAGGTAAAACCTATGCGTGTTGACCCTTGACCTCTCCAGAATAATTTTCGGTTTCTTGCACTGTGTCGGCCTTCATTAAAGTTTATACTTTCTAACAGTGCAGTTCACTCATAGCCGTGATTGATCAGTTTCTGTAAAAAAAATGACATCACTGAGGACTTCTGTTGAACGAAGTTTCCAGACTGAAATGCTTGCATAAAGATGTATAGTTCTTTTTGTGATATTCAATGTTCACCTTGAAGCACAGCCATTTCACAAACTGCCTTTGGACGCTCTCCACTTCCTCTTGCCACGTTTTGTACTGTGGATTCCATATGGGACTGCAGTATTCCAGTACTGGACGAACGAATGTGACGTATATTTTTACAAAAAATTAAACAGAAAATTTCTTCTAATGAAACCAACTAGCTTTATACACCTTTTCACCAAGGCTTGATAATGGGTGTTGAACGACAGGTCAGATGTGAAGTGGACACCGAGGTCAACAACTCTCGTACGCCTCATCGTCGAGCTGCCAATTTTGTGTACAGATGGAATAGAATAATCAGGACTGGACGTAGAGTTTAAAATGAGATCCAAATCACTGTGCCTCAACCAGGCATTGAACCCAAGACCCCTTCAACATCAAAAGTTGACTATGTTAACGCTACACCACCAAGGAGGCTCAATTGAATATCAGAATTAGAATTAGTACTTTAACCATTGAAGAGTTGTCACATTATAGTCTACTTCATGTGAATTGTAACTTGCATTGTTTGAAGGTGTAATTCTGAATAAACTTGTTCTTTTTATTTTCAGTTTGAATTTGTTTTTCTCCCTTTGTGCCTGTATCCTGTCAGAAGTGAAATATTCCACTTGGTGCAGATGCTCTTTGATGTTGTCAAGGAGGCCAAAATGCTCACTCAATGTGCTATTGTGATTGGAGATGAGATGCAGACTCAAGACGGTCAGAGGTAAGGTGGGATTCACTTCTCAGTTTGTTAGCAGATATATGGGACTCCCCGATGGCGCAGTGGTACCGTCATTGCCTTGTAATCAAGGGGTCCCGGGTTCGATCCCCATGGAGGCACATAGTGGTTCGATCCCCATGGAGGCACATAGTGGTTCGGATCCCACTTTAAACTGTAGGTCCAGTCCCAATTAGCCTTATTGTGCATAAAGTCGACTTAAAACACCAAATCAATCAATGTTAGCAGATATGTATGTCTAAGGGAGCTAATTTTCGCAATCACACATTTTCTGGATACCCAGTCAAAATGATGTATTAATCTGGGCAAAATGAATTTCAAATAATATATTAAGAGGTTCAGAGTAAAAAAAAAAGAAAAAAAAAGTAAGTTTTGTTGGCACAACATATAACGAAAATGAAAAAGATGTGAGATGCAGACAGCGAAACTAAATATCGAGAAGGCAGCGTGGTCAACCAATTCAGTTAATCCATCTCACTAATCAACTTCGTAAATGCCCTCAGCTAAATCTGAAGTCCTGACTGGCACATCATTTTATGTATATACCTGTCTGGTGCGTAATGTTAAACAATCAGAATTCAAATTAAAGTGTTATCACAGTAGGAAACTACTGTTATCTGATGAAAAGGAAATATTAACTTACATTTGCTAAGGAATAGCATTTATGCTGAAGCAATTATAAGTAATTTTATGCAAAATATATTGTAAAAGAAAAAGAAAACTTAAACTTACATCATCATCAAATTATACACAGGTTATCAAGACCATTATCACATATAAATGTAATTGGAATTAAGAAAATATTTCTTTATTATTTCCTCTTGAGATAGTGTATGTCTTTTTCATATATTTTTGCATGCATCATCTCTAATTTGAGTATACTCAATATGCCAGTTTCTTCACTCAGTTTTTTTAGAAGATGGCTTCCATCCTTTAATTTTAAAAAATCCACCTTCATTAAATCACATCCGAAGTGTAGAAGATATAGGTACCACTTTATGTTTTACACCTCAAACCATCCATTTGAGGTATTGCATTATTCATATGCTTCCTTGATAATGCAGATGAAAGCAGATAACAACTTCCTGCTTGAAATTGAACTTGGCCCTTTTCACATATCCTTGGTTTATATCACAAGTTCCAAATCTTTTATAAAAGATTATACCATTTTCAAAGTACTTTCAAGATTCGGTTATGTGAAAAAATGTGCATATATAGTTTAAACAAACTATTTAAGATTAACTTGCAAAGTATAATAGGTAAGGATGTCGAATGGACCCTTCTTAATAGAAATATCTATGATACATCGTTGGAAGGGGTATGAATCAAGGATTCCAGAAATGTAAAATTTTAGGTGAGGAAACAATTGGAAGTGGGTAAAAAGTAGTATTAATTGCCCTCCGATTCTGGGTTCTGCCCCTGGGGTAATTGACCTACGACCCCACCTTTTTCTATAGAGTCCTTTTGAATAAAAACATGAAAAAATAGGAATGAAAACACGATTTAAAAAAATATAATCCTAGTGGAAATTTGCATATACAGGTGGTTTCCGGGCTAATGATACAAACTTTCAGGGATGATGGAGAAGGGCACATGTATCAATTTGAGATACTTAGTCGAAAGTTATAAGCAAAAATCGGTGTAATAAGATGTGATACTTTTATTACCTGCACAAGTTTCACAAGCTGCTACATTCACAACAGTTGTTCAAAGTGGCGTCCCCCGGCTTCACTGCAGGCACGACATCCTCGCACAAAGTTCTGGCATACCCGTTGGAACAACCCCGGGGTCGTTCGAACAATGTCACAGGAAGTGAGACTGCAGAGGATCTTCTCGCAAGAATTCTCGCTGTCTGGGTACTCCAAAACTTTCTGCGACGATGTCATGCCTGCACTGGGACACCACTTCGAACAACTGTTGTGGATGTAGCAGCTTGTGAAACTTGTGCAGGTAATAAAAGTATTACATCTTCATACACAGATTCTCGTCTATAACTTTCGACTAAGTCGTTTCCGGACCAGGGTTCCTTATCTCAAATTGATACATGTGCCCTTCTCCATCATCCCTGAAAGTTCGTATCATCAGCCTGGAAACACCCTGTATATTCATATTGAAAACCAAAGTTAGACCTGGCAATACTGTGTGTTTATAACGTGGATTAGGTTCAAGGAAACCAACTATGGCAAGTAATGTAGTAGTATTTTTTTTATTATTTCATAGAAATGTAACTTCAAATTTAGAAATGCACAGTGGCAATTCGAAGTGTTAAATATGTACTATTAGCGTGGAATATTTTTTTTACTTTCAAGTGGTAAAACACAAGGGTCGATTGTGCAGTCTAGCCAAAATTCAATATTTGTACAAAATATCAATCCATCACAAATTGCCACATTTGTACTTATCCTTTTGCCATCTTGAGATCCTTTTAAAAGTCGCAGACCACTAGTCTCAGAGAAACTAGTACATGAAAGATTTTTAGCATGTCATCTTGAATTGTTTTTGTTTTATATTTTTGTCAATAAGTGCTTAACAGTTTGTGAAGTAATGTACATATTTGCTCTGTTACAGCTATTTTGCAATATGTATAATAATATACTTATCTAGTGATTACAATTAACGTTTTTTTTAAAGTTGATACAAATTACCAAGAATGATATCATACTCATATTATACACTGAACAATTTTAAAGAGTTGACCTTTGTATATAAACCTTGATGCCAATGCAAATGTACACATTTTCAATAAATTTAATTATAAATTAGAATGTATCTTGTGTTACTTGTCTGAAAGAACACATATGATTGAACATTTTTGTTTTTCATATTAGTCAAAAATAACTGTTATGAATATGAATACAAAATATTGCACAATTTGAAAATTTTGTCATGATATACAAATTGGCTTTTTTAACCATTATATTGAAAAACACTAAGTTGCTGACCAAGGAAGTTTAAATTGGACATTATTTGAGGCTGATGAGGAAGATCATATTTAATAAATTTAGTTTAAATAGTAATTTCAGACACTTAATTGCAAAACTCAATATGCTGACCAAGGCAGACATTTATTTTATTATAAAACATAAACTGAACGTAACGTTTCAACCTTCTAGCAAGGTCTTCTTCAGACTCTGTACCAAGTACAAATGTAACAAGGTACAAAACAGGACGATATATATACACACAAACATTACTCCTCTCCAGACTATTAGAAAGTTGTTCTGGAACATTCTAGCAGGTGGCTTTCCCTTGTCAACTGTACTTTCACCTAAAAGACTAAAATATTTTCTTCCATCTGGAATGTGGTTGGACTCTTTATATCATGCTCTTTTTCCTTCATTCTTCTTCCTTCTTCTCTCCTCTTTCTCTCTTGTCGTTTCCACTCTTTCTAACGCCTTCTTCCATTCTTTGTTTATCTTCAGTCCCCCATTCCAGTTCATTGTGTCTTCTTCACCTTTCTTCTCTATTTCCTTGGCCTACTTCTATTTTCTCACAAGTATTCTCTTCTCTCTTCCTATCTGCTTAGCCTCATCCCACTCTACAGTATGTCATGTCCTGTTTCTCTCGTGTGTTTAAATATCGCATTTCTCTCTCTCTTAAGTTGTACATCATTCCTATGTTGTTTCAACCTGTCTTTCAGCCTCTTTTTCGTTTCTCCTATGTACACACTCTGACACAGGGACTGCAGTTGAAACCTACTTTCAGTTTCAGTTTCAGTTCGGCTCGGAATGAAACATTACGGTTCACTTTCAGTTCTCGAACTGAAACTGGAATGAAACCGGAGTATATATGTCCGAACCAGAACTGGAATGATCTGGGGTTGTAGTTTCAGTTCGGCCCGGAATAAAACCTTTCGGTTCACTTTCAGTTCTCGAACTGAAACTGGAATGGAACCGGAATATATATGTCCGAACCGTAACTGAAATGATCTGGGGTTTTAGTTTCAGTTCGGCCCAGAATGAAACCTTTCGGTTCACTTTCAGTTCTCGAACTGAAACTGGAATGAAACCGGAGTACATATGTCCGAACCGTAACTGAAATGATCTGGGGTTTTAGTTTCAGTTCAGCCCAGAATGAAACCTTTCGGTTCACTTTCAGTTCTCGAACTGAAACTGGAATGAAACCGGAGCATATCTATCCGAACCGTAACTAGAATGATCTGAGATTGTACGTCTAGTTCGGCCCGGAATGAAACCCTTCTGTTCGTTTTTTAGTTCTCGAACTAAAATTGGAACGAAACCGGAGTATATCTACCCGAACTGTAATTGGATGGTCTGAACTTTCATTTCCAGTTTGGCCCGGAATGAAAGTTTTCAGTTCAGTTTCAGTTCTCAAACTTAAACCGTTTCCAGACCCAAATGTTAAGGATCTGGGCGCATTTTGCTATGTTTGAGATTGAGAAAAATACTGAGGAATTTTATACATTATTTTCATTTAAGAACTGTATCTCACATTGTACTGACAATTGTACTTTCTTGTAATTATCTGTGAAATGAAAACGAAAAGTTTATATGAATCTGCCGCGTCACTTTTACCTCAGTTGATTCAGTTCAAAATGGCATCAAACAATGGGATGAAAATTAAGTGTGAAAAAAGTTACGTATCTTCATTACAGTAACCAAATTGTAGTTAATCAAACATACATTTCTGAAAGTAGCGTATGACATCACAGTACAGATAGTAGTTAAACAAATACATTTATGAAAGTAGCGTATGTCATCACAGTACAGCAACCAAATTGTAGTTAAAAAAACAGATACAATTCTATGTGAGCTGTGGCTAGCTTCATAAGTGTGTCCATTTTCGTGCAAAACTACATCAATAAGATTAATACACATTAGATTTTTCTATGGCAGCAAATTTTCCAATTCATGGAAAATGGCATTTACTCTTTTGTATGTAATTACATAATTTTGTTAGGTTTTCTGAATTCCTGAAAATAGAAAATTAAAATAAAATAGTGTATGAACTGTTAATTTATGAAAAATGCAATAAGCATCTATCCTCGATGGATATTTACCACACCTACAAATAACCATGGATTAAAGAAAAAGCACTTAAAAATATGCTTCACAAACTTTGGTTGATTGTAAATGATTGTAAATGATACATGTCATAATTTTGTAGTACGAGTTTCTCCTCCTCGTATGTAACATTTGCACTTTAACAGCTATTATTTAAATTTTGAATAAAAAAGGAAATTAGGTCATACATAAATCTTACAATGTTAATCTTTTAAATGTCTTTCCAAACGAGAATTATGAAAAACGACAGCACACATGTGAGCATGAAAGACAACGACTATTCACCTTCCTCCTCGACGAACTCGTAAACACTACTGGAGCTAATAGAGGAACTGAAAGAATTTTCATCTTGGTTTAAGGCTGGCAAGTGCTGATCAGAACGCTTTTGGAATAAAGCATTCGTCCGCAAGACCATGAGATCATCAAGTTTTGGAGAGGAAAGGTTGTACCTCAAATCTGACATTACAAACTTCACACTTGAGAACAACCGCTCCACGCTTACCTGGATGACTGGTGCAGCCAAAACCACCGGTGTCGGGAAAAATGCGCCCGGGAAAAGTGCTCTGTCGCAATAAAAGTGGGAAAAATGCGCTCTCCCGAGAGTAACCACAATGAAAAGTGGGAAAAATGCGCCTTGCACTTGCCTTCCCCAGTTACCCATTGAAAGAAAATGTATTGTGGTTTAAGACGACAGTGTGTCGATCAAACTTCTTTCGTGACCGCAGAACCAATGACCACGACTTGGACAATGCCGATATGAGAATTGTTTCTTGAATTGCGCTGCAGCTGTGGTGAAAAACACGATTTTAATGTGGATTTGATTAATATCTTGCATGAACAGGGTTATTTATAGTACCTGGATTTAAACAGTTTGATGGCATGGCAGTCGGGTAGGAGGCCACGTGATTGGTTGGGAACGGGAATACAATGTGATGTAAGGCACTGTTGGAAAATACATACTTCCTGTTCCCTTCCTACAGGTGGTGACGCAATAGAAACTGGACCGGACGGATGCAGTGACTAGTGAGTCACCTACTGACTAGTTGAATCAACAATGTTATTTTTTTATGTTGTAACAATATTACATTTATTTTGTTATAATTGAAATCTGGGCTATAAAATATGAAAAAGGACACCAAACACGACCAAGATATACGAATTACAAACATATTGCCACTCAGAAGTAATAACTACGTATCCATATTATTATGAGCGTATTGGAAGCAATGAGTTTGTGTTTGGTGTCATTTTTCACACTTATTTCATACAATTTTTAGGTATATAAAATATTGAGAATTCAGGGGGTACACAGAAATATTCAATTATATCAAGGGGGACTCTCAGGCAAAAAAATTGAGAAACACTGCCTTAATGGCATTTCGGATCTTATCTATTTCCAAATATTCGGATCTGGCAGCCCCCAAAATACCAAATTGTTCACTACAAATTTTTATTCCGAAACAAAACTTAAACTGAAAGTACACGGAGGGTTATGGTGCACCAGAATGTAGCAAAACATTTCAGTTCAGGTTCGGATGCGAACCAAAAGTGTTCACAATGAAGTTTCATTCCGGAACTGAACTGAAACTGAAAGTACACGGAGGGTTATGGTGCACCAGAATGTAGCGAAACATTTCAGTTCAGGTTCGAGTGTGAACTATAAGTCGAACTGGAGCATGTTTTAGTTCCAGTTCAAATTCGGTTCGCAGTCCCTGCTCTGACATTCTTTACATTTCACTTTGTAGATAATCCCTTCCTCTTCCTCTTCTCCCCTGCCATTTTTCTTCCTTCTTCTGTTTATGTCCAGTCTATCCTCCTTCTCATAGCCATTCTTTTCCAGCTGTTTCCATAGGCTATTTATTTTGCCTTCTTTTTCACATTCTTTCGTGCATGTTTTCTTGATTCTGTCATCCATATTCTTTATAAAATTTCTTTTTGTCACCTCACTTACATCACTTCTTTTGTGGCAGAATACCCCTGCTGCACACTTCTTCTGATGCCAAGCGGTTTCAATTTCTTGTCCTCTCTTCCTTTTCATCAATATATCTAGGTAGCTTAACTTGTCTTCTTCTTCTATTTCGAGTTCCAATAATATCCCTTTTCCTTCATCTTGTATTTCTTTGGCAAATATGTTGAGCTGCCTCTTCGTTCCCTCCCATATGCCAAAACAATCATCCACATATCTGTTTTTTGTCCTGTTTTGTACTCAGCATTCTGCTGGTGCTTTCAAAAATCATCGAAAAAATTGCAAATGAACAAATTCGAAACCATATTGACAAAGTTGATATCCTTGCCTGGCAGCAATCTGGTTTTCACCCACACCATAGCACACAAACGGCACTCTTGAAAGTAACCAACGACATTTTTAACTCGGATCAATCTAACGTAACGCTACTGATGTTGCTCGACATTAGCAAGGCCTTTTGACATTCTACTGCATAAGCTCCTTCTGGCCAAGATTCATTATTATAGATTCTTGCCGACGGCGCTTAAGTGGTTCCAAACTTATCTAAGTGAAAGAAAACGGCAGGTTAAGACAGGGGAGCTATGTTTTCCACTTCACATACGAGCTGGGGTGCCTCAGCGCTGAATCCTTGGTCTGCTGCTTACGCTCACTCTTGCTGATTTAGTCAAATCTGTGAAAATATGCAACGTTCACTTATATGCTGACGACACGCAATTGTATATATCCACATGTATATCAAAATTGCAGGATGCGGTCGTACCAAGATTTGAAGAACCTAAGCAATTGGTGCGCTTCAAATGGGTTAGTAATAAATTCAAACAAATCAATATTTACAAGTATCTGAACAGGCAGCCTCTTGAAACATATTGACATCAATGAATGGGAAATAATTCTTCACACACAGCTTATTAATTTTTCTCAAATAGTAAAAAACGTAGGACTGATCATGAACCAGCGGCTTGATTGGTCTGAGCACGTGATACTGCAATGTGGCAAGGCGAATTCAATATTAAAGTCCCTCTATCTTCTGGTAGACTTCCTCTCGCCTAAGATAAAATTAAACCTAGTGCAGTCTCTTATCTTTCCCCTATTTGACTATTGTGACGTCGTTTACGGCTAAGAATAACAGAAAAGCTTGCAATAAAAATACAGAAAGTTCAAAACGCATGCATTAGATATGTATATAGAACAAAGAAGGGTGAACTCATTCTCCCTGTGCTTAATGAGCACGGAATCCTCTCCATGGCACGACGGAGAAAACAGCACTTGTTTTGTACACTGCACAACATAATTAATAGCAAAAGCCCAAACTACCTCTTTTTGAAATTAAACTTCAGAAGCAAAATTCATTCGCATTCAACCAGAAACGCTACCAGTTTCAGCTTACCTCATTGCAGAACTTCAGCTTATCAGGCCTCTTTCAGTTACGCAGCACCCAAAGCCTGGAATGCACTACCAAATCTAACCAAAAATCAAAATTTCAGACGTTTTCGCGATACGCTCCGTGAATCACTGATCAACGATCAGAAGCAGGCTAAATCAACTTATGAATAATGAAAAATACTGTGAGTTGTTAGAATTTATTTTTTTCTTACTATCAACTTTCTCAACTTCAGTTACTTTATTATCTAATTCACTGCTAATATTGTTCTATTGTATATGATTTTATTCCTATTGTATTTTATTGTACTTTCTTGTTCAATTTCTTTGTAATCTTGAATTTTATTTTATTTTTATTTTTATCTGTACTTTTTGGGGTTAGGTGGTATACCAGCAACAGCTAAATCTCGCCCAGCAATAAAGTCAATTCAATTCAATGACACAGATCATTAAATGTTCAGTTGTAGTAAAACGTATAAAAATTAATTTTACAAGAGCTCAGTCATACTGTACAAATTATAACTTTGTGAGCAATGTAAGGAAAAGCCATATTGGTGATCATGTTGTATAAAAGATAGTAATGGCAGTGTAGAGATATTCTGTGGTTTCTTCTGATAGAAGCCAGGGTTGAAAGTAGTTCGATGCATGTCGGTCTCATTGTTTTGGAATAATTTGCAACATGTTTTGCATGTGAAACCAAATAAAGACTTGAAATCATGAACTCTAGACTCGTTTTTGGAAATTTCGATGACTTAGTGTATTATGTTGAAGGCATGAGAGGTAAAAATCCTCGTAAGGAAGTTGATCCCCGAATGGTCTCCAGCTGCAAACAGTGCTACGAGAATTGGTAGCTGTCACAGTGTCTTGCTGATGATGCCTGCAGTGTATCCATATCCTTTGTCTTAAAGTTCTACACAGGTGTTTTATTTCATCTTGAAGCTGCTCTGTCACTGATGGAGATGGCCCGATAAAACAATGTAGAGCGTACGGTTGACCACTGTGCTGGATGGTGATAAATCTTGATGTTGAGGTATAGGTTCGTGTGTGTAGGTTTCCTGTGTATGCTGTCTCCTAAACTCCCGTCCGATTTGTTTGCGATGACCGATGAGGATGTCCAGAAACATGGTTTCTGTCTCCATGGCGAATTTGATGTTCGGGTGCTGGCCGTTGGGCACTGCTTCACCCACCGTGCAGCCAGATGACAAAGGTGTCATCATCAATATCTGAAGATAAGAGTGACGTTAGCCCTCGAAAGGTCAGAGGCCTATCTGGAAATCACCTGGTTGATATCCTGATAAAACTTCTTCATTTGCTCCCATAAAGCTTCCAAGAATTATTTCCTTATTTAGTTAAAGGTGTAATATCAGTAATATTTACAGGATTAAAATAAATGTTCTTCTTTGTCATAACACACAACAGCTTGCAGAAATTACATGCTATCAGTATACTCTTCTTCTTCGTCTTTCAGGAGTCACGAATTGAGATGCCACATAAGGGATCTGATACCTAAACTACGTTGCTTCATGGAATTCTTTTCGGCTGAGGGATATAAAGTTTTTAATGGTAAGTAAATACAGGTTCATGCTGACCTGAAAATCATTGAAAACCTGGAAATGTTGGGGAAGTTGTTTTGATGAAATGGATGGAAACAAACCAATACCAATTTGAACTAATATCAGTACTGATATCGATATTCTTACAGATTCCCACCAACACCAATACTGATGCTTGAAAATAGGAAGTTATAAGTTGCTCAAAATATTGACTAATATTAGTGGTTGAATTATAAGCATCAATTTACCAGAGTTTTGCTTTAAAATCAGAATATTGAAATACCTGTTATGTATTTGGTCTAGGAATTAATTCGTGCGCCTGGACAAGAGATGGCGTAACGAGCGTATCGTCCCACAGTTCCGTGTAGCCACACATGCATTGAAAACTCCTGTCAGCGCGCATCGTTCGTAGTATAGGGCAGTTGATTGACGCATCAACAACAGCATTTTGTAGTCAACTGAACGTGGTGCAGTTCGTGCCAGATAAAGTGTTTTGGCGGGGTGTTCTGCTTCATTACTTTAACATGCAGAAAAGTGCTACCGAAAGTCATCGTATTTTGGTGGAAGTGTATGGTGACCATGCGCTAGCTGAGCGAATGTGTCAGAAGTGGTTTGCACGGTTTAGAAGTGGTGATTTTGGCCTGGAAGACCAAGAGCGACCTGGATAGCCAAAAAAAATTTGAAGACGAAGAATTGAGAGCATTGCTCGATCAGGATTCGTGTCAAACGCAGGAAGAACTTGCAGAAGCATTAGGCATTGATCAAACAACAGTTTCCAAATGCCTCAAAGCCATGGGAATGATTCAAAAGATGTCACATTGGGTTCCACATGAATTGAAAGACAGAGACATTGAAAGACAAAAAACCATTTGCGAATTGCTGCTTCAAAGACAGAAAAGAAAGGGGTTTTTGCATCGCATTGTTACTGGCGATGAGAAGTGGATCCATTACGAGAACCCAAAACGAAAAAAGGCCTGGGTGAAGCCAGGTGAACCAGGTCCATGACATCTGAAATGAGATATTCACTGTGCAAAGGTTATGCTGTGCATATGGTGGGATATGAAAGGTGTGGTGTACTATGAGCTGCTGCAACCGGGTGAAACTATTAATGGAGAACGTTATCGACAACAATTAATGCGTTTGAAGCAAGCTCTGGCCAGGAAACGACCATAATGGGAGAACAGACATGATAAACTTATTTTTAATAACGCTCGCCCACATGTCGCAAAACCGGTCAAAACCTATTTAGAAAATGTCGGATGGGAAGTTTTACCCCACCCGCCGTATTCACCAGACGTTTCTCCTTCGGACTACTACTTGTTCGATTGCATGAATAACGATTTGATTGGACAGTGGTTCACTTCTTCAGAAGATATCGAAAAATGGGTCTCTGACTGGATCACTTCAAAGGATGAGGACTTCTTTTGCCACGGAATCCGTAACTTGCCTGACAAATATGCGAAAGTGGTGGCTCGCGATGGACAATATTTTTCTTAAGGTATTTATGTATTTTGTGTTTGAACTACAGCTTCAATGTGTGCGTAACAAACACGAATTAATTCCTAGACCAAATAATAACAAAATACAGTTGTTTATGTAATATTGATGCAAAATAAATGGAAACTTCAAAATAAACTTCTTTACCTTCAATCAAATTTTTATGTCAAGGTCATATGATATGACCTTTGACCTTGAAGATTTTCAAAACTGAATTTTTTAAATTTTTAAAACTAATACGTATGGTGCATTAAGATGTTCCCTATAAGTGTCAGAAATATCATCTTGGGATGGCATTGGGAACAGGAGCTATGATAGTTACTGTCCACTGGGCAGTGGATTTAGGCAGTTGTTAGACTGAAGGTATCCAAGAAGCAAGTTCTGACATGCTCAGTCACCACTTTGTTTTCAGTGCAGCTACAGTCTTTCAGGCAGTGAGAGGTGTCCTGTGCCAGTGTGCTTATTAACATTTTGTCTTGTAAGTGTGTGTGTGGATCTGTTTGCAGTAAATTACAATGGATAAGAACTATTTTGTACCTACACAGTGCTGTAACCCCATTGATATTGAAGGACATACCAGTAGCAGAAAATAATTAAGAAATGTTCTTCCATGGATGGTAGAAAAGCTTGGGTACAAGATATGTGATGCTTGTAGAAAACAAATTCCAATCAGAACCAGCAACAGAGTGAGTGGTGAAAACACAATGGTTAGAGAACAAAGAGAAAGTGATAATGGTAGTGATGAGGAAGTGGAGAAGTTCCACAAGGATGTCTCTATTCAGGCATTAAATGAAAGCTTACAAAGTGTTGGAGAATCACCCATCAAATGGAAAAAAAATGAAATCAACAGGTTATAGCAAAAGCAAAATAAATAAGATTACAGAAGCAGTACAAAACAAAATATTCCAATACCAGCAGCAGAAGAACAGGTTGCAGAAATCAAAAGTACTGATGGAAAATTTTTGGAGCAGTTGAAAGAAAAGTTTGAAAAATGTACAGAAAAAAGTTCCTAAAGTGCAAATCTTGACTGTACTACCTAATGATTGGAGTATTGGAAGAATTAAGAATGAATTCCCAAGTGCAACAAATCACATGATACGAACTTCAAAAAAGCTAGTGAGGGAATGTGGAGTAATGTCATCGCCAAATCCTAAACCTGGGAGAAGTTTGAATCCAGGAATACCTGTGACACCAGAACTTGTTGTGAAAAGGTTTTCTACAGACATAACAAGTGAAAAACACCACACCAGTGTCATTCAAGACACACTGCCTTTGGATGAAGTTCGTGATTTTGTGACGTGTGTTGATGATCATGCATGGTGGTTGGGATGTGTTGTCGATGTTTGTAAAAGTTCTTATGAGTTTATCAGTTTTCTTCATCCACATGGTCCTTCTCCATCGTATGTATATCCCCAACATGCAGACATAAGAAGAATTCCCATCCAGGATGTTCTGACTAGTGTAGATCCAAGAACTGAAACTGGACGGACATATAAGATCCCAGCTTCAGACACTTAAGACCTCAGAAGAGAAGATGAGGAATAGGAAATGCCACAAATATGCACTGTACGTAATGTTATTTGTTATTATTATTGTGTACTTTTCTAAAATGTAAACATGTGCATCGTTTCCAGTGTTTGTATCTGTCAATGAACAGTAACACTTTTTCGTTAACTTTATAAATGTCAGCAGCTCCTGTTCCCAATGTCATCCCAAGATGATATTTTTGTCACTTATAGACAACATCTTAATGCACCATATGTATTCGTTTCAAAAATTTCAAAAATACAGTTTTGAAAATTTTCAAGGTCAAAGGCCATATGATATGACCTTGACATGAAAATTTGATTGAAGGTAAATAACTTTATTTTTTATTAAAAGAACAACCCTTTAGCTTTAAAACGAGCCCAACATGAAGATTCTAGCTTACCTGCAACAGGTAAGGTAAAAAAGGTAAAGTGCTCCCCTGTGCTTAGCACCATGCCATGAAGGCATATAGGGGGTGTGGGGGTAATGCCCCACACTTTCTTGATCCGGTCGTGAGTGGGGGTGATGTGATCAGCATCACGCCTCTAACCGCCTTTACCCCCCAGGGTTTCCCCCAGGTACCCATGTTATTCGACGCTGGGTGGGCACCGAGGCCGCTTCCAACGTTAGAAAAGTTCCCGGAATTGAACCGGCTGGGGATCGAACCAGGGACCTTGAGCATGGTAGTCAGACGTGTTACCGACTGAGCCACCGTGGCCACCTGCAACAACAGTTATGATTTTTTTTCTTCGGCCCCGTGTGTCAAATTTTTAACCTTTTCCCTAAGTTGGCATGGAATGACCCAGCATTAAAGTCTATGTTTTACTACAAGAAACATAAAAGGCAAATAGGCAAAAATCTGCACCCTAGTTATGAGGTAAGGTAAAGGTATCCCTGTATATGTGCACACATGCCACTAAGGCATGTGAAGTGACGTGGAGGTAGAGCTCCCCATATTCTTGATCTCAGCCATAGTTGGGATGATGTAATCAGCATCACGCCCGGCCACCTATACCTCCTCAGAGCCCTCAGATCCGAACCCGGGTCTCCTTTTATGGTTAAGTGAAATAAATTTCTAATATGTACTTTCTTTAATTTTTTTTATTTTGCCCATTAGAGCCATGGTCTCAATCATTGAATTAAGATTGATTGATTTGCTTTATTTTACTTCGCTTTTTGTGCCACTTTGGGCTCATTTGTGAAGATCGGGATGTGTGATGATATGAAATTGATGAATGGACACTCGCAAACATCCATGCCCAGGCTGGGATTCGAACCCTGGACCCTGGGCATCATTGAGCGATGTGCTAACCACTTTGCCTCAGAGGCTGGCATTGAATTAAGATGTAAAAGTATTTTAGGACTTTCTGTATTTTCAGTTATTTTGAAGAATGGATGGAACAGACAAGAGGAAAACAAAGTTGAGCCTAGCAGTGTGGATAGAAAGAGGATTGATATGTCTGTGCAAAGTGAAGTGTGGGAGATGGACAATATCTTCTCAGGAAACTACAGGTGAGAGTTCATTTCAATAATGTACAGGGTGTCCGAGAAGTTCCCATACCCATAGATTATAGTACCTAATACGGGGGTATCTGCCAGTCTGGGAAACCTAGTAAAAAAAGGTAGTTGCCCGTGCATTAGCACATGAAGGTACATGACCCCCACATTCTCAATCTCTGTCATTTTGGAAGTAATGTGATCAGTACCATGCTCCAGCTGCCTTTGCCCTCCACAGTTGCCCTAAGCTACCCATTGATTTGAGGCCAGGGGAGCCCCAGAGCAACTTTATGCGGGGACAAGGCTGGAAAAATTCTGACCTTAGATCACCCACACCGGGAATTAAAACTGCATGACAGTCACACACCCTACTAACAACCACCATGCTCTTGGAAAATTTGGAAATCCTGGAAAAGTCAGGGAATTTATTTATCTGAAAAAGTAAGGGTACACATAGAGGTGCTGACTGTGCCAGTGACCATTATTTAGTAATTGCTAAATTAAGAGAAAGACTCGCAGTGATAAATCATAAGCAACAAAATTTAAAAGTTCTAAAATTTAATACAGGAAAATTTGCTGATGAAAGAATTAAGAAAGATTACCAAATTAAACTGTCAAATAGATTTGATGTTTTGCAGGATTTAAATGATGATGAAAATATAAATGAAAAAGACGTAAATAAGAATTGGGAGCACATACGTAATGCAATAGAATCAGCAGCTAAAGAAAGTATAGGATACCATAAACCAAGAAAAAGTAAGCCATGGTTTGATAATGAATGTCATAATCTAATAGAAATAAGGAATCAGGCTAGACTTAGGTGGTTAAATAACTCTGATGATACAAATCTAAGCAATTATAATATAATAAAGCGAGAAGTTAACCGCACGTTTAGAAGTAAAAAAAGAGATTACTTGAAAAGCAAAATTAACGAATTTGAAACAAACAGCAAGAACAAAAATATCAGAGATTTATATAAAGGTGTAAATGAGTTTAGAAAGGGGTGGCAACCTAAAGTAAACTTGATAAAAGATAAGACGGTGATTTTCTAGCTGACCCAAGCGATATTCTAAATAGATGGAAGAACTACTTTAATTACCTTTTAAATATTCATGTAGGAGATAAATCAGAAGTAAATGAAGTACACACAGCAGAACCTTTAGTTCCAGAACCTAACTTGACTGAAGTTAAAGATGCTATTAAAAGGCTAAAGAATATCAAATCACCTGGCATTGATTTAATACGAGCTGAGTTAATTAAATATGGTGGAAATTCATTAATATGTCAAATTCATAAATTAATTTGTTTAACTCTTTCGCTGCGGTCGTCGCTTTTATGCACAGCACGCCAGGTGCCTTGCTCCGCGGAAGTCACATTATTGCGAGTTCATACTTCCACTCGCTGCGGGTGTCGCATTTCTGAAGTACGTCGCTTTTAGTAGTAGCCTTCTGACATCTGTTGATAGTATTTTGAACTATTTGAACTTGTAGTTTTGTTTTTTCCGTATTATGTCGCTAATTACGCCTCTGTTTAGAATTCTTTGACATACGAGCGTTGAGTGCTCTGACATGTCAGCTTCAAATGCATGTTCGAATGTAAACAACATGGCTTCGTCAAGTCGTCAACACTTGTCTGATAATGATGTTACTCAACTGGTATTTGCCGACTCAGAATCAGAAGGTGAATTAAGTTGTGACGATAATAGCGACAGTTTTTATGAGACTTCAAGTGGTGACAGTGATTGTGTAGTGTCTAATGAAGAATTTGTACCGCCGTCCGTAACATCATGGAGCAGAGTACAAAACAGCATTGATCTAGGTGCGGGAATTTCAAAATTTTTCAAAATATCATACCACCAGAGACTACAGAAAGGTTTGCCAGTGCAAGGAATGACTTTTGCAAGTTCTTTATAACATATTTTGCAATGCAATTTTGTAAAATTATTCTTTCTAAAAAAATGTTGTTTTTTTTTAAAAATTTCAAAAATTTTTCAAAATATCATACCACCAGGGACTACAGAATGGTTTTCCAGTGCAAGGAATGACTTTTGTAAGTTCTCTCTCATATATAATGCAATGTAATTGTGAAAACTATTTTTTTATAAAAAAAATATATTTTCAAATTTAATTACGCAGCCAAAGGATATTGTGTGCCAGAGAATTCCGCAGCGAAAGAGTTAATATGGAATAAAGAAGAAATCCATCTACAGTGGAAAGAATCCATAATTCTTCCTGTATTTCAAAAAGGTGATAAAATGAACTGCAATAAATACTGTGGAATTACTCTACTCTCAACAACATATAAAATATTATCTAACATTCTTCTAACAAGACTAACGCCATATGCTAATGAAATTGGATGTAAACGTAACAGATCAACTACAGATCAAGTTTTTCACATCAGACAGACACTTGAGAAAAAGTGGGAATATAATCAAAATGTCCAACAGCTATTCATTGATTTCAAAAAAGCATATGATTCGGTCAAAAGAGATAAATTATATAATATATTAGTAGAGTTTGGAATACCTAAGAAGCTTGTTCGTATGAAAAAAGTATGCACCAGTGAAACAGAAAGTAAAATTCGTGTGGGTATTAATGTGTGTGACAAATTTACAATTCATGATGGGTTAAAACAAGGAGATGCATTATCTCCATTGCTCTTTAATTTTGCCTTAGAATATGCTGTTAGGAAGGTAAAAGAAACTAAAGAAGGACTAAAATTAAATGGTGTGACTCAGTTGTTAGCATATGCAGATGATGTAGACTTATTAGGGGATGATATAAATACAATTAAGAATAATGCTAAAATATTTTTCAAAACTGCTAAAGAGATAGGTTTGGAAATTAACAAAGAGAAAACTAAATATATGCTTACAGGCTGAAACCAAGTGTTAGGTAATAATCAAAATCTAATTATTGATAACAACTCGTTTGAACCAGTTTTCAAATTAAAATACTTAGGAGTAATATTAACAAATGAAAATTATATTAAAGAGGAAATAAAAAGTAGGCTTAATTCAGGAAATGCATGTTACTTCTCTCTTCATAAACTTTTGTCTTCTCGTTTAATATCTAAGAAACTAAAAGTTAAAATATACAAAACAGTAAGTTTGCCTGTAGTAGTATATAGATGTGAAACTTGGTCCCTTACATTGAAAGAGGAACATAAATTGAGAGTATTTGAAAATAAGATCGTTGGGAAAATATTTGGAGCTAAAAGGGATGAGGAGACAGGTGAGTGGAGAAGGTTACATAATTTAGAACTACATAATTTGTATTCATGTCCATATATTATTAGAATAATTAAATCAAGAAGACTTAGGTGGGCAGGCCATGTGGCACGAATGGGAGAGGAAAGAAGAGTTCACAGGATTCTTGTTGGGAAACCTGATGGTAAGAGACCTGTAGGAAGGCCAAGATGAAGATGGAGGGACAACGTTGAGATGGACCTAAAGGAATTCTGTAGGGATGGAAAAGAGTATATAGATCTTGCTCAAGATAGGTACAGATGGAAGGCCTGTGTTGCTGCAGCCATGAACCTTCCAGTTTAAGAAAACCAGAGAGTTAGTTAGTTAGTTAGTTAGTTAGTTTTTGTGGAAAAGTTATGGAAATTGAATATTTTTCTGGAAAAATCAGCGTTTTTGTAGGAGTGCAGTAAAAGTAGTATTTTAACAAACAGAGGGACTAATAGTAACTTCTAAATTTGTTTAGTTTGATATACAGGGTGTTTCGTAAGTTCATTTACAATGCTTGGGAAGTGATTGTACGTACGAGTGAATATAAGGTGGAAAGTTCATGTAACGAAATTCCGGAAACGGCTTTGTTGCAGAGTTATTGACATTTGAAAACATGGGAAAATGATTTTCCGAAGTGAATAATGGCAAAACGGGTGGAGAGAAGTCGTCGGTGTTGGGCGGTCCACTAAGAAATTGGGTATGCTCTTGTCAAAAAATCATGCGGCAATGTTGTGCAATGTCGGCGCAAGGGATTCCACAAAGGACGCGAACAAAGATGTTGACGGGAGTGGGGTGGGTGTGCGTGAGCTGGTATCGACGAAAATTGGCATGTGTTGAATGGCACCAAAAAACAAAGAAAATTTCCTGAGCGAAGGGCATCATGACGTAGAAACGAAAAAAATGAACTGTCGTAGGTTGCATACCCTGAAGGGCACACAGTATGCTTAATGGAGATATGAAGGGAACCTCATCACAGACGGTTTTCAAAGTGTCCACCATGTACTTCAAGCAGAGGCGACAACAGCGAATCACGGATTGTCTAGTGCGACCCAACAACCCCGACGTTTCTGCTATCGATGCTGCAGCTACATTGATTCGGGCAACGAGGTCCTCGGCTGACACGACAGGTGTTTCGTAAACGAGGCGTTTCATCTCTCCCCAGAGGAAGAAATCCAGGGGCGTAATATCAGGCGATCGAGGTGGCCATGGCACAGGCCCTCCCCTCCCAATGCGCTGGTTGTGGAATACATTATTGAGGAAATGGCGCACATTCCGATCGAAATGTGGGGGTGCACCGTCATGTTGAAACCACAGTCTTTGTCTCAGTGCCAAGGGCACGTCCTCTAGTAGTTCAGGCAAAACCTCACTGAGAAATGCTTGATAAGTGGGTTCACATAGGCGAACAGGGAGAATGTACAGTCCAATCAAATGGTCATGCAGTATCCCGCGCCACACATTCACTGCAAATCTGTGCTGATGACGTGCCACTAGCAGTGCATGTGGATTTTCATGTTCCCACACATGACTGTTTTTACTATTGAACACGCCAGTTTTCGTGAAGATAGCCTCATCAGTCCATAGTACCGTATTCTGAAAATTGGGGATAGTTTCAATTTGATGAACAAACCATTGGCAAAAGTCCTCACGTGGGCCAAAGTCCCGAGGTAAAAGATCTTGCACTTTCTTCAATTTGTACGGGTGCATCCCCTCTTCTTCCAGGACTCGCCACACATTCAAATGGGAGGTGTTTCGTTCATGGGCTAGTACGCGCGTACTGGTGCCTGGATGATCCATCACTGCAGTTAGCACATCTTCCACAAACCGTTGTGTTCGCACACTTCGCGGTCATCCAACTTCTCGATGAGATGGCAACACTGATCCTGTTTCCCGAAGTCGAGTGTCTACAGTTTGAAATAAGGTGTGCGATGGTAACACCCTATTTGGAAAACGTGCCCCATACAGACGCCTTGCAGCACGGCTATTACCTCCAGCCTCCCCATAAATCAGATGCATGTCCGCCGCTCTTGGGACGTGTATGCAGCCGTCCCTTACACCGGGCTACAAGTGTTTATGGCCGTTAACACTAGTACACTTCACAGAACACGATGGGCTGTGGCTAAGAACACGTAACACTGCTAGGTCACATGTTTGTACAACACTACTATCCAAGAACCTCACGTCTTTCCATTCAACCGTGAATGTTTAACAACCTGCTGCTGGCACAGCACCTGAAGCATGAATGGCACAGACACGTGCGCTCCTTCATGAGGAAACCTAGACTGTTGGCGCCCCTAGCGAGAAATGTGGTACTTAATGTCAGATCACACGGACACCCATCTGCCCTTCAGGGTATGCAACCTATGACAGTTCATTTCTTTCATTTTTACGTCATGGTGGCCTTCGCTCAGGAAATTTTCTTTGTTTTTTGGTGCCATTCAACACATGCCAATTTTCGTCGATACCAGCTCACGCAGAACGCACACCCACCCCACTCCCGTCAACATCTTTGTTCGCGTCCTTTGGGGAATCCCTTTCGCCGACATTGCACAACATTGCCGCATGATTTTTTGACAAGAGCGTACCCAATTTCTTAGTGGACCGCCCAACACCGACGACTTCTCTCCACCCATTTTGCCATTATTCACTTCGGAAAATCATTTTCCCACGTTTGCAAACGTCAATAACTCTGCAACAAAGCCGTTTCCGGAATTTCGTTACATCTTATTTTCACTCGTACAATCACCTCCCAAGCGTTGTAAACGAACTTACGAAACACCCTGTACTCAGTGTTACTAGTGGTTAGACATTTTATATTAAATAACTATGGGAAAAGTTGTCATGTTTTGAACAGTGATCATGTAGAAATCCTCTACAATAAATAGGTATTTACTGCTTTCTTGTTGCAATTTTTGGGTTACTTTGATGATAATTGTTATATATTTTTAAAAAACGAAACACACTTTTTTGTTAATAGTTAGTCAATAGGTGATAGGTCACATTAAAGCTTATACAAACATACTTCGTCCCCCTCCCTACCCCAACAGCCAATTACTCGTGAGTTTGCCTTGCTATTAGTACCTTTACTTTTGAAGTTGATATTCTAAAACGTGGTTGAGAAGAATTCTAAGTGTGTGTGCTTAGTTACATTATAGTGACCTCTTCCCGATGTGTTTCTGTATGCTGCGTTGTGTAATGATTTCATCTGGAAAATTTTGGTTCTTGGTCTGAAAACCTGGAAACGTCTGGAAATTTTGTTTTTATGAAATTGTAGACACCCTGAAAACATAACTGCATGATAGTTCATAAAAGTATTTTTTTTTCCTAACTAATGAACCTAAATTTGCCTTGTATCTAAAGATATCTGTTTGGCAGTTACGCGGAGATAGATAAGTTGACTTTTCATTTTTCCGTGCAAATTTTCTTCACGATCGATTTTGCCACCCGATGAAGCCACCAGATGGGTGGCGAAATCGATCGTGAAGAAAATTTGCATGGAAAAATGAGAAGTAAACTGATCAGAGTAAATTACCTAAATTTGCCTCTTTTTCCAAATTTCCATCTGTTGTAACTTAACCTTAGAATATCGATCTCGAATTTCTATTACAGGTACTTCTCATAGAGTACTATGTATGCTGTACATATCAAATGATTATTATGTCTCCCACCAGAAATATTGGGGCTCAAATTTTTGAAGAAAATGAGAAGCTAGTAGTTTCAAAGAGCTACAACCTTATAGAGAACCAGAAAACCGAGCTCAAATATTTTCTGCTAAAGCTTTGTATGCATGTGTTTCCTCTGAAAAAATTGTAGCTTTGATGTTAACATTACCTCCCTACTAAAAAATCCTAAACTTTGATTTTATCTCAAAATTGAATATCAGTTTTGGCTAGGCTTACCATACGTCCAGGATTAGCCCAGACAGTCCTGGTTTTTAGTTCTGTCCGGGGTGATGTCCGGGATTGCAAAATGTCCGGGGTTTTGAGAATCTGAACGTGAAAGTAGCTATCGGTATTGAATATTCACAACCAGAATTTATGACCGGCAAGGATCGATTGATTATAAGGATCGATTATACCTTTTCTTTCTTCGAGGTATCGACTTCGGAGCGGTTCCGTTTCAGTACTTCCGTGAGCGTCTTGGTGGTCTTGCAAGCATGTGAAGTAACTCATCTACACGTTTTTGATACAAGGAACATCTGCTCCAGTTGAGAGAGTATTTTCAATTATGGGGAATATTTGGTCTGCAGAAAGAGGTAGACTTCTAGTATCCACTGTTAAAGATCTGCTGAATGTCAAAATTAATTCAGAACTTTCATGTTGTGAATTTTATGATGTTATTAAAACAAACAAGCCATTTCTGAAAAAAGTCATGTCTAGTGAAAAGTAGAACTGAGTCAACTAACAGATAATGCTACCTAGAACAGAGAGGTTTCCTAAACATCAGAAAATGTATTATTCAATTAAAGATTTGAAAATTAATTGATTGATGTTAGAAAATAATGTTAATATTTTTTCTTGTACAATTTATAGTTTAATATTCCAATAAAATGTTAAGGCTTTTAAGTAATTTCAATTTATTTTTGTAAAAACAAATTCAGCAGTAACGAGTTGATCGCGAATATGTCCTGGGTTGGACCCAAAAAAATATGGTAAGCCTAGTTTTGGCCCTAAATTTCAGTCGTGTATGTTAGAGATGGTGAAAAAAGGTACTGAACATAAAATATAGCATGAAATATACTGAAAACAATGTTCTTGACACCAACTTTCTATCATTCTTATTGGCTGAGTTATCATAATTATTGCAACTGTTGGCAAAGACCAAAGATGCCGCAAGTCATGAAACAGAAATGGCTGCCAATTTCATACAATGTCAAGATTTAGAGAAATATGTTCATGCTACAAATTATTGTTTTCTTGGACCGTTTTGTGAATTACATGTAGCAAATTACTTTTCTGGGTTATTCTGTATGTTTTCCCAAATTTTCTACTTCTTATGGCAATTTGTGCAGAATATTTGTTTCAGCTGCTACATAAAATCAACCAATAACAGTTAAGAAACTCTGTAAACTTTGTAAACTTCATAGGTTTACAAAAAAACTGTTCCATAAGTTGAAGACAATCAGTAATCATATGTGGAATTTGACTGTTATGTGTAAATATTTGTAAGATATTTTTTAAATGTTGCCATATATTTTTCAACTTTTATTAAATATTTTTAAAGTTTTTAAAAAATACATATTTTCCCACATTTTTAGCACCTAAAAGTCCTTGCGCCAGTTGTGGACATTTCTTTTATCACTCTGGGTGTCTACGAACTTGGAATTCATGGATAATTGATTGATTTTGTGTTTGAAGTGCATTTTATGCACTGTAAGTCTAATCGGAACTGGACCTAGAGCTTAAAGGGGGATCTGACCACTATGTGCCTCAACCAGGTATTGAACCCGTGACTCCTAGATTAAGAGATGACAACTCTAACACTGCACCATCGGGGAAGCCCAGAATTTCTGGATAAGTTAGGGAATTGACTTTTCCTGGAAAAATCATTGAAATGTCTGGGAAATTTACAGTGTTTTTTAGTAGTACACTACAAGTAGAGTTTTGAACAAACTAAATAACACAAGCAATTTAAAATTGGTTGTGGACTAACTATACTTCAATTTGATATACAGTGTATTACAGGTAGTTACAGCATAAATTGTACGTTAAATACTCTCTGAAAAGTGCTTATATTTTGAACTATTTTTATTAAGAGATCTACAATAAGTGGCTATTTTAATTTCCCACTTTTCTTTTTGCAATTTTTGTATTTTATTTCATAGATATTACTATTAATTCACATACTATTACCAAAATGTTATTATAATAATTCATTATTTATGCTTTTTAATGGCTTTTTATGGAAAAAATTACGTGCCAAGTAATACCCCTTTCCAAGTGAATATTCTAAAAGCTTGGTTAAGTGGCATTCTAAATGTTGGTGTTAACGAAAATATAGTGACCTTCTTACGCCACCTTTACATGCATGAATTGCCCAAATTGCTGTAGTCTAAAAAAATTATATTCTTGATCTGGAAACCTGGATAAGTCAGGGAAATTTTATTTTTATGAAATTGTAGACACCGTGTCAGCTATTGCAACAAGTTTGATAGTGATTAATTGTTAGTGTGCTCAAATTTGAGTGATTTTTGGTTTATTTTTGATCTCGCTGACAAAAGTATGGATACTTGCAATTTATTGTTGTTGGTAAGAATTCTCAGTGCATGTGTAGCATATGTTCTTCATTGATTGATTTGGTTTATTTGACTTTCATCTTCTGCTGCTGTTGGCTAATCGCGAAGATAACGATGAGTGATGATATGATGAAATTGATGAATGGACACTCCATGTCCTGGCTGTGATTCTAACCCAGGACCCCTTGGATTTTAGCCATTATTAGCAATTATTATATAACTGCACTTATACAAACAACAAAAGAATCAGTGATTCAATAACAAAATGTTTTTTTTAAATTTTAATGCAACCCCCACCCCAAGATAAATACTGTTTTTTCACTGCATGATCATTGCAGTTTTTATGCCAATTTTTTTGGCAAAAAAGTTTGGTGCAACCATTATGTTAAGCTCTTTTTTTATTTGTACCTGTATTACCTGTCACTGCTTAAAAATAATCTATTACTGAACTGTCTGGTACAAGATTAGGGTGCATTGAATACTGGTGAAAACACGTTAAAATTGAATGTGGTACAAATCGATGCACATAATATCTTCGTAACAGTTTAGCTAATTTTTTTTTGGTCTGAAAAAGTTAACACATCAGTTGTGGTTGATTGTAATACCAGGTGTCTCGGTTAATAATTCTTATTTTCGTCGCTGGATGGCGCTGGAAGCAAGGGTTGGTGCACAGTCTCAACTCTTACGTCAGTGTGTTACCAGGACAGTACCTGTCAAAATGCCGTGGATGTGCAACCGAGTTCGAGTGATCGTGATATTGGGTTTGTGTGGGAAACATGTTGACCTTCAAACCAAATAAGGAGTATGTCCTGCTTTTCTTGTTCAATCAAAAGAAGAACCTGAGTGAAAGCCATCGTATCCTTGTGGAAACGTACGGTGACAAGACTCGTGTGTGCGTTGGTTTCGATGATTCAAAAGTGGTGATTTTGACTTGAAAGACAAAGATGGCCCGGGCCAGCTGAAAAAATTCCAAGATTCCGAATTGCAATCACTGTTGGACGAAGAAGATTCGCAAACGCAACACCAACTGGCAGAGAAGTTAAATGTTGCTTGCCAAACCATATCTGATCATCTTCATGCCATGGGAAAGATCCAGAAGGCAGGAATATGGGTCCCACATCATCTGAACAACAGACAAATGGAAAAGCGAAAAACTGTGTGTGAAGTGTTGCTTTCTCAGCATGAAAGAAAGTCTTTCTTGCATCAGATAGTGACTGGGGACGAAAAATGGATCTACTTCGAGAACCCAAAATGCAAAAAGTCGTGGGTTGACCCAGGACAACCTTCAACATCGACCACAAAACCGAATCGCTTCAGAAGGAAGACAATGCTGTGCATTTGGTGGGATCAGAAGGGTGTGGTGTACCATGAGCTTCTGAAATCAGGTGAAACAGTAAATGCCATTCTCTACCATCAACAACTTATCAATTTGAACCATGCTTTGATCGAAGAGCACCCAGATTGGGCAACAAGACACGGAAAAGTGATTTTGCAGCACGACAACGCCTCATCACACACAGCGGCCTCATCACACACAGCGGCCTCATCACACACAGCGAAAGACGTCAGAGACACCATTTCTGCACTTGGCTGGGAATTCTTGCCCCAACCACCATACTCACCAGACTTAGCCCCTTCGGACTACCAGTTGGTTTCATCGATGTCTCACTCACTTTCCCAGCAACACTTCAACAATTATGAAGATGTTGAACAATGCCTTGCTGACTGGATCACCTCAAATTTTACGGACAGATGGGCACATTGTATAGCTAGCAAAGGCACATACTTTGAATAAAGCATTTAACTTTCTCCCCAGATACACTTGTTTTTTTTTTTCGGATCAATTGAGAATTATTAACCGGCACACCTGGTACATTGAACAAATGTATTAATTTTTGATTTTCAATATAAAGGTTCACAGTTGAAAAATCGAAAAGTAAGAGGTAGTGGGCTTTTCAGCCCCCCCCCCCCCTCAGCTAAGCTAGGGTTAAAATGTAGTATTAAATGTAATTCAGGAAAGTAGAACCAGGGTTCTACTGTATAGCTAATTGATACAATTCTACTTGTACTTCTTTTTAGTCTCTAACAGTATGTACATTTTTATTTTTTTATTTTTATTTTTTTTATTATATTTATTATTACAGGAGTGTAAAGTTCTGGCTTCGAGAAAATGTCAGTCAACCATCCAAAGATAGCAAAGAACTTCTACAAAGGACACTGAAGGTAAATTAATGTAATGGATATTGCCTGTTTTCACTTGTGAAAATTTTGAACACATATCAGGCAGAAAAGAGTTGCAAAACATGCTGTGGTCTATTTCCTGAGAAGAGAACAGCTGGTGTAAGGAATGGAAAGTGAATGTATTGAACCATTTTCTGTACAATGGATGAGGTGGCATGTTTTTTTTTTTCAGTAGTGACCTGAATCGTTGTGCAGATGGTGTTCCCAAGTGCCTGCAAAGGCCAACAAGTCCTCCTCTTCTTGATGGTTGATGAGGAGTCATCAATATATCTGTGTGAAGTTACTCATGATCAGGGGTAGGAAAAACTAATTCGGGTGCCACTTTCTTTTTCTTAGGAGCCAGCCCCCCCCCCCTTTTTTTTGACAAATATGGTCTAAGAGAATCCTACTAAAATAAAGGTACACATTTTGAAACATGATCCATCCATCCTTCCTTCCTTCCTTCCTTTCTTTTTAAATAGTTTGATTTATTCAAAATTTCTATTAGTTTTCATCCTGTCCCTTTCTTCAATAAAACACACACATTTTCATTTCAACCAAAGTTTTCTTTTTTCTTTAGGGCTCCAGGTTAAATTTATTGAGAGGTGGTTATTGTTAGCATCAAATTTATTTATCACAGTTTGGAATTCCTTCCTGAAACATACTTTCCCATTTCCATGGTGTGTTTTTATTACAACTTTTTCACTGTACAAATTAAGTGTTCCAGCAAACTATATTGATCAACAAAGCACATGTGTGATTTTTTAGTCTCTCAAAATAATTCTCATTCTAGTACCTCACACATAACGGATGGAATTTTGTTACTGTATCCCAATCTCATGTTCAGTATTATTTTCTTTATTTTGTTTATTTTCACAATTTTTTGTCTCGTGAGTGTCTTGATCAGTTAGTTTGAACTAGCTATTTACAACATTTCTTTACCATTTGACTGTCACTTTGAATCTTCAAGTCTTGTAATCAAGAGGTCCCGGGTTGGATAGCCAGTGGAGGCATACAGTAGTTCAAATCCCAAATGTTCAGTTTAACAAAATCCAAATTGCATGGTATACGGTGTGTTGTGTTGCATTTTACATACAGGTAAGACAAACATATTTCAAAGATTTTACTACCAATATTTAATTTCGTCTATTTGTTTTGTGAATGGCCATTTAACAATAATACACTCCTCACAAAAAGTTTTGAATATTATTATGCTAGGTAATGGGTGATATTTAAGGCCTTGGAATGCAACAGCACATGGTATCTGTCGGTCTGCTGACGTATGCCACCGTGCCTATCACTTATTGCCTAATATAACAATATTCTAAACTTATTGTGCCTAATATAACAATATCCAAACTTTTGTGCCTAATATAACAATATCCAAACTTTTGTGCCTAATATAACAATATTCCAAACTTTTGTGCCTAATATAACAATATTCCAAACTTTTGTGCCTAATATAACAATATTCCAAACTTTTGTGCCTAATATAACAATATTCCAAACTTTTGTGCCTAATATAACAATATTCGTGCCTAATATAACAATATTCCAAACTTTTGTGCCTAATATAACAATATTCTAAACTTATTGTGCCTAATATAACAATATTCTAAACTTATTGTGCCTAATATAACAATATTCCAAACTTTTGTGCCTAATATAACAATATTCCAAACTTTTGTGCCTAATATAACAATATTCCAAACTTTTGTGCCTAATATAACAATATTCCAAACTTTTGTGCCTAATATAACAATATTCCAAACTTTTGTGCCTAATATAACAATATTCCAAACTTTTGTGCCTAATATAACAATATTCCAAACTTTTGTGCCTAATATAACAATATTCCAAACTTTTGTGCCTAATATAACAATATTCTAAACTTATTGTGCCTAATATAACAATATTCCAAACTTTTGTGCCTAATATAACAATATTCTAAACTTATTGTGCCTAATATAACAATATTCTAAACTTATTGTGCCTAATATAACAATATTCTAAACTTATTGTGCCTAATATAACAATATTCCAAACTTTTGTGCCTAATATAACAATATTCCAAACTTTTTGTGAGGAGTATATATTACAGTACATTCTGATGTAAACATGCAAATAAAGCAGGATATAGTAATATAAAGATAGAAGTAAAATGTTTATGCCCATTTCAGGCTTAGAGGGGCTATTAGGACTAAACCTAAAGTTAAAATGCAATGAGCCTTCACCACAATCGAACTGGAAAAGTACAAGTCTGTAGTACATAATTGATTAGCCACTTGTTCTGATTATTCTCAGTAGGGATGGGCCGATATGAAATTTTGGCCGATATCGATAACCAATATTCTACTGATCCGATATAAAATTAGAAATGGTTCTTGAAGAACCTGAAATGTTCATTGATCTCCGTAATAAAGGTGTGTTTCGAGGTGACTGCAGTGCAAAAGAAGTTGAAAATTTAGACATTTACGTTTTTTTGAAAGTAAGGCATGGAGATTATCTATAGAAATTAAAAGAAAATGGCAGAATTTTGCACTAAATTATAAGATATTTATCAATATATCGGATCAGTAAAATAATCGGTAATTTTACCGATACATCGATATGTCTATGTACTGATTAATCGGTCCAATCCCTAATTCTTAGTGACTGCATTACATATGTCTTGATGCCAGGGTTTGAATCCCAGCCTGGGCATGGATGGTCTTTGTGAGTGTCCCTCATCAATTTCATCATATCATCACTCATCCTTATCGCTGCGATTAGACAAAAGTGACAGAAATGTATAGTAAAATAAACCAAATCAATCAATCAAACATATCTCTCTTCTCGTAGATGTTGTGTCAGAATGATAAGGTTGTCATTATGCAGGGTGTACACAAATTAATATTGATGTTTTGTGTTTTATATAGTTGTGTGATCCTCATGAACTGTTGAAAGGAAAAAGGGAGAAAAAAGAAAATAGTAATAGTACATGGTCAGAAGTGGTAAAAAGAAGCATACAGAGAAAATCTACCTCCACGAACTATGTAGGCAATCGTGGTGTAACAACTACTTTCTACCATCAAAACCCGTATGAAGTGCTAATCAATGCAGAAGTAAGCCCCCAAACAAATGCAACACCCTACATAAACACAATTTCTAACAAAAAACTAAGAATGTAGTGAAACTGAATACAAGGAAAATAACCCCCAAAGTGATGGTAAACACTCTCCCAAGTCAAAACAAGAACAACTTTTCACGAAAAAGAAAAATTCTTATCTTTGCGGATAGTCATGGATGTGATTGAGCTGCTCATGTAAACAGTATTTCAACCAATGTAGTGTGTAGTGCAATGGTGAAACACAACAGGTAACCCACACAATAGCAAAGGACTGTAAATCCTTAGGATCTGAAGACTATGTTGTGTTATTGAGTGGTACAAATGATGTGTCCAAAAATCAAGGTCAGAATGTCGTAAGCACAATTAAACACACCCTGAAACAACTAATCCATACAAATGTAATCGTATGCAATATCCCATTTCGTCATTACCTAATAAGTTCCTCTTGTGTAAATAGTGCAGTAAAAGAAGTAAACAATCAACTGGAATCAATGTGCAAGAGATTCAGGAATGTGAAATTGCTGAAACTCAACATGGCAAATAGAAGTCTACACACTGAACATGGTCTACATTTTAACAAGAGGGGAAGGCTCTACATTACTCAGTGTTTAGTAAACTTGTGCAATGGAAATACCTTCCCAGTTCAACATAGCATACCTCTGAAATGGAAATCAAGTGTAGAAAGTGAGGAGAATGGCATAAACCAAAGGGAAATTGAGGAAGAAACACATTCTTCCATGATAGAAGTACAATCTGAAAACAGGGATTGTGCTATAATCAGTTACGCACCAAAGATAGCAGTGAAAAGTGTAGTAAAAAAGTGAATGCTCCAAATGTACGGTCATCTCAACGGAAGAAGTGTACACCCAGTAAACTGAAAAACGATTTTTTATGGTAAGTGATAAGCATACATATGATAACCAAATCCCCAATAAAAACAGCCTGCGAAACCAAGAAGGAATGATTCCAGTTCTCCATAACAATGTACAGAGCATTTCCAACAAAATTGACCAACTGGAAATAATGCTAAGTGAGTGCACACCAGATATATTTGTAGTTACTGAACATGGTCTCAGGTCTGAAAATTATAAATTATGCACAATTACAGGTTACAATCTACATGCAGTCTACCACAGGTCAATTCAAAAAAGTGGTGGCACTGCGATCTTCATAAAAAATAGTGTACAAAATATCAAAAAAGTGTTAAACCTTGACAAATACTGTATGGAAAATATACTAGAAGTTAGTGGTGTAGAGCTTAATATAGGATTAGATACATTTATGATTGTAGCAGTATACAGATCACCAAACAGTGACATAAATCTCTTTGTAAATACTTTGGACAACAGGCTAAACCATCTGACAAAACAACATAACAAACTATTAATAGTTGGAGATATAAACATAGATCTTCTAAAACAAGACACAAACTGTGCTCAATACTTGGATACCTTGAAGTCAACCAACCTAACTCAAATAATTCAAGAACCAACTCGAATAACAGAAAGTACAGAAACCCTGATTGACCATGTAATAACAAACATACAATCAAATCACATTAAAGCTGAAGTCCTACATACGCTTATCTCTGACCACACGTCTCAAAAAATTACAATACAAGGGAAAAGGTTAGAATACTCAAAAAGTTACACAATAGAATGTAGGGATACATGTGAGCAAAATATAGATTATCTTAAATACCTCTTACATCAGGAAAATTGGATAGACCTTTACCAACTAACTGACACGAATGATATCTGGGAATTGCTAATAAGCCACTTGACATATTATTCAAATGTAGCTTGTCCCAAAACAACAAAAAGAATATACCCTAATAAGAAGAAAGTGCCACTAACAGAAGAAATTATACTTTTGAAAAGTAATATGAAAATAGAATATGAAAAATTTAGAATTACAAAAGCATTAAGCACCAGGAAAAGTACAAAAATGTAAAAAAAACTATTCAAGAAAGCCATAAAGAATCAAAAATCAAATATTTTCAGTAAACAAATAAAAAAGTCTGTTAATAAACAAAAAGCCATTTGGAAAATTGTAAACAATCACCGTGTATCAAACACAAACAATGATAAAGCAAACATAAAAGTCATCAAGGATGACACTGAAGTAATTGACCCGAATATCATATGTAACTTATTCAACAAATATTTTATAAACTTAACCAACACAAACAGAGAGAATGAAAATAATGACAAAACACTAGAGATCCCAATGGACAAATATCGGCCAAACAGTATACAACGTGTTTAAAAAAGAATATACGTATTTCGCATGCATATATTTATTAAACTTTAAGACATACGAAGATGAAACTTGACACACATTCTTACGAACCTCTCAAGTTCAGATTACAGATGTTCAATATGTCCTCCAGCAGTGACACGAACAATATCGCATCGATACTCAAATTCCTCCCATACTCGGGCAAGCACGTCCTTCGTCACTGATGTTACGGCAGTACGGGTCCGGTTCTTCAAATCTTCCAGGTTCTGTGGGAGTGGTGGTACATAAACATTGTCTTTAATGAAACCCCACAGGAAGAAGTCACAGGGTGTCAAATCCGGTGACCGTGGAGCCCAGCTGATACATGCTATGTTGCCAGCTCCTTGACGACCAATCCAACGGTTCGGTAGAGTTTCATTCAGATAATCACGCACTTGGCGACTCCAGTGAGGGGGTGCCCCATCTTGTTGAAAAATGAAGTTGTCTTCGTGCAGCCTCGGAAACAACCATTTTTGTAACATAGAGAGATACTGCTGACCGTTAACCGTGTTTCCATCAAAGAAGAATGGGCCGTAAACAGATGATCGGGATATCGCGCAAAACATTCACTTTGGGCAAATCTCGTACATGTTCAATGAATGCATGTGGGTTCTGTAGGCCCCAAATGCGAACATTATGTTTGTTTACCTGACCACTGACATGAAACGCAGCTTCATCACTAAACACGATGCGTTGTGCGAAAGTGTTGTCATTGTCAATAGCATCAAGAATCTCGTTACAAAATGCCACATGTTTGCGTTTGTCATCAGGACGCAGAGCTTGTAACAGCTGTACCTTGTACGGCTTCATAACCAGCCGATGTCTCAAAACATGCCAAATTGTTGTTGTAGGAAGTTGTAACTCCCGACTGGCACGACGAGTTGATTTTGAAGGGCTACGTTGGAAAGCAGTTTGAATTCGTGCAACATTTTCTTCAGGAACACGAGGGCGGCCAGGACTCTTTCCTTTACATACACATCCTGTATCTACAAACTGTCGATACCATCTGCGAATGTTCCACCCATTTGGAGGATCAATTTGGTACCTCAACCTGAAACGTCTTTGCACTGTAATCACGGAATTGCACTTCGCAAACTCGAGAACGCAAAATGATTCCTGCTGCGGAGTAGCCATTTCAAACAACTGACGGTTACCAAGCAAAACAGAACACAACTGACATCTAGCGGCTATTATATAAACTAGACTATGTATTCGTTTCTCTAATAGCCGAGCCGGGGCACAGCGATCGATAGTTTGGACAAAATAATACTTTGTAATATGTATATTATTTTTTAAACACACTGTATATATCCCAGAAGTAAGTGCAAATGAGCTAAAAAAAAGTCATACAAGGTTTAAAAAACAAAAAATCACACGGACCTGATGAATGGTCAGCTGAACTTATTAAATCCTGCTCAGAATCTATTTTAGAACCCCTGCTGTATGCAGTCAACAATTCAATAAAAGTTGGTACATTCCCCAAAGTTCTAAAACACAGCACAGTGATACCCATATTCAAAAAAGGAGCTGCAATATACATGGAGAACTACAGACCTATCTCCCTAACATCTGCTTTTTCAAAGATATTGGAAAAAATTTTATCAAATTATATTATAAAGTTTTGTAACAAATATAACATAATAAACAGAAACCAGCATGGATTCCTGAAAGGGAAATCAATAAACACAGCTCTAGCACAGTTAATCGATTATGTAACCGGAACATTAGAGAAACACGAAGCTGCAAACACTATATATCTAGATCTTTCAAATGCATTTGATAGGGTAAAACATGACCTGCTTATGGTCAAACTAAGCAATATAGGAATAAGAGGGATAGCTTATGAACTTATACAATCTTATCTACAGGACAGAATGCAAATTACTCAAATAAGCTACAACATGCATGGTATAGTCACTAACTTTAAATCACAAAGTAGGAAAATGTTAATAAGGGTACCCCAAGGATCAATTCTGGGGCCCCTGCTCTTTATTTTGTACATAAACAATGTACCAGAATACCCAAACACAAATGTCACCAATGCAGATGACACAACCGTTCTTGCCAGAGGTATCGACCCTAGGAATCTTGAAATAAACACTTTTATCACCAAAAACCAACTGGCACAATACTCAACTTCACAGGGATTAATAATAAACAACAATAAAACAAAATTTATGATATTCAATACAATCCGAAACATGGATTTTGAGTCACAAACACTATGCATAGACAATGTGCTCATAGAAACTGTATCTTCAGTAAAGTTTTTGGGAATAACACTAGATCAAAAATTAACGTGGGAAGAACAAATTAACAACATCTGCAGTAAACTATCATCTAATCTATACCTGCTAAAACAAATGGCTGAATATAATTTAACAGAAATTAACAAATGCATATATTATGGACTAATTTACCCCTATGTTGAATATGGGATAATAGCTTGGGGTGGATCATTTTATAATAATACTGTCAGAATACTGAGACTTCAAAAGAGAGCACTTAGAATAATGTACAAACTAGGCTGTAGGGAATCTTGCAAAGAGTTATTCAGGGAAAAACAAATAATGACAATATACTCCCTATACATCTATAAGGCTATAACGTTTGTTCTAAATACTGGAAGCATGACTAAAAATTACCAATTACACAAGCACAATACAAGGGGGAAAGATAATTATTACGAGAACCAACACAGACTCAATATCTCAAAACAATCACCAATGAATGCCAGAAAAATATTCTACAACATAAAACTGATATCTTCAAAAGATAAACAAATACAAACAATAAAAAAATATTTGACAGAGAGAGATCTCTACAGTATCAGAGAATTCATGGAACAAGACAATACAAGGCCAATGTACTAAACAATATGTATTTTAATTGTATTCTTATTTCAATCATGCAACAATGATAATGTGTTTTTATTTTTATTGTAGTGTAATGAAGTGTATTTTTTAATTTTTACTTTGGTGTAGTGATGTAATGTACTACACAATGTTTCTTCTTTTTTGTTATGATGTACTTAACTAATTATTATTTCATTATGTATCTTGACGTTTTCCATGCCCTTTTAATCAAGGGTCAACGGAAGAAAAATAAAATAAAAAAATGTCTTGTTTCCTGCATGTGATGAAAGAGCAACTGTGTGCTGCATGATGGTACCAGTTGTAAATATGGCAGTGACTCCCAGCATAAGGCTTTTTGTGTCTTGGAATTTATGAGGTGTAATTCATCAGAGATTTCAGTCCAACGGACCTATCAACGAAGATTTGTATGTGACACCCCATCTGACAACAACATTCATAGGTAGTATAGACGATGGGGTGCCTGTGTAAGGGAAAGAGCACTGGATGACTGTATTGTGAGATGAGAACTTGAAACATGTCAGAGCAGCTTTTTTGCAGATTCATAGGAAATCTGTATGGTGAGTAAGTCGAGAACTAACAGTGCCAACGATGACAGTGTGGAAAGTGTTAAACTGACTCAGACTGAGACAGTACTGCATGCAGCTGTTACAGGCCCTAAATCCTGCATATCATGTGGCCTGTACCCACTTCTGTGAACAAATGCTGGATCAGGAAGATGACGAATTTTTCAGTTGTGTGAATTTTACTTAGGAATCTACATTTCATCTTTTTTTTTTAAAAAAAAAAATACACATAATGTCCACAATTGCAGGTTGCAGAATCTACAGGATTCACCAAAAGTTAATGTTTTCTGTGCAGTATCCAAGCAACTGTATGACTTTTCTTCTTCATGGAAAAAACTGTCACAGGAATTGCATATCTAGACATGCTACAGAATTGGCTTTTTCCTCAACTGGATCATGAACAACAAAACATAATTTTGCAACAAGATGGCACACCCCCTCACTTTCTTAATGAAGTGCTGCAATGGTTGAATGAAGTTTTCCCTCATCACTGGATCAGTTCTGATAGTCAGGAGGACATGCCTCTTCTGCAGTGGTCTCCAAGCTCTTCCAACCTCACTCTCTGTGATTACGAGGGTCACTATTTATATTTTGAGCCTAACAATGAAAAAACAGGAATTTGGCATTGAAAACTGCTTTATTGTTTTTCGAAGTATTCTCCTTTATGGTCAATACACTTTTGCATTCGTTCGAACCATTTGTCAAAGCAGTTTTTCCAATCTTCTTGAGACACCTCCATAATATGGTTTTTGAACGCATCAACGGCGTCTTCCGCCAACGAAAATCGTTGTCCACGCAATTTATTCTTGACATTCGGGAACAAGAAGAAGTCATTGGGTGCCAAATCAGGACTGTACGGCAGATGAACCATCAATTCCATTTTTTGACTGTTCATAAAGTCGGTTGTTAGACGAGATGTGTGACAGCTGGCATTGTCTTGATGAAGAATGATCCGATGGCGTTTGTTTGTTTTCCGTATTTGACCGAAGACCTCTGGCAAACAAATTATTGTGTACCATTCAGAGTTGACCGTTCTACGTTCCTCTAAAGGCACAGTTGCCACATGACCAGTTTTCCCGAAAAAACAGGCGACCATTTGTTTCGATGTGCTTCGAGCGCGAACAACTTTTGTTGGATTGGGTTCATCTTGAAACACCCATACAGTCGACTGCTGTTTATGTTCTGGCTCATATGCATATATCCATGATTCGTCACCTGTTACAATCTTATATACGTCTTTTGAAGCACCACGATTGTATTTATTGAGCATTTGTTTGCACCAATTGACGCGAGCGTCTTTTTGAGTTTTTGTCAAATTGTGAGAGATCCAACGAGAACGTACCTTTCTCACAGCTAAATGATCATGTAATATTTTATATATGCTTTTGGAACTAATGCCTATGGTTGCCTCAATCTCACAGTATGTCACATGACGATCTTGCAGTATTAGGTTTTGCACAGCATCAGTGTTTTCTTGAACAACAACTGATTTTGGACGACCTTCGCGAATCTCGTCGGTGAGCGAATGGCGGCCATGATTAAATTCGTTATACCAGCGTTTCACAGTGGCAAAGGATGGGGCTTCATCGCCAAATGTGGAAGTAAGTTGATCGATGCACTCTTGTCTTGATAATCCACGTTGAAAATCGTAAAAAATGCTTGCACGAAAATGTTCAGGAGTTAATTCCATTTTATTGTTGTCGCGCAATCTCCAAGGCAACATAAACAACACAAATCAAGCTATTGACAAAACATTTGAAGTACGTTATGATCAATAATGGCAGACGATTCCGTGCAAACGTCAAATCGCGCCTAACTTCAATCAGTGTTGCCAAGGCTCAAAATATAAATAGTGGCCCTCGTACTTTTTGTAGAGTTATGTAAAGATTGTGTCTGTGCCACAACTACTGCCAACCAACCTGAATTGAGACGCAGGATTGTCGCAGCACCACCAGACGTGCCAGCCTCAGTGTAGGAAGAAATGAACTATCGGCTGGATGTGTGACGTGTCAGAAAAGGCTCCGTCATTGAACACTTGTAACGTGTCTTATGGTCGTTGAGTTACTCTTTCATCTCAGGTATGATTCATTATTGTGTTGTATATATCAGAGAAAATACAGAAATAGCATGAGAAAAAGTACCAGAATGCCGGATAAATAAAAATAATGAAGGAGAGAGTAAACACTTACCACACAAAAGAAAGACTTTTATATTTCGTGGGATGTACCACATTTTCACTGGCTCATAGTACAGGGGGCACAGAATACTGAATATGTATGTCGGTACAGTGTTGCCAGAAACAGTTGATAGGAAACGAATGTTATGTACTTTCACCAGTATTTACTGCATGCTGGGTGGGTAGATTATTGGTTGGCTAGGTTGAGTTCGGGGCATAGTGGCATGCATGCCTGATATGTAGGCCCTTTCCCATTGCCTGCGGAAAGACGTGTCTGAGAGTTGGGCGGGGGGGGGGGGGGTAGAAGATTGATAATGGCAACACGGAAACAATTGCTCAAGGTGGCATTATGGCTGTTGGTATGGATGGCAACTGTGAGGTCAGAGTTTAGGGTAGAGGACGATGGTTATTATCCTGAGGTTCAAGGGGGTTGAGGTTTCGCCCAGATAGAAGTTACCACAGATTTGGCAGATTAGGGTGTATATGAGGTTTGGTGAATGGCAGGTACCCTTTGGGTGAAGGGTGAACTCACCCACAGTGGTAGGGATCGGGAAGTTATGAAAATGGGGCAGGTCTTGCACCTGGGTTTGTTGCAGCTGTGGGTGTGGGGGGGGGGGGGGGGGGTGGATGGTGTGGAAGGTGTGAGTGTGTTATAGACAATGGTGTTCTTGAGGCTGGGGGTGACAGTAGATGACCCTAGGTTTGTCCCGAAAGATATCTCTGGTGTCAGGATCACTGGAAGGAGGGAGTGGAGGGTATGTTTGGAATTACACATGCTTAAAACTCCAATATTCATTTCTGTACATCCTTATTAGTTCTACTTCAATATCTTAGACTGCATGGGTTTTGATGACTCGCAGATGACTGTTGTTTCTGAATAATGAATAATTTCATCTTGCTGATTCCAAAAATGAAATCCATTTTTATCCATCACGTCTAGTTTTTTCAGAATAGCAATATATATTAACTGCCTCAATTTCACAATAAAATGTGTAGTTCTATCATTTCCCCAATAGATGGCTCTGTTTAGATGGTGGTAAAATATTGGTTTTATACAATACAAATCCTCCAATTTTGAACTGTAAATGCACATAGAATAGTAAGTAATCCACCTTCTATCTTCACAAGATACATTGGCTTGAAAATTGTGTGAACTTGAATTATGTAAGTTTTAGTTTCGAAATCCCTCATCAAAATTTCCTTCACAAAATGTCCAAAACTCAATGTTATAACATGGTGGTTTGATTGAACTTTGTGATGTGTATAAAGATCATGATGTGATGGGAAGAAATGTATGTCATTTCTGTGATCAGCATTCAAAATACTTCCAGAATCACTTATTGGTTTGTAAACAACCAAACTTTCCCTTGCATAAATTTATTTTGTTCCTTCTGTAATAGGTGGAATGGAATGGCGAATATGAGAATTTTGATTGTTAAAGTGTGAAAAATTTTGACGTGATGGGAAAAAATGGATTTTATTATCGTGATCAGCATTCAAAAACACTTTCAGAATCACTTACTGATTTGGAAACATTCATAATTTTTTTTGCATAAATTTCTTTTGTTGCATTAGGTAATAGACGTAATGTAATGGTGAATATGAGAATTTTGATTGTGAAATTGTGAAAAATCCTTACATGATGGAGAAAAATGGATGTTATTTCCGTGATCAGCATTCAAAATACTTCCAGAATCACCTATTAATTTGAAAACATGAAATTTTTGAAAAAAAAGAATTAAATTATGATTTTTCTTATCTTTTAAGGTATTAAAGAATTATACCCAGGGAAAAAGAGCCTCTGGACAAAAAAGAACATTGGACAATGATGAAGAACAATTTCTAATTACCCTGTTTGACAAATATCCTCTAGGTAAGTTCCATGTATGGTCTTTAGGTTAACAGTGCTGACTAATTATTAGGCTCTGAAATACGGGACATTGTAATCATTCCACTACGAGTGCAGTACGATTGATCCTAGCATGCTCAAGCATGGGAGATTCGAACGAGTTTGAGTGAGCGAAAGTGGCCGGATGCAGTACTCTTATGACCAATCAAGGATTGGCCATACATTCCCAAATACAAACAAAGCACCACACTATTCCATTCAAGTGCAAGGCTCAAGGCTACCATGCCAAAATGACATGGGAAGCCATTTTGTGTAGTACCAATATTAGCGGAAATTAAGAGTAATGCCTAAAAACCCTAATAAACAGCTTAAAATCATGTTAAAGCCACAATCCAGAACAAAATAAGTTTTTACCAACATACCCAAGCCATTTTGCATACAGAGCTATAACGTGTTTATCATGCAAAATTTTTATTTACTCACGTATTTTCAAGCGAACATTTGTGCAGGTTCAGAATAACCCCCTTTCCTTGAAAGTATCATTCATTTACCCCAGTTATAATTGGGCTTAAGAAACTCCAAAAATCGATGTTCTTTGGAGTAAAACAATCGAGCAGTTAAAAAGCGCCACCCTAGTCTGACACCTGGTGACCAGACTTGGAACTACTTGAACCAAGCTGCCCATGACTTGAGTTAGCCAATGGGAGCCTTCCCAGCCACAACGTCATGACCTAGATGGAAAACTTCCTTTATTAAGTGTATAGGAAGCCATCTTGAACTTCTATTCTGTACTAGCTTTCAAGGAGGAAAGATCGTGTCCAAGTAGCGTGTTATGTGGATGCATAGTGAGTGAGCACAATGGTCCAGAAAACACAGGGAACTGCTGATATAGTGATTCAGAGTCCCTCAAAGGCCTAGTATGGGCTCAAATAGGAGATAGCAGCCAAGAAAGTTGTCCATGCCAATAAACGGGATTCGGGCTTGCTAAAAAGTGACAAAAATTGAAAATGCTGAGTTTCTTTGTCACGAACATTCCGTGCATGGCCATGTGGCTGTATTAGATGAACAATCATACACTTAGAGACAGGAATCCATCTCAGTCAAAGAGTGGAACACCCATCGATCCTCACAAGTACCCTAAATAGCTTGGAGAAGCTTCAGGAAGCATGGGAGTGTGTGTTTTCGTGCCAGCCAATTAGGTTTTTCCCCCACTAAGCAGAGCAATCATAATTCAAAAAGAATGTGTGTGTGTGTTACAAAGGGCCCCAAGTCTGGTATAATGTGTGTGTCCATAACAAAGATGAGTTCCAGATATTGTAAGTAGGATGTTATATTATCTAAGTGCTGTGAGTGTAAACATATACATAAATGTTTGTTTATGCCTGTGTAAATTCAAGATGCTTGCTTTAAGCCCAAATGGTCAATAAATTTGTCATTCCAACGAGTTGGATCTAATTTCATCTCTGAGTGTGATATACTGCGAGTGCTCCACTAGTAACCATTTAGATTTAGGCTGAAAGTTCCTATAGATACCAACGAGTCTTCTTCCGAACACTCTCTGCTAACTGGGAACACCACAGAGTAGCTTAGGGAGATATATTTCTAGGTTCAGTTGTACCCTTCTGGATATTGAAGATAAGTAGATAACCAAATTTCAAAACCTAGAAGTATAGTTCCCGACCCATTGCACTCTACTCCATACACTTGATGCAACATGTGAAACATTTCTGTAGCAGTTTTACCCAGGCTTTCACAAAACTTGATGTTTGCTCTTTGTTCCATGTTGAAATCATGACATACTTTCATGATAAGTGGCCACTTTCAACAACGCCACTCGCAGCAATGATGCTCAAGGTCAACAAGCTCTGCATTGATTGTTGACCTTGAGTGTTTATCCCATATGCCTGTATTTGAATGGCGCAGTCATTTCAGTGAAAGACTGGAGTCTGACGAAGACTAGAATTCAGGTGCAGCAAGGACGGTGAGAACATTGGTTGACGCAATAAAACATAATATGCTGACCAAGGCAAAAATTTATTGTATATGAAATTATACACTTAACAAACGTACCGTTTCCACCCTCTAACAGGGTGTTCTTCAGATGAAGATTCACAATAAATTGATGAAAGATCCTAACATCATCTTACCTAGATACAGTGTGTCCGGATGAAAATATACCAATAATAAATTTGAATAACTCGGTAACAATTGGCGATAGAAATATCCAGTTACGTTTATCTGGAAGATGGAATCATAGAATTTTTTTTTTACCAGCAGATGGCAACAACAATGCAACATGATTACACGCATGCGCCACTTTGTTCTTGAGTAGTGAGTGAAATGGCATTGTTTACTGTGCGTCGTAAAGTTGAGTGCTGTTTTTGGTTTGCGGAATTGAAGTACCCTGTAACAGTGCAAAGGAGATTTAGGCAACAATATGGACAAGAACCACCAGATCGTTATTACATTGTTAGATTGCACAAACAATTGCTGGAAACTGGTTTTTTGTTGAGGAAGAAAGGCAGTGGTAAGAAGCATGTGAGCGAGGAGAAAGTGGTTGCAGTGAAGGAAGCTTTTCAGAGAGTGCAAATCAGTTAGATGTGGGAGTTCACAACTGCAAATTCCACGTTCAACTGTGCACGATATTGTAAAGGCTCAGAGCGTACAAGTTACAGCTGGTTCAAAAATTTAAGTGCACTGACAAACTTGCTAGGTTTGACTTTCCTGTGGAAATGCTATCACGCATTGATTAGGTCAATGAATTCCTTACACATGTTGACTTTTCTGATGAAGCTACCTTCCATACATCGGGAAAAGTGGATAGACATAACTGCAGGGTATGGGGTGAGCAAAATCCACATGCAGTTATTGAACATGAACGCGACAGCCCAAAGATAAATGTGTGGTGTGCTTTGACACGAGATGGGTACATTTTCCAACAAGACCCCCCCCCCCCCCACATTATGCCCGTTGTGTCAAGCACTTCCTACATAACCATTTTCCTGACAATTGGATTGGGAGGGACGTCCTATTAAATGGCCTCCAAGGTTGCCTGACTTGACTACTCTGGACTTTTTTCTGTGTTGGTATGTCAAGACTATTGTCTACCGAACACCTGTGCAAGGGTTGGACAATCTACAAGAAAGAATTATCAATGCATATGCATCTTTGACACGTCAAGAATGCCGCAACATACGGATTGAGGTTCAGTACAGACTTGATGTTTGTCGAGCCACCAAAGGAGCTCACAGTGAGATCTACTGAGGTGGGTACAGCAATTTTATTTTCCTTATCATAAGATTCTGTGATTCCGTCTTCCAAATAAACATAACTGGACATTTCTATCACCAACGGTTGCAGAGTTATTCAAATTTCTTATTGTCATATTTTCATCCGGACACACTATATATGTACACTCCCAGTACAGGGTCCATATATAAAACAACAAGGAGGTGACAGTCCTTATCTGAAAACATTTCCTGTCAGGAATTCCTGAGTGTAAAATCTCCTGATAGGTGATTGACAGGTACCTGGGGAGAGTCTGTGCCTTATCAATTCCTCCACTAATGGACCTACACAGGTTCCTTATCTCCTGGACTCCTTCCCTCCTCTTTTCTTTCTTCGTTTTTCTTCCTTCTTCCTTTTCACTCTTTCCAGCACTCCTTTCCATTCTTTGTTAATTTTCAGGCTGCATTCCAGTTCATTATTTCTTCTCCATTTTTCTATTTCCTTGGCTTCTTTCCACTTCCTCACTAGTCCTCTCTTCTTCCTCCCTATCCTCCTCTCATTCTATGTCATGTCCCGTTTCTTTTCTGTCCTTAAATATAGCATTTTTCTCTCTCTTTAGCCTTTGCCATGGTCAGCATTTTATGTTTTATTAACATGGAACCAAGGCTGAACAGTATTACCATGGTTGACAAAGTGATTTCAAATTGCTGCACTGTGTAGATATGCCTTCCACAGTGGCCACGGTGGCTCAGTCGGTAACGCGTCTGACTACCATGCTCAAGGTCCCGGGTTCGATCCCCGGCCGGTTCAAATCCGGGAACTTTTCTAACGTTGGAAGCGGCTCCGGCACCCACCCAGCATTGAATGACATGGGTACCTGGGGGAAACCCTGGGGGGTAAAGGCGGTCAGGGGCGTGATGCTGATCACATCACCCCACTCACGACCGGATCAAGAAAGTGTGGGGCATTACCCCCACACCCCCTATACGCCTTCATGGCGTGGTGCTAAGCACAGGGGAACACTTTACCTTTTTTTTTTTACCTTTTACATTGCAACAGCACACTGCGTATATGCCATTCACACTTAAGGGCCGAACCCTGTGGCCGAGTGGTTAGCACATCGCACTGCAACGCCAAGGGTCCCGGGTTCGAATCCCGCTCAGGCTTAGTTGTTTGTGAATGTCCATTCATCAATTTCATCATTTCATCACTCATCACCATCTTTGCAAATTAGCCAAGAGGCACAAAACTCGAAGTAAAATAAACTAAATCAATCAATCAAACCACACTTAAGGAGTTAAAATTTTCTTCTAATTATTTGCAGATTTGAGAGATACCACTGAGATGAATGCACTGCCCAAGAGAATACAATTGGTTCTTTCTGTGATAGTAAGCTTGCAAAGAAGTGGAGTTCTTGACTTGGATGTTAAGGAACATTTCTTTTCCTGGTTAATTGGAAACTCAGAAGGCTTGCAAGCTAACTCTTTTGTTATTCTCTCAGGTAAATAAAAATGTCATTGATACCTATAAATTTTAGAATTTTGCATTACTTAAGTCAACAGTAGAAACATTTGTGTAAATGTTTTAAGGCTGGACCTGATTTCGATGTTACTGGCTGATATTTTTTCAGTGTCCGAGAGTATCACACAGTCTGCAAAAAAACTATTTGGCACTCATATGATATGAAATAATAATTGCAACAGAAAACCTGATGTTTTGAGTATTTTAAGAGTTTAGGCAGATTAACTATTCACATCAATCAACAACAATTTCACCTCTATTGTGTGATACATGGTTCTGCCCTAACGAATAAACATTCTCTTGCCATTATAGTTGCACATTTCCATTTTGCAACACATAATCTCGACTCGGCTCGATATGTTCATTCCCTTGTCCTCCATCCTTCATTTTTTTCTATTTAGACTATATTGCGTTGCCTCTTTGCCTCTTGGTTAATCCGTGACGATGAGGATTAATGAGCAACTGATGATATAAATGTGATGAGGCAAACATAGAGATATATCCACACCTTATTCATGGTTCGTACTTAAGACCTCTGGCTTCAAAGCACGTCTACTCCGCCATGGTTATCCTCTCATCTCTAGTCAACCTTAATTTCAAGAGGTAGAAAATGATGATAGTCAATACTCAAGCAAATTGCATAAACAAACAATGTTCCGCGTTGTAGTTGACGAATCATCTCTAGCTTCAATGTTGAACTCATCTCGGGGGAAAAGAATGCATAACTTAAAATTACAATCATCCTAAAAATTATCATAATAATAAATTACAGTTACTAACTATCAATAATAATAATTAATTGTTATTATTATTTAGATCCTAGCACAATTCATCAGCATTTAGCATAATTTTACAGATTAAACAGCTTGTTTAAGGTCTTGGCGAGAACCCCGATCATGTCAGTGTGTGCGAGAAACACGCTGTCGGAGTTGGTGCTGTTGTGGAAAACTACCCCTGCAAGAGAACAGTATGTGTGCAAGCATGCTAATGTCCCACAAGACGACATCTTGATATTGCGCACCATACCCCAAATTTTTGGGAATGCAACAGTAGTTCATGCAACTGATGTGGTTTTGCTGTTGCCCAATATTTGGCATTTTAGCTGTTTACGTACCCATCCAATTGAAACCAAGCTTCGTCGCTAAAAAAAACTTTATTCAGTACATTGACACTACTTCTTCTGATGAATGATTGTAACAAACGGCAGAGTAATGCAAACATGCTGCGAAATCCACCCCTTTCAATTCTTGGACAACGTAAACTCTATACGAGTACAATTTCAATGCCAGTACAGGCCTATGAGCAGTTGACTTTCGTAATGCACATTCTGCGATAAGCTTCCTAACTGACTTTTTTGGCGATACCACCATTTTTTCTTCAACACGCTGCAGAACACCAGCTCCTAAAACAGAAGGGTGGCCTGAACGTTTCCTGTCACTTACTGACCCAGTTTGGTGCAACTTTTGCACAAGACAAAAAAATGTTGACTTCTGTGGCAAGGGAGATAGATGTCTGGAACATGGCACTGAATGCTTCTCTTACACTAGAATATGACAATGTTCGGAAAATTGTTCAACTATATACATTCTTTACTCTATAGAGAATGGCATTTCGTAAACACAATCCACTATTACACAACAACAACCAGCTCACTGGATAACCACTTATTTCAGACACAGGAAACAAATGACAAATGTATCGCTACCGACATTTCAGGGTTACAAGGTGTAAGAAAGTTATCGAATATTTTCTAAAATAACAAACTTTCTACTTTTTCGTTAAAAGTGCCATATTGTGATAACCAGAGGTGAAACATGTCTGTCAGCAACACTTGCCAGCAACAGTATTGCCAGTGTGGTTCGTAATATTGCAAAAACATGGAATTGGAGGATAGCGCATTCATACCCTTGTGCAGTGTTTGTAACACTTCATCAACGTGCTTTTTCCATCAAATACAACAGAATTTCATTCAGATTGTTCGGTGATATTGAAAAATGTTGCAATAATTTACCTCAGGGAGTTCTGTGTGTCAATAAATATAATTTGCAGAATTTTTTTTCCCTTTCTGGCAACATTTTCATTATTTATTATTAAATCATGCATGATATTCCATATGTTTGTATCACATAATTTTCTCAACATACAGGGCCTTATCTTCAAAGAATCTTCTCAATCTGTTTAGCTTTTCAGTTATACGGTCAAAAACACCAGGTTTGGCGACTTTTGGGACAACTGTATATAACTTGTAATGACTTGTTTCCGCACTGGGGTTCCTCGTCTCATATTGGTACTTGGGTCAGTCTCCACCCACCCTGCCAGTTTGATTCAAGATCACAGAAACACCCTGTATATGAGATCACACACAATGTAGAATTCATGAAGAAACACCCTGTATATGAGATCACATGCAATGTAGAATTCATAACTAAAATTTCAGTGTCAAATTCTCAGAAAATCTCAACTTGTTGCACTAATGTCTCTGTGAACATATACACTGTGTGACGTCTTGTTCCAATTCGTTCTACTTCTTGGCAATCTGTCGCAACCCATTTTTATATTATTTTTGGAAGTATGTGCGTTCCCTTGGAAATCTTTCTGTAATAGAAAATAAAATGACACCCCCCCCCCCCAAAATACATATACATATATATATATTTAGTTCTTCTATCACGGCTACTTCACGTACTGTTATGAAGAAAACCAAGGATGAAAAAAAATGGGCAAAGGTCAAACTACTAAAACCCAGTCTTTCAAAGTATTAAATGGTGCATCGCTCCAATTCCTTCTCGCATGTACCGCCAGCTGGTCGGGAGTTTTGTAACGGGCTCGTCAAGTCCCACTCCCGACGAACTAATGTGTATATGACTGAAAATATACAACTGCTTTTTGGACCTTCCAAAAAAATACCTGCTACCCAAGAAATTATACAGGAAAAGGTGAACTTATCCTAAACCGCGCCCTGCACCCTCCTTCTTTACCTGAACAAGTAAGATTGTGTATTTTCTCAATATAGTTTCTTTTATTTTCTTAACAAGTGCAATTTTTTTTTTACAATATCAATACGTAACAGTGTGTTCTGTATAAATAAGCCTCTTCAAACAAGAATCTATTAACAATTACCCCCCTTGACAGATTTCACAAAATATTTACTACGACGATCAGCGTTGACTATTCTTTTTTTTTACATTTTCTTTTTTTGGTTCCACTATCTCTTACAAACACTATGTCCTACATATTCATTCCTTCTCTTAACTACTCTCATATTTACAGGAATTAATCCCGGCGATAGGAATTTCTAGCATCTTAGCTCGCGATGTTTTCTAGAGTTTAAAAAAAGGGGTGTGGGAAAGGGACTGAAAATGATTCAATATTTATCAATTACAGTAATACGGTAAATTAAACCCTTTAGGTAAAATACTTAACTCCATGTCACATAAGCTTCCATGTTCTTGTCGATGTCCCAGGTGTATGGGAAAATAAAGGCTGAGTCACACTCACCTTGGCTCAGGCAGCTATCAGGTCGTGGAGCACCATTACTGGAGTTGATGTTGTTGCGGGCGCAGCTGGGAGAGAACTCTGACTCTCTTAACAAGGAAACCTCTGCTCTGAGAAACTCGCCAGGTGGCAGTGCAGTCGTATCCCATGCAAGCTTCTGGGAAGCAAACTAAATTTCTCAGCGAACTAACAATCCTAAGCATCGGGTCTAATTCCTCTTATACGGGGTGCACCGAAGAATGTGGCAAAATGGGATAAACAAGTCCCGATTCACCACACCTGGTGTAGCACAGCCCATATCACACTAAACTGATACAAATGTAAAACAACACGTAGTACTACATCCAAAACTTTCTCACTCTGGCACAAATGCTCTGGGCCTCCAAATACAATTGCATTTTATGCTGAGGTTTCACAAACTATGGTGTAGAGCCTTCAGATTCATTCCTGGTATGTATGACAGTTTGACATGAACTGTGATCACTTGCTTGTTATCATCATCATGGGCAAGCAGGACAGAAACTTTTTCCATCCCAATAAATTTGTGAAATTTTCGGGATGAGAAATGTTAAACAATTTCCGACACTGGAAATCTCGAATTCTACATTTTATTTTCTGTTAAGTGATATTTTTGTTCATTTCTGAAATGAAAACTAACAATTCCGTGAAGTGTCAGACACTTGCAATGCAGAAAATATCGAGAATTAAACATTTTTAAGAATGACCATTTGCAATTTCCTGACTGTTCGTCATTCCGAAAAGTTGGAAAATCATTTCCAGAAGTTTGGATCGGGATGGGAAATTTTTTCCCCAATCCCAGTACCAATTTTTCGGTATCCTTCACACCCCTAATCGTCATCATCGATATGACTTCCCCTACAAAAATATAAAAAATTTATCAATTCAATCTACAGACTTCACTTCACTTAATGAAGAACTACCTTGGCAGATGTTGTTCTTCAATAAGCGGTTGTTCCATGAAGATTATTCAGCCCAGTTCCATTCTTTCCTTGTCTTTTTGTTTTAATGTTAATTTTACAAATTCATTAACTTGATTCTTACAGGTTCTGAAATAACAAAATTCAAAGAACTGGAAGCAAAGTGCCGTGCATATTGGGCACTCAGAAACATAATGTCAGAGAATTTTGTTAACTTCAACAAGAATAAGGTATGTTTTATTACTAATTATTATTATTGGAATTGATTGGTAATGATTACTTGCTAATAATGGAAAACAGTAAATTTCCTGATACTTTTGCCTAAATATATACGGAGCATTCCCTGACATTCGCTACGAGACACTGCAGCAAGCGGACCGGCGCCAGCTCTTGTCTTCCCCGGTGAATGGGGTCCGTGACAGTCGCTAGAGTCGGCTATTAAAATTACAGTTTTCATATTGTGCACTAACCTTGACTACAGAAGGTGTTGAAAATGATGTCCCTCTACTGCAACACATTCCTGGCATCTCCGAAGGAAATTGGCATTTACACGTGCAAGTTCGTCTACTGTAATTCTCCCGATTTCTCGTACAATACTCTCTTTTAACTCACGGATGGTGTGCAGATTGTCTTTGTATACTTTATTTTTTAGATTTCTCCATTTTTCTTTCCACTTTTATTCGAAACTGACCCTGTTACTCTAAACTTTTGTACTTCTCCACAATTCCTCTTTCTGAAGTAACACTTTGTTATAATGTAAACTTTTTTGGTGCCATATTAAGCCACAATCTTCCAACACGCGGACGTGACACAACACAACTTCCAAGGGAGGATTATACTGGCGTCTGTCTGCAACGTCAACAGAAAGGGAAAGAGAGCGAAGGCAGGGAGAGCGAAAAAAAACAGACTGTAGCGTGCGACTGTCACGGACCCATTCACCAGGAAAGACAAGCGCAAAGCCAGGCCGCTTGCCGCCGGGTCTCGTAGCGAATGTCAGGGAATGCTCTGTATAAGTTGATACTGTTTCCAAAAGTATAACACTTAGTCCTATTTCTACATAGTAAACACACTGAAATGCTCTTAATCATGTGTGAAATGAACTTAGTTTTCCTGTGGATCTAGTTTTTTTTTTTTGTTTATTTGAATATGAACAGCCTGTGAAATTAATGGAACCAGATAATAGGAAGAAAATTTATGGAAATTTTGTACATATTGTAGAAAATAGTAAATGTATTATTTTACCAAAATCATAACTTTCTTCCTGTACCAACATTTTAATTAATGATTTGACGAAGCCAAAAATTTATGCCTTCCTACATACACTCTTATAATTTTTGAAACAACTGACAAATATGCTATAGAAATGTAAAGCCAATTTAAACATGCCAAAAGTGAAAATTTTATAAAATTAATAAAATCCCATTCCGTTCGTTTAGTATAAATGTCTTCAGGGATTTTACAGTTAGTAGAGGATCAACATATTGACATATTCTGTCAAAAAAGTACCGGGAATTTGTAATTTAAAAGGCCCGCACTAATGATTTTTTAAAAATATTTTTTTTCCATCAGTTGGTAGCACTGTACTTAATTACTATGCCAAACATGAGCACGATCTGTCAACCAGTTTGTTTACAACAGCTGGTTGAATCAGTCCACTTCAGTAGTGCTTCACGATTTTTACAATGAACGAAATTATTGAACAAAGAGCTTGCCTTAAATTTTGTGTTGCGAACGGAATTTTGTGTGCGGACTCGCTAAAAAAATTACAAAGGACTTATGGTGAATCAGTTTTATCAAAAACACGGGCTTACAAGTGGTACAAAGCATTCAAGGAGGGCTGAGAGATCCTCGAAGACATGCCTCGTTCTGGACGACCTTCGACCTCTTCAACCGATGAAAGTATTGAAAAAGTGAAGAAAATTGTGCTTGATAATCGCCATTCCAGCTTAAGAGAGATAGCTAGTGACCTTAACATCTCTCACGAGTCTGTTCATTTGCATTTGGTGGATATTTTGGGCATGAGATGCATCACTACACTGTTTGTTACAAAAGAGCTGAATTTTCTTCAAAAACAGTACCATGAGCAGGTCTCTTTAGACATGCTGGATCGCGCCAATTCTGATCCCACATTCATGGAATGCATCATAACTGGTGATGAGACATGGGTCTACGAGTTTGACATGCAAACAAGTCAACAGTCATCAGAATGGGGGACAAAAGACAAGCCGAAACCGAAAAAACCACGTCAAAGTCGCTCAAAAGTCAAGGTGATGCTCATTGTTTTCTTCGATATTCGTGGTTTGGTGCATCATGAATTCGTTCCAGAGGGACAGACGGTCAATAAAGAATACTATTTGCCCATATTGAAGTGTTTGCATGAGAATATCCGTCAGAAACGGCCAGATTTGTGGAAGAACAATTTGAGGATTTTACACGACGATAATGTGCTATTGCATAGAGCGACAGTTGTGACCGAATTTAAGGCCAAGAACACAATAAATACCATCGAACAACCACCGTATTCACCAGATCTGGCCCCGTGTGACTTCTTTATGTTTCCAAACCTAAAATTGCCGCTCCGGGGTACCCGTTTTGACTCGATTGAAGCCATAAAGCAAAATTCGTGGAAGGAGCTGAAGGCCATACAGGAAAGCACCTATAAAAAGTGTTTCCAAGACTGGAAAAAATGCTGGCATATGTGTGTTGTATCAAATGGGGCCTACTCTGAAGGCGAGAAAATAAATATTGATGAATAAATGAAAATTGTGCATTTTATTTAACAATTCCCGGTACTTTTTTGACAGAATACATATGTGTACTCTTGAGCTAGGACCAAAGTCTGTGAGCTTAACTGAACTATCAAACCAATTTTTTTTCTTGTATGTACATATTACTTGCATTGTAGAATTATTTTTCGTGTAGTATATTGATGTTAAAAAGTAAGAAGTAAAGTTTACCCCTGTGCTTTGCACCACACCATGAAGACAAATAGGGAGTGTGGGGTTAGGGCCCCACACTTCCTTGATCATGGCCAAAGATGGGGGTGATGTGATCAGCACCAAGACCCTGGCCATGTTTAACCCATAAAGTTTCCTCCAGGTACTTTATACGATGCTGGGTGGGCACCAGAGCCGCTTCAACAGGTGGAAAAAATCTCAGTTCTCTCCCGCCGGGATCGAACCCAGGTCTCTCGCTTGATAGTCCCTTTATGAGACATTTATTTTAAGTTTAAATAATCAATGAACAGCAACACAAAGGTTGTGTTTTTCTGCTTGTAGCAGCTGCAAAGTACAAGAGAAATCATTCAAACCATTTGTTAAGTTCTTCAACTGCAGCAGAATAATACAATCTAGCACACTGCTCTGGCTGCCTTACCCATCACTGTTGCCCCCAGGTGCACATTGATTTGAGGCTGGGTGAGCTCCAGAACCACTTTATACAGGGACAAGGCCAGAAAAAATTCCAACCTTAGATCCACACTCCCACGTGGCAGTCAGATGCCATAACCGCTAGAGCACCGAGGCTCTTTTTGAATTGTTAAGGAAAGAAATTATGGGTATAAAGAGATCAAAAACTCCCTTATCCATGCAACTGTTTTTTGTTATTTATATTTAATTTCAGTAGCCACTGTCACCATCCTCATTGAAACTTGGCGTGCCTCTTTTGTTTTTGTTGAATTCCACTATGTGCACTGTTGTCGTCTGCCTGCCTGCACTTGTGTTGTCTCATGTTCTTTAGTGTTTACTGCTGCAGTAGGGGAAAGCATGTATAGCATACTTGTCTACTGTCATTTAATTTGTGTGGGAACTACAGGAATCCATGTTTCATTGATTTTAGTTCTAATGAAGGTGTACACTGTGTGTCTGGCACATACTTTTCTGATTTTGTGGTTTTATATGTGATATGCTTAGTTTGGTGGTGGGTTGGGCTTCTTTTGCATCTCTGAGGTGCTGCTGCATTCTTAAATCGATGGATCTGGTGATGTAATGTGCCTTGCAAGTGCATTCTACATCATACACCCCAGGGTTATCAAGAGGGGGGAAGTATTTTCACTTGTCTTTGTTGAATTTTGTGGATATTTTGGCATTTGATTTTGAGCTACTTCAATGTTAATCAGGGCCATACGGGTCTTTCTGCTTCCTTGTTACATTTGATATCTTCTTCCTAATTAACTTAAGGAGACAAATAAGCTTTCCTATCAGTGAATAATGAAGAAATTCCTCTGGATATCAGCTACAGCAGCTAATATCTAGCTCTCATAAGCTCACAAACATCTAGAACTAACCTAGTTCATATCCAGAGACAATCTTTACAATCGTAATGAAATTGATCAACTCATCAGATAGGATTTCATCACATACCAGTACAGTAAAAAATAAACCAAACTTTGCCCACCACGGCGTTGTAGCTGCAATAACTGGCCTGCGGCTCCGCAGTGTGTCAGCTGGTGTGGTGTGACGTGTGTAGCAGACAGTTCGTTTGTGCATCTCTCAAGGTAAACACGTTACAGCAAAGGCTATCTGGTGCTGATACCGCAATTCGTTGGAGTCGTAAGATGATGCTTCAAAAGTAGCAAGTGAACATCAAATTTTGTGTTAAACTGAGTAAGACATTTACGGAAACCGTTACTCTGCTATGCCAAGCGTACGGGGAGGATGCAATGTCGCGGACACAAGTTCACAAGTGGCACAAGCGATTTACAAGTGGTCACATGTACACCGAAGATAATCCACATACAGGAAGACCCAGATCGGCAAGAATGGAAGAAATGATTGCCAGAGTTCAGGAAGAGGTCCATCGAAACCACAGTCAGTCGATAGATGACTTGGCAAATGTGTCAGGACTCTCTCATGGATCGGTTCATGCTATCCTCACAAATGATTTGCAGATGCAACAGGAGAAGCACACACTAGTCAGTGGAGAAATGATTTGACAGGGTGGACCAGAATCCAGATATTTTGAACAGATTAATTAGAGGTGATGAGACATGGTGTTTCCACAATCCAAAAGGCAGTCGACGACATGGAAATCATCCTCCTCACCCCGACAAAAAATATTTCTTGCAGATAGAACCAAGGGAAAGGTTATGCTGGAAGTTTATTTGATATCCAGAGATTGGTGCATTTCAAATTCTTTCCTGAAGGTGGAACAGTCAATCAGGATATGTATGTTGCTATTCTTTGTCAACTTCGAGATGCAGTATGACAGAAAGGGCCTCATTTGTGGCAAAGCAAGAACTGGCTGCTCCACCACGACAATGCACCTGCACACCAGTTGCTCAAGGTGCACGAATACATTCCTATCCTTCCACAGCCTCCATATTCCCCGGATGTGGTCCCTGCTGATTAGTACCTCTTTCCAAAGATGAAACAGTTGTGGAGATTCGCTTCAGCTGATGAAGTCAATACGTATGCGGCATGCCAGTGGCGTAACTAACATGCTCTGCACCTTCTCCCCCCCCTCACAACTTTAAGTTCTGCACCCCCACTCGTTTAAAAAAAAATGAATTTATTTTCTAAAATATTAATTCACGCCTACATTTACATTAGGTATATACACCAGTGGCGTAGCATGAGCATTTCGGATAGGAACGCCAAGTTAGAAGGAAGGGTAGGCCTTTTTTTTTTGTTTTGCTTAAGAGTTTACTTATGGAATTAGCCGACATATGTATTGTCTATTTAAAATCATAATCTCATTGTGTTTATTACATTAAGTCAGCCGGGTTCCGATAAAACATGATCCATGCTTGTTTTATGTAGAAAATAAGATGCCTCAATGTGCAATAAATGCTTGGAGCACTGGTGTTTTATACCATTTTTAATTAGATTGCTCAAGTCAGAAACACCGCACACCATTCGGAGTATTTTGCTCCACACGTAACACATGTGTAGCAAAACAGTATTTTATAATCAAGGAAACCTTTTGGCATGACGCAAGTAATTAAAAAACCTACCTCAATCACAAGCACCTTTAGAACAACAGTAGACTTCATTGTTGTGGATGATACAACTATTGAATTATTTGGTTTATTTTACTTCGCTTTCTATCACTTCTGGCTAATCGCAAATATGAATATGAGTGATGATATTGATGAAGTTGATGAAGAGAGACTCACAAAGAACAAACATGCGTAGGCTCGGGATTCGAACCGGAAACCTCTCGCGCTGTGCAAAACACACTGACACGAATGGGGGTGGATGATCCAACAATCGTACACTCTACTGACGTAACTGTGCCTATTAGTAGTAATGCAGAGTTTCAGACCACTGTTTATTGTATCTTGAGAATGCTGATAAACATTTTAAAATAATTTTGTCAAGAGATCATACAATGTTAAGAGTTTTGAAACGAATACTAAACATTTCCACTGGCACAATATTAGGCAGTTAGATACTAACAAAAAAATATTTTTTTAAATAAATAGTTTTGTGGGTTAGGTGGTAGAGCAGCCACAGGCTGAACTTCTACCACGAGGACTTTATCAACTTGTTTGACAAAAACTTTTTTGCACTTCACTGTTCTTGCGATAAATTACACGATGCAGTGGTCATTAAAGAAAGATACATCAGTCAATATTGCTTATTGTAGCATCACACAGCATGAGCAGAGGCACGCGCGCTAAAAGCCGGGTAGGAATTCTACTTCTGTCGTCTGCATTGGAAGTACAGCGCCTTGAATCGGAAGGCAGGAAAGGTCACATGGCCCCTAGAACCAATCAGGTCTCCGTACGCCCGCGTATGGCGAGAGCATTTCGCCCGTGCTGTAGAGATCCAAGCCACAAGCTTTCCCTCCTTCTCTCTGCCTAGAGGCAGGCATGGTCCTGAACGCCAAACCTAGCCGGCGTCCGGCAAGCAAAGACATTAGAGAAATGCTACAAGGAGAGCTGTTAGTGGAGCGTTGTAGATGGATTGCGAAAAATAGCTTTTATAATGCCATTATGCTCAAACATGTATATAATTAGTCACGTTTTACTTTATATTTACAGCATTTACGCATTTTTAAAATTTTAAATCAGGGAACGCCGGGCGTATGGGCGTATTAGGATGCTACGCTACTTCTATACACACATGAAAATACATACATGTAATTTGAATCAATGTAAAAACTAATACAAAAGTTTAAGACAACAGACAAATTGTAAAAAAATTATATATTATATTTATGTATGAAGATACACTGTTACTGCAAAAGCTACGATATTGTAAAATGTCCAATTAGATTTTTCATGGAAACATTTCTTGTATGCTAGTTTGGTCAAGTCGAGTTTTCTAGCCTGATCGCTTTCGATTGTTAACAGCGCCTGTTCACTCGATCTCACTCTTGTCATTGTGCTTCTCAAGTAATTTTGCATCAATTTTAGCTTGGAAAACGACCTCGCAGCTGATGAAGACGTCACAGGTCAAATACAGGATATAAGCATTGATACGTCAGGAATGCTATTAGCCAGAATTTTGTTTTCTATCAAGAGGAATTCTGCAACTTCGCTGATGTTGATGCTGATGTTCGACATGTTTCTTCTTTTGATTTCAGTTGACACTACATTCCGAAAGCAAGGAGAGGCTGGATTGGAAGAGGTTTAACGGTGTCAGCTTTCTGTCGCCTCTATGTTAGAAATGCAATGAAGCCTGACGACAGGCCGAGGCCAGAAGCCAGAATCATGAGTCTATCCAGAAGTATAGACAAAACAAAGGATTGCAAAGGCTCCCTCCCCTCCTCTGTTTAGGAAAGGCCTCGCCATAGACGTTCGGAGCAGTGGCTGTGAAAGACCGTGTTTTGTGCTTTCCGATTGTGTGCCCCCTGAGCTGTGTTGAACTTGTGTTGGGTAATTTTTTTGTGATATGTGCTTCTGATTTTTTTCGTTTGCACTTGCATCTTGTGTAGCTACTGTGAATCCATTTGTTCCCTGTTGACTCAGCTCTTTGTGGAAATATGTCCGGAAGGAAACGATTATGTGTTAGGGAGATCGATGAGCTTTTATATGATACGGACAATGAATGTGAGAGCATGGGATCAGATGTTGATCAAGATGATGACTTTGATGATGATGTTGATGTGGGGGGGATATCTGATTCTTCTTCGGATAAAAATGACTCTAATCTTCCAACAGCATCATCATCGACGTCATCATGTTCGTCAACCTTGGGCCCGCGCACCTCTCATGTTCAGGGTCCAACTCCTTTACCTTTTACTGGCCGGCCCGGACCCAAGACCTCAGATTTGACTCCTGATTCTTCACCTTCACAAGTTTCATTATCTTTCGAAAGGTCCATTCTTTGAAAAAAAGCAAAAGTTCGGGTTTTCTCCCCAAAGTAGCTGGAGAAGAGGGGGCAAACTCCACATTGTATGTTTTTTCATTGAAATTCGGGGAATGCAGACCCCGCCCGTAACCCCCCGGGGTTGGGGCATCCAAATTTTACATGGTTGCATGCACTGATGTTCTACCTGCAAAACAAAAGTTATCCGAAGTAGATTGGTACCATAGTGTCCAAGTTATAACAATTTTATGAATAATATGCAAATTCGCTGTTTTGAGGGAAAAAAACAGAGTTTTACGTTTTGCCTTATTATTCAAATTGTATTGCACCCACGAACATGAATCAAGTTTCATTCTGTTGCGAAAGGTCCATTCTTTGAAAAAAAAGAAAAGGAAAAGTTCCGGTTTTTCCCCAAAGTAGCTGGAGAAGCGGGGGCAAACTCCACATTTTATGTTTTTTTCATTGAAATTCGGGGGATGTAGCCCCCGCCCGTAACCCCCCCGCGGTTCGTGCATCCAAATTTTACATGGTTGCATGCATCAATGTATTACCTGCAAAACAAAAGTTATCCGAAGTAGATTGGTCCCATAGTGCCAGAGTTATTACGATTTTTCTCCATTACGTATACGAATTCAAATTTCGCGCTCAAAGCCTCAGCGACACTGGGCTTACTTTCGTCAGACCGCGCGGCGTACTAAGGGTTAAAATGGTGAAGCTTTCTTTGATTTGTTTCATATTCTGAAATCTATAGTTTACCTGATTTACTAGAATATCTACCTTTCAGTGACGTAATATATTCAGCTAATGAAGGTTTTCTTCTGATCTGGTAATCCACTTTCTACTTTTCTAGTGATTAACATTTTCTGTTTGCAGTTGTAGGAGCATAAAAATATAATATCTTCGGTTGAAAATTTATTTTTTGCTGAAAGGAAAACTTTTGTGAACTATCGGTCTTTCATTCTTACTGCGCCCCTGAAGCTCGTGCGCCCCCCTTCCCCCCCTGCACCGCGGGGCTGGCGGGGGTGTTATTTACGCCACTGCGACACACGCTCTGAAGGAGGTGACTAAAGATGGCCTCCAGTGCTGTTTTGACAAGTGGTATGAATGCTGGCAGAAGTGCATCGCTGTCCAAGCTTATTACTTTGAGGGTGGTGTTCTGTAAAAGGGTGTATTGTATGTGTAATAAATATTACTGTAAAAATTCAGTTTATTTTTGACTGTACTGGTACTATGCTGATAGTTCTAACTAACTCTATCTCTCTCTCTAGGCTTCTTAAACCCAAAGGTTTCTGGCTGTATCAACACAAGCCTTGCACCTGTCCTTATTCTGGGCAAGATCAATCCAATCCTTTTCCATCCTTAACTATTTCCTTTAGGTCCATCTCAACATTATCTCTCCATCTTCGTCTTGGCCTTCGTGAAGGTCTTTTACCATCAGGTTTCCCAACAAGAATCCTATAAACTCTTCTTTCCTCTCCCATTCGTGCCACATTGCCTGCCCACCTAAATCTTCTTGATTTAATTATTCCTATAATGTGTGGACATGAATACAAATTATGCAGTTCTAAATTATGTAACCTTCTCTACTCACCTGTCTCCTGATCCCTTTTATGCTGATAGTTCTAGGATCAGAAATTCACATTTCATATCAAGTGATATCGAAGTTTATTCTACATATATAGTGGGTGCTAAGCAACATTCTTCTCCACTAAAACTTCTGACCTCTGTTTTTTTTTTTTTAGGATTCTATCATTCTCTTGTTCCTTAATGGGTGCAGATCAAAATTAGCAGAAATAGGAGGAAGAATAAATAATATCGTGCAAGAAATTTACTCTGTTACTCCACGTCCTGCACAGAGGAGCTTTCTTCAGACATACGAGTACAAAGGGGAATGTTTGGAAGGGTGTACGGAAGATAACCTTAGCGTGGAGTTTGCTTTGAACATCGTGAAAACACTGCACGAAGAGATCAGAACAGAAGCATCAGGGAACTTTGTGGTCAGAGGTCTTGAGGATTTCCAAAGGGACACCTGTCAACCTTTGGAGGTGATTGAGTCTGAACGTATCGAAGATGAGAATGCTATTTTCGACTGGCTGGATAAGCTAGAAACTCAACGCTCCATCTTGCTGGAAAGGATTGCAGCCTTGTACATGCATCTAGGTGGAATGACTCATGAAGACTTGGAGCTCCCCTGCCGTGCAATCATAGAGCATCTATTTGTTGAAGAAATGTCTGCACTGAGAAAGTGGACCGAGATCTCCAACAAGAAACCAGAGCATGCTGTTCGTTTGATGAAGCTGCTTACACACAGGATGAACTGGTTCCAGGAGACATACATTAAGTTAACAAATGGTGAGTCGAAAAAACTCTTAAACCAACATGCATGAAATGAAGCCTGAGCTACGAATTTCAGACATTTGTCTGTCACATAAATGCTTCCATTTTTGATATATTTAGAATTTTCTGGTGGAATATATTCACCATGTTCTGTATTTTTTAGATAATGGGCAACATTTCACAATTTTTTTTTTACCCATACTAAAAGTAGGCATTTGTAAATTGTGATAAATATTGGACAGGTGAATCTAGTCGTGCACTTTGGCCGTGTGGTCTAAGGCATGGTTTGGACTCTGGTTCGAGTCTCCTAGGGGAAGTGTTATTCTCCTGAGATTTTTCCCTGTGTATGAGACCAGTGGATCCTCCGTGGCCGTGCGGTCTAAGGTGCTGTGCTTTGGATTCCGACTGTGGGACTGCATGGGTTCGAGTCCACCTGGGTTCAGTTTCTAGGTTCTCGGTGTATGTATAGGACCGGTGGCAACCCACCATTGTGAGGAAATTGGGGAGCGCAGCCTGGTCATGGAAACCTACAACAACGACTGGGTGTTCGTCGTGCTGTCCTTACGTTGGATAATCGCCCACCTCTGCTGAGGCATGTGAGAGAGAGGCTGGCAGTCGGTAGGTTTGCCTTAACTCTCATGCGCTGTTGTGCCACGGGTTTAGGTTAATCTCCAAGGTAAAGTTTCCCATGCATATTGCACAGTGCGTTAGGACACATGTAGGGGATGAGGGATAAAGCCCCACATATTATCGATCTAGGCAATTCTTGACGTGATGTGATCAGCAGCATGCTTGTGCCACCTTTACCAACCCCCAAGGATTGCCCCCAGGTATCCTCATTTATTTTATACTGGATAAACCCCAGAGCTATTTCATGCAGAAACAAGGCTGGAAAAATCAGACGTAAGACCATCCATCCAGGGAATTGAACCCAGGTCTCCTGCAAGGCAGTGAGATTCCTACCACTGTTATTGACCAATACATGTTAATTAGTTTTCATAATTGGGAAAAGAGAGACGCGGTAGTATATAAATACGGAGAAATTAGTACTCACTTTTATCTGCGAAGCGGTTTTTCTTTTTCGATTAATTTCAGTGGCCACTACCACCATCCTCGTTGGAACTTGCTGTACTGTTGCTTGGCGTGCATCTTTTGTTTGTAGTTCTCTGGCTGCCGCTAGGTGCGCTGTTGTTAACTGTGCGTCTGGGTCTGTGTCGTCTGCTATTTCCGGGCGATAACTGTTGTAGTAGGTGCACTTGCCCGCTATCGATGTTTAGCTCATGCGGGAAGTGCATTATGGCATGCGTTTCCTTGATTTTGGTGTCTACGAGCGTGTGGGCAGTGTGTTTGACTTGAACCTTTTGAATTTTATAGCTATTGTATTTGATATGTTTAGCATTTTCGAAAAAGAAAAAAACAGCTTCACGGATAAAAGTGAGTACTAGTTTCTCCGTATTTATTTAATTAGTTTATTGGTAAAATTGCTGATTATTTTACCTTGTTATTTCTGTAAGTCTAGTTTGCAAGTAAGTACCTGCCACATTTAATTATTTTTATGAATATGAGCCCTTAATTTATGTAGGGGATTGGTTTTATAGAAGGTGGTTGGTAAGTCTTGATAAATGATGTAGGGGTAGCCATCTGTAAGTCAACTTCATTTTCCTAAGTAGAAAGGTGGGGATGCAGCATGTCAAAGTGGGCAGAATATCACACGAGACATAATGAAACATGCCTTTCGTTTTAATTCTTCACAGGAAAACAAGGAGCTGGTAAATTAGATAAAGGTATGAATCTCTATTAATTGTTAAATCACCAAAGATTTGCTTTGGGAGTTTTTTTTTCTGCCTGAGAGTCACATGGGAAATGGCTCATCGTCCTCTGAAACCATAGTTTTAGTCTATCCTGCACCTAAGGTATGTGAAATTCCTAATCATGAACATTGCTGCATCACAAATACAATTGCATTTGAGCACACTGTATACTTGAAGAGATGCAAGGGGTCTTCATGAGCAGAGGTTAAATTTTTGTTTCTCAAAATTTTCAGTAATTTCCATAGTCATTATTATAAATTTCGTACTTGTGAACTAAAGTGGACAGTCATTTTTTTTCCCTTCTCGCTTCCATTCGCGTGTGCACGGTGTAAGGGATGACCTTCCACGTAGTACACCCAATTGTCAACCTCACTTCCATGTAGTACATCCTGGACTACTTTTTGCAGACTAACGAGGCTCTGGCGACTGGCCCTATGGCTATTATAATTCTGTGTGTTGTCTGTTTTTTGTCCTTATATGTGCCAAGTGCCCTTTTACAGCCTCAGCTTTAAACCTAAGTTGGAATATTTTAAGATTTTAGTTATGCAACATTACAGAATTATCTCATCTCTGTTTTCACTCTATGCAGTTTTTCCCTTCATGATGATAGAAATACATGACACAGAGTAACGATGATGATTGCATGTTGAAGAACGCTATACATTTTGGCAATGCAGGGGCAGGATTACATGCTAAACAGATGATTGTGTCGTGTCGCCTTTCAGTTGAAAATTTGACTACAGAGTCAAGGGTTAATTTCTTATTGAACAGCTGTACATGTTAATTTGGGTTACCTGCAGTGTTTACTACAACCAACACAAATGCCTCCTCTAGTCTTTAGCACAGGGATTCCCAACCTTTTTATGTTTACAGCACCCTTGAAAATGGGATTAAAAACTTGAGGTGCCCTTGTTAAATTTTTTTTAGCCTTAAGTTTTTTTTAGAATTTTTGAATCTTAAGTGGAAGTGGAATATGTTATCAGGAGCAAGTTTTATTTGTCATATAAAGACCTACTCCAGTACTAATGTTATTCATTTATTGAAACATAAGGAACAAAGACCAGAATTTTACACATTACGAACCTAATACAGTAATCATGACATATGAGTCATAGTATAGGCAGCTGCGCCATGCAGTAGAGTTGGGAGAAACTAAAAATAGACTAGGCTCACGCTCGCAAGTCACAGTTCTTGTTGCCGATTGATGATTTTTTTTTTCCAGTGGTATGGCCGCGGTGGCTCAGTCGGTAACGCGTCTGACTACCATGCTAAAGGTCCCGGGTTCGATCCCCGGCCGGTTCAAATCCGGGAACTTTTCTAACGTAGGAAGCGGTCCCGGCGCCCACCCAGCGTCGAATAAAATGGGTACCTGGGGGAAACCCTGGGGGGTAAAGGCGGTCAGGAGCGTGATGCTGATCACATCACCCCCACTCACGACCGGATCAAGAAAGTGTGGGGCGTTACCCCCACACCCCCTATATGCCTTCATGGTGTGGTGCTAAGCACAGGGGAGCACTTTACCTTTTTTTTTTTTTTATGTCAGATAATATGGAATGTCTGATAAGCGAAGGTTGGATAAACGAGACTTTACTGTAAATAAATATTTAAATTCAAAATGGTAAAACCCTGTCAAATTACATAACAAAATCCAGTGACATATGTAAAGCATCAATATGGAACAAATAATGTTATTACATTCCATAGTTACGAAGAACAATACTTATTCCATCAACATGGCAGCTCAATAGTACCTTGAAATGTTCAGTTAATGTGAGGACTTTCTTTTTCCTGTTCACATGATAATGCAGTTGCTTCTCCTATGTTTAGATGTGAACATCAGTGTCATTCAAGTTTATTTGTAGAAAATAATTCAATCATGTTTCGTCTCCATTCTCAAAGTTCAAAAATATGTAAAATAAAACAGATGATGCTTGAACCGATTGTTTTTTATGTTACCAGTTAAAAATAACACTTATGGATGAGAATTAAAAATCTTGCAGAATAAGATAATTTGGTCCAAATAATAGATTCCAGATACATAAATACATTAAGTGAATAAATTTTGAGAACTTAAGTACTCAAAGCTATTCTTCCGAATTTCAAAAAGTTAAATATGACAGTAAACAAGTTTGTCATAATACGAGGGTAAGTCAATATATAAGTCGCAAAATGGAATAGAAAGAAAAGTTGAAATAGTTACCTGATGAAATGTGGTTCATTTTTCAATGTAATCTTCATGAACATTTAGGCACTTTGTCCCAGCGTTTCACGAGTCCCTCAAAGCCAGCAGCGGGGAAGGTTTGTGGTTGGTTGTTGTAGCCAGCTGGTAACCTCCCGATGGATTTCCTTCATATCCTTGAATCGGTGACCACCCAGGTGATTCTTCAGGGGGCCGAAGAGATGAAAGTCGGATGGTGCCAAATTCAGACTGTAGGCTGGATGTTCCTGGCTCCGTATGTGAGCCACTGTGGTTTTGGCATTGTGTGGACGAGCATTGTCATCCAACAGAAGAGCTTCATATCTTAAAGCACCTGGACGTTTCCTGTGAAGGGCTGACTGTAACTTTGTCAGGGTTCTGCAATACGTGGCTGCAGTGACAGTGTGACCCTGGGGCAGAAATTCCAAGAGTGGGATGCCTGCACCCACAGAAATCGAATTACGTCCCATTGCTCACCACGCGTACACTCGGCGAATACACCTAGCATCTTACTCATTTGGCACTCGAATGATTCACCGCTGCACGAGACCGTGACTAGAGATACTACTATACGATACATGGTAGTGCTGCCATCTACGCAGACACTTGTGGAAAGGATCAGTGCAACGACTGATATTCATAAAACAATTTCACATTGGAACAATTCGAAGATATTTCATTTTGCGACTTATATATTGACTTGCCCTCATATAACAGTGGATTGCATTGAAACCGATAACGCACTAATTGTTTGTGTGATTTTTGTACGTATGAGTTAAAAGAAACAAAAATTCCAATATCTTCGATGTTTTCTGTTTTTGATGCACGGGTGATTTTTTTATATATTTGAAAATTTTAAATTTTTGTCTTTTCAGAAACTCTGGATGGAACAGTTGTAGTAAAAAATCTAGTGAACACTGAAGAATCATTTCCTGTATGCCTCATGCAAAGAGTTGCTGAAATTAGGCTAAGAATGCTGGCTGCGACAATTGATTTGAAGGCTATTTTTTCAGTCTACCTCTCGCAGTTGGGTACAATACATCCCATCACTGATGTAAGTGTTAGTAATTGAAAGTAAACATTTTAGGTAGTTTAACCCTTTTTGGTCCAATAAGAGGGTGATGGTCATAGCCTGTCATTCACTATAAAATTATATTGTGAGTCTTTATACATTTTCCAAGCCATGCCAATGTCGTAAAATTTGCTAGAAGGCTGTTCTGCAACTTCTCCCTCCTTTTCCAATCCTTTCATTCAACCTCAGTGACCACACCAGTCAAACTTTGCCCCCCCTCACTTCACTCCCCAATTGAGTTAATGAAATATTGTATTTCATTTATAAGAGTATGACGATTTTCACCTTATCTAAGTGGTGTATTCTGCTTGATATCACTTTTCCTGCTTATAATACCAACATGACTATAACAAAAAATCATATATATATATATACACACACCCTGTCCAAGCTAACTGTAGAGCAGGGCCGCGCATATCGCAGAGGAGGTGGACAAAAATCGAGTGGTGAAAGTGCAGTGTTGCCAACTGTACGGTCCTGACCATACATGTACGGATGTACGATTCAAACCTCAGTCCGTATGCTAAATGCACGGTTTGTCAAAATTTGCTCTTTCAGTTTTATCCCCAATATTTCCCTAAAAATTTCTTAAACCAATTGTACGAACCTGGACACAAAAATACGGTCAGTTTGCCATGTGCATTCGGTATTATCCTTTTCAAAAGTTTGCAATGCTGCAAATCGGGAGGAAATTGGGAAACCTCCCGTCACCCATTACACAAACCCATTTCTCTCACTGTTCATTGGTGGAGCCGTCTCGCGTCACTACTCCCGCAGAGACTTGTTCTCGTTCGCCTGGTCTACAGTTAGCTGGTACGGATAATATGTGTGTGTGACTTTCGTTCAAGATTCCCGTGCCAAACTCGGTGTAGGTAATTTGTCATTTATGTTCAGTAATTGTCGCGATTAACCTAGCATTTTGCTAGTTGGGGGATACCATATATGGAGATGAGACTTAGGAATTTCGTTCACTTTCTGACAATATGGGAATATGAGATGCTCTGTGACTGGTGCCAGAGTTCTTCCCTTCTGATTGCCCTTTTGCTGTTCTTTATGGACGTCTCATTGTACGTATCAAACACAACATCGATTCTTGGACTTCTATTTCCTTCCTGCAAAGCCATGAACAAGGCAGATACACCAAAGTTTGGCTCTTCTTCTTTTGCTCTCTGAATAAGAACCATACCACTGAATTTCCAGATATTTCCTCAGGAGGGATAACATTTTTCTCCAAATAAGTCTCTAAAGCAAATTTATTTGTCTTTCATAAGAAACCTTTTGTAGTTGCTAAATCCTATGATGAAGGTTCTAAGAGAAGGTCCATTTGAAGATTCTGATTGTCTTTTCACAATAATTCGACCAAATAGTGCCTTGTCTGATAAATTGACTTCCCATTGCTGTCCACTGTCCTCCTCCGTAGCCGAGTGGGTTAAGGCGTTCACTCCTTTTAAGATCATTCGCTACGAGACGGCGTAGGTTCGAATCCGGCTCTGGTCGGAATTTATTCGGCCTACGTATAGGGCCAGTGGCAACCCACCATCGTGAGGAAATTGGGGAGCTCCGAGTGAGTGAGCGTAATCAGGTCCCGGAAACCTACTATAACGGCTGGGGATACGTCGGGCTGACCCCCCGACTATTCCAATACTGGTTGCAGATCTCCACGCTTAGAGGTGATGAAGCAAAGCGTGGGAGGGAGACCGGCAGTCGGTAGATAAGCCAAGCCCCTTCAGGGCTGTTGCGCAAAGGATTATTATTATTGCTGTCCACTGCCCTCTTCTTGGATATATTAGACATGGTTTATTATTCATTTTCACTGGAGCATGAAACTTCTTAATGGGTGGATTATTCACAACTCTCAATTTTAAAGTTCGCTGCGCAAAGCAATTGAGGGATCAAGAGAGGAACAGATAGAACTAGACGAAAACCATATACAACCGACGTTTATGCAACTGAAAGAACATTCAGAGAGGAGATACAGTAGAGTGTGGATTAGTTCAGGTAACAGAAAGACCATACAGTCGCTTGACCCAATGCTCACGTGATGTGCGTCACGATAGAGCAACGTGTGCAGCAATAGAACAGCTCAGAAACGGACATGGTCATAGCAGTAACTCGCCCCTAGTATGGTGTGTGATCTCGAACGGCCAACACAGCTGCACATTTGTGCGGCATGGACTCGATGAGGTGATCAATAAGAGCTTGGGGGATACCTCGAGACTCTTCACTTAGGGTAATCTTCAGCTCTAGAAGGGTTGAGGGATGTGTCAGCCTACCTGCAATGCTTTTAAGAAGTGCATCCCAGACATTCTCAATGAGATTTAAGTCTAGTGAGCATACTGGTCATTCCATACTCTCAATTCCCTTGTCCTCTGGCATGTTGTGCACTAACAGAACTCTGTGAGGACGAGCATTATCGTCGATGGAAAGGGAATGATCACCAATTGCATCTGCGCACGGCATGGAAACAGGTCTGAGGATCTCGTTCATATAACTAGGGACCGTCAAACTGCCATTTTGGATAATGTACAGGTCCGTACGTTCCACAATTTTGATTCAGTCCATACCATCAGTCCAGCACCTTCATTTTGGAATGTTTCTTACACAAAAGCAGGGTTTCTGCATGTTCCACATTCCCTTCAAATTAGGCATATTTATTGCCAGGCTGGAAACTGAACCCCTACTCATTGGAGAGCAGCGCTCAACTCCATTCGGTGTGGCCTCAATTGCGATGTTCCTCAGCCACATTTCTACTATGGGCTGAAAACTTCACGGTGTTGTGCATCCATCTTCACGAAGGCGATTGCAGATAAAATGACACATGCACCCTGTTGCTGTGAGAAGAGCATGTTGTAGTTCCCTTGCAATCTGTCGTTTTTTCAACGGGTTGTTAACAAGAGGTTCCCGTCGTCTTTTGCTGTTGTTGCTTACAAATGGCCTTGACCTTGCCTTCGTTACACATTTCCTGTCATTTGGAACTGAATCTACAGGCAGGAAATGACACTTTGAGACACTCCAAAAGGGCTCTCACTGCGTCTGTCTAGCTTCCAGCTTTCCTGTGTCTCCACGCCATCGACTCTGGCATTGTAATCACTTGCTCACGTTCCTCCATGAACTTTTACACTGTCTTCGGATGGCTAGTGTGATTCTCACAGCTGCACACTTCAGTTGTCAAGTCAGGTATATCGACATTAATGATGAGCAAATAGCCAGTGGAAACCTGTAATGGTGTTAAATCCCATCCAACTTCTTAATTAAATTATTAAGATATATTTTAATTGTTGTAATTGTTATTATCATAATCATCATCATCATCATCATCATCATCGTCATCATCATCATCATTATTATTAATTTATATCAAAATTACTGTAATTGTTATTTCTAATAGTAAATCACAATATTAAAAATTATCAATAATTTTCCATTTACATCAAGGTATCTTGGGAATGGAGTGATAACACACAGAAAGCAAAGAGTTATGCTGTCACATATTTTCCATCTTTCCTTACCAAAAAATCATATGAGAACCCATCCCCCCCCCCCCGAGTGGTACCGAAAACTTGCCTGGCTCAAGGCCTGTTAGCAGTAGCAACCAATCCTACCTTTGTAGAATCTTCTTCAAGGCACTGTTTTCCTCTAAGTGGAATTTTGGTCTTTGTAGAGATTCCAAAGAGAAGTAAGTTGCATGGGAAAGATCAGGAGTGTGTGGAGGGTGTCCAAGAAGCTCCTACTTCAAATTTGTCACAGCTTTTCATACTTCACGATGCCAATGAGAGGTTACCTATTGACTATTTCACATGAGAAACAATTGGAACATCTTCATGGTGAACATCATTTGGGTTGACTTGCTGTAATGGCTTTAATCCACCATCAAACCTTTTTATATCGTGACGAATAGTGGCCACATCCTTGCAAAAAGGTCATGTCTCTCCCGTGATAATTTTACCAATAAAGCATAGAACTTTCTCCGGACTCAACCCTCCTACTTTGTTCATTGAATTGAATGCATCTGATTTGACAACTATCGTCACAGAGTTGGCGAAGGTTCCAATTAAGCACATATTGAAATGGCATTATCTTTTTCATTTCTTTTGTCCTGACCATGGCCGTGCTGTCTAAGGCATCAAGCTTTTAGCTCAGTCTTTGGAACACATGCTGGTTTGATTCTCCTGGGGGGAAACATAACAACTTTTCTCCTGAGAGTACATCCAGTGTATGGGAGTGGTGGTCACCTACCATCGTCAGGAAATTGGGGAGCTACAAACGAGTAGCGTAACCTGGTCGTGGAAACCTACAACAATGACTGGGGGTTGGTGTCACTCCGTAATTGGTTGGTTGATCGCCCACCTCTGCTGAGGCATGTGGGAGTGAAGCCAACATTCTGTAGGTATACCTTGACCTTCAAGGGCTTTTGTGCCGCAGGTTAGTTTTGTCAATTTTTACCACAGGAGTAGTGAATATATATATATATTAATAACTTACGTTTTTCAAGTATCTAGGTCACTCCTGCAACGTTTCGGGATGAAACTGGTCCCTTCCTCAGGCTGCTCACGTTTGGGTTATGTATAAATCATAACCATGTCGAACTCTCCATAGGTACAGGATATAGAATTGGTAAAAGGCGTGTGGTTAAAAAACAATAAAAATCTAAAACCCATTACAGGTGCACGTCAGACTACCATGCTGTTTCCCCGATTAGAAACTGCTCCTCGTAATGTTAAAACTTTAAAACTGTGAATAGCCATGGTCCGCGTGTGCTGCAATACACCTGTAATGGGTTTTAGATTTTTATTGTTTTTTAACCACACACCTTTCACCAATCCTATATCCTGTACCTATGGAGAGTTCGACGTGGTTATAATTTATATAGGGTGTTTTTTTTAGAGTGATAGAACTTTGAATTGAAATAAAACACATAAAACAATTAGTTTGAAACCAATTGTGTTTTCATTTGAAAGATAACTTTCTGACATTTACTTTTTGAAAATAATTTCCGGCATATGTCCACCACGACTAGCTGTGATAAACCGGATTCGATCAGTCCAATTTTGAACCAGTTTTTCAAGTAATTGGGGACGTATGTCGTTAATAACACGAGTTATGTTGGCTTCCAAAGTGTCAATTGTTGCTGGTTTATCAGCATAAACCAGAGACTTTAGATATCCCAAAGAAAATAATCCAGTGGCGTTAGGTCCCATGATCTTGTGAGGCCAATTCACTGACAGCACCGATATTTCCGAAGTGCTCTATACGTTTGGCAAACAGAACATTGATTTTGGAAATATATTTCCACAATTTGTAAACGTTGTTGCGGCGTCAGTCTTTCCATGATCATTTGCCAATGCTCACTGATCAGAAGTGACAAAACAACATGTCATCAAAACAAAACAAATAACAGCTATCCCTATCGAAAGTTCTATAACTCTTAAAAAAACTTCCTTTACATAACCGAAATGTGAGCAGCCTGAGGAAGGGAGCAGTTGCATCCTGAAACGTTGCAGGAGTTACCTAGATATTCGCAAAACGTAAGTTATTAATATATATATAAAAAGTGAAAGAGGAGAGAGGAAACACTCACTGGACAAAGAAAAGATTCAAATTTTCGTGATGGTATGTCACATCTTCAGGAGTAGAGAGACGATGTTATTTAGCCCTTGTGGCCCTCCTTCCTTTTATATATATATATATTAAATTTGTGAGTAATTCGCACAACTTTCATCATGAACAGGAGTAGTGATGTTAGCATTCAGGAAACTTCTGAAATGGACACTTATAAAACACCTGTGCTTTGATATTGTAAGCTTAAGTTATGCTGTGGTTGCACCACTGTGGTAAAAACAAAGTTAAATATTGATAGTTTCTAATTTTCTTCATCTTCCAGATGTCCTTTGATCTGTTTGAAATGTGGATGGATTCACACACAGATTATATTAGAGAATTGGATTTCTTGAATGTTTCCAAGCAACAAAGATATAATCAGATCAAGAATGCCATGAAGATAGGCCCAGAATATGCTGAGACTTTAAGGAATCATTGTTGTGAGGGTAAGTTGTTGATTGCTTTGTTCTTTTTACTTTGAGAAAATTTGTGTTTTTCTTCCAGTAACAACTTAGATGTGATGTGATATTGTGAAATGTTTATGTAGGCCTACATGCGATAATAAAATATGTAATACACTTCTTACCTTGTGTACTTCTTTTGGAGTGTCTTGAGACCTACATATCTTCACAATTTGAAGCTTCGGGCCTCCTCGTTGGTATAGTGGTAACATCATTACCTTAAAACAAAGGCGTTCCAGGTTCAGTACCTGGTGGAGGCACATAGTGGTTTGGATCCCATATTAAACTGTAGGTCCAATCCTCTCTCTGTGCACAAAGTAGACTAAAAATAAAAATTGAACAATGTTTAAGCTTATCCTCATATGTAAGCTGATTAAAATTGTAACGACCGCCATGTTAGGCAGATTTCAGTTGTATATTGGCATTTATCTTATTCGTATACTTTCAAGTTAAGAACTTGGATTAAATTATTTATACTTAATTGTTTTTATAATTCATGTATATATTTACGTTTTATCTTATATTATTCACGTATTTTTGCAATATTTATTCAGAATTTATAGGCTAATAATTATCCCAAATAATATATGCAACGTTTTCATTGTTTTTCAAGCACAAGTTAAATACATTTCTTCTTAATATCGGTTTTTGTTCAACAATGTACAAGATTGAAGTAATTTGTCTTCGTTATAAACTAAATCTTTATTTAATCATTTTTTATGTGCAAGGGCAAATATGATTTATTTGATAAAATCAGTTTAGTTATTTCTATATAGTTTAACATTGTAATATTATAGCAAAGTATTTCTCCCTCGTTTTCAATAAACTATCGTATTCCTATTGGCTGTTTATGTTAGGAGTGGGGGAACCACGCTTCGTGTTCTTGGCAATGTAAAAACTTCCACGTTGGCATTTTTAATTGTTGCGAACCTGAACTTTAGCTTACTATCGCTAATTAACATTGAGGTGTTATATAAATTATCAGTTTTTGTTGTGTTATTTTATGTTATGAGTTTGTATTGTAAGTTAGAACAATCTGTTATGCTGCGCCTCGCGCTTGATGTAGGAGTTGAGGTCTTGCAATTAACTGTGAAGGCGGTGCACGGACTCTCGTGTTAAATAAATTGCTTATCACTGCCTGCGAGCGTGCATGACCCAACAAATTAAAACTTTTAACTTGTGCGAATCAGTATGTACGCGCGCGATTCGTGATTAAAGATTTTGGACATTTTAATTATAAAGTATTTGGAATTTTATTTACTGTCACGTGTCGCAATTCGGTGGTTTCCTTCCTGGAGGAAGTGTGGATCGTCTTAATCCCTATCCCTGGGTGAGAACTGGTGCTCCCAACTGACCAGCCGGAGCAAGGAACGGTGTGTTGCCAATTCGCAACTCCATACCCTGGAGTTGCGAGTGGTGGCACGTAGCGTTGCATTTTGTGGTGCGGCAACGTGGGGCGTTGCATTTTGTGTTGCAGTCAACGTGGGGCGTGGCATTTTGTGGCACCTGAGCAACGTTCGTTGCATTGCATTTTGTGGCGCCGCCGCAACTAAGGGGCACAAAGAAAGAAGACTTCCCCCTTCCCAGTGAAGTGTTACCCAGTGCTTCCTTAGTGTTTTGTCCACCCAATCCATTGCCATTTCCAGAAGATGGATCGTGGTGATCGTCGGATACTTAGAAGCAAAGTTCGCACCGAACTCTCCGAGACATAGGCAGCATGCTGCAGCCAGCCGTGGAGCGACGTTTCAGGTTACCAATGTTTGGAGTGTCGGCTTCTTTATCACCCGGAGTGCTGTCCAATGACAGAGACTGTTGTGGATGGAGGTGATCAGGAGTTTCGATGCCAGAAATGCTTCGAAGTGCGACTTCAGCCAACTCTGACGGCTGCTGTTTCGTCTCCAGCAACAGTGATGCCTGAGTGGGTCAATGTTTTGGTGGCCTCCCTAGCGGAAAAGGAGCGTGAGCGACATGAACATCTGATCGCAGCGTTCACAGAAAAGGACAGGGAGCGCGAGGAGAAATTGAAAGTTGAAAAAGAGGAAGAGAGAAAGAGACATGAACAGCTTAGGGGCCAGTTATCCGAAGTGGTGCAGCAACTTAGTTCCATTCCTGCACGGATTCAGTTAACTGAAGAGAGGATAACTCGGGTGGAGTCGGCACAACAAGAACTCGCTTGTAAACAGACTGTTTTAGAGACTGAAGTTGTTGCTGTACAGGAAGATGTGATGGGACTCAGTGGTCGATTGTCAAGTAAAATTTTGGGACTTCGAACACATGTGCAGAGTACGGTGACCGAAACACGCTCGACTCTAATGGACTCAATAAAAGAACTTGGAGAACGAGTGACAAACTTATCGTTACGTGCAGACACGGCTTTCCATGATACAGGTTTAGCTTCACTAGAACTTCCAGTGACAAACGAGCGTGACTTAACCCGTAAGTCAGTTCCCAGTGTCCAAACAGCTGACAGACTTCACAATATGGGTAACGATAGACAGTTAACTACTCATGTACAGGTACCTGTGTCTCTCCCCACCAAACAAGCAAGAAACGATCAGCGGCGTGGACTGAGATACGAAGATCCTTCCGACAAAGACAGTGTCCTTTGCCAAGATCGTGTTTTTCGAGTTCCCCGTATGACAGACATCAACCAGCTGCCGAAGTTTGATGAAAACATCGAAGCCCATTCTGCCGAGAAATACCTCCGCGAGTTTAACCTAAGTTTCGATCTGATACAAGTGCCAGATGAGTGTCGATTGGACTTGTTGTCGAGAATTTTTATTGGCACTGCAGAGCACTGGCTCTCAGCTAATTGTGACCAGTTTCTAGACTATGAGGATTTTTGTGATCAGTTTAAGGCACAGTTTGCTTCTATTGAGGCCAAGCAAAGGCAACTGGCAGCCTTGCGAAGACGGCGGTACTCGCGGCAGACGAATGCGAGCATGGAAAGTTATGCCTGGAGCATATACGCTGGTTTCAAAAATCTATCGGACACTCTGCGAGAACCGGAAGTTGTTACGCTAATTATCGAACAATTGCCCTTCCGTGTACGTCATCTGTGCCTTGTGAATGCACCCAGAAACATTCGTGATCTCACTGCTTTCCTGAAAAGCTACGAGTCGTGTGAAGAACCCATTGGCTTCAGACAGTATGATAACGCAGGTGGTGAGCGACGACGTGATGAAGATGCCATTTCTCGTCGTCCGCAGAATACCAGGTCGCCACAGGTGCGCACGATTAGGCAGAACGCGTGGCCTAATCGACAGGTTTAGAGACAATATCGCCCTTATCCGGAACCTCGTTGCCTAGATCAGCAAAACCGCCCGGTGCAAACAGATGAGCGCTCAGACAGGACCAGACGCTGGACTTCTCCGAGAAGAGGAAACTACTCGTATTACCGCTGGAACTATGGAAACCGGTCAAGATCTGATTCACCGCAGCGCAGACCAATGGTTAACGCAGAGACCAATACTGAAGACCTGCAATTAACACCTGAGCAGCAAGAGGCCATAAATGATACAAGGCGCTACTATTGGAGTCACGATGGTCATAGTGGCCAGGAAAACGCTCGTCTTGCCTAATTAATTCGTTCCGAGTTGGACAAGGACTGTGCAAGGAGAGAGCCGCCTCAGAATAACCACCTGATGTTAGTACTACAATAGACCTGTCAAATAGTGAAGAAACTCTTATAAAAGAGCCATATGTAAGACTGTAAGACACCAAAAGTAACACCACTTTAGCTGGACTGTTTGTTTCATTCCTAGTGGACACAGGAAATTTTGATGGGCATAAAGTCAACATCTATGTTGTGAAGAATCTCCCCGCTGACATGTTTTTGGAGTTTCCTTTCGATGTGATTACTAGAGGAAAAGTAGACTTTCAAGTAAATAAGTTGACACTTCAACTATGTGATGCATCCTCCGTCACCGAAAATATTATATGTGATACGAGTGCAAAAAGGATAGTATAAATGTGAGCATCGTATCTGTGAAGATAGGTAGACGGCACATGCACAAAACCTGGAGTGTAAATTATATGAGAGTCCAAATGTATTTCAATTACTATTGGCTTATGAAGTCGAATTTCCCGAAAGGTGAGAAAGATTTAGCGGAGTAGAAAGTGAATTAAATTTAATGAAACAGGTGCCCGTGTTTCAAAACCTTTTATCGATGTCACACGCAACGCGCATGAGAAAGTTTTAGCTAAGTGCGAAAACAGCTGTTTTATAAATCGAACTGAATGTTATTGTACATGTCTTATCTAATTCCATATTTTCAAGATCAACTGTGGCTCGCTTTATACCAGAAAACCTATGGTTTATGAATAATTATATTTATGCAAACATCGGTGTTGCTCCTTCGGAACTTTTTATTCTATCCTCCTTGTCCAACAACCTCAAGAAACCTCAGAATACCAGTGAATTTTATTCAACAAACATTCTCTTTTTCACGTTCAACAATGATGAACAATCTAGTACATTGTATTCTTTAACGTTCTACGATAAAAACCAAGCAAAGAAGAAAAAAAAGCTCTTTCTTTTCGACGCGAAACTATAAGACTTTTTCTTGTAAGAAAAGCATTGTTCATATATAGAATTTTCAGCCTTGTAACAATCAGGTCTTTTATTTTGTGTCTTGTTTATTTTTCTCTGACCGAAGCAAATTAAAGAGTTATGTAACAACAATGGCGCAAAATGTAAAATGCGATAAAAGTGCCATTGTTGACAAGGCAATAAACACTGATTTATTGCTCAAAGAAGCAAAGCTATAAGTATGTCAAATGAAGATTGTGCTCTTTATAAAAACTAGGTCAAATAACAATGACCAGAAAGGAACATAAATTTTGGATGAAAGAATTGTCAGACCTGTAAAAAGTTTTGTTACAACAAGCTTATATTTACGAAGGTATATCTTACATTATCCAAGTTGATTGTTCATGTACATGCATATTAATTGAAATTTATTGTAACTTTCGATGATTATATGTAACCTAAAAGTCTATCTCAGTTATATGTGTCAGAAATTATTGTGTTTGGAAGAAAACTTGAATCTGTTATCAAGTAGTTCTTTCAGTGTAATCTGAGTGTATACTTTTATAATTGATTTAATTGAATATTATTTGTGTTATGCGATAGTAAACATCTATTTAAAAAAAATACTTCGATTACTCAGCCATTTTTTTTTATGCCGACAAGGGGGGAAATTGTAACGACCGCCATGTTAGGCAGATTTCAGTTGTATATTGGCATTTACCTTATTTGTATACTTTCAAGTTAAGAACTTGGATTAAATTATGTATTCTTAATTGTTTTTTATAATTCATGTATATATTTACGTTTTATCTTATATTGTTCGGGTATTTTTGCAATATTTATTCAGAATTTATAGGCTAATAATTATCCCAAATAATATATGCAACGTTTTCATTGTTTTTCAAGCACAAGTAAATACATTTCTTCTTAATATCGATTTTTGTTCAACAATGTACAAGATTGAAGTAATTTGTCTTCGTTATAAACTAAATCTTTATTTAATCATTTTTTTATGTGCAAGGGCAAATATGATTTATTTGATAAAATCAGTTTAGTTATTTCTATATAGTTTAACATTGTAATATTATAGCAAAGTATTTCTCCCTCGTTTTCAATAAACTATCGTATTCCTATTGGCTGTTTATGTTAGGAGTGGGGGAACCACGCTTCGTGTTCTTGGCAATGTAAAAACTTCCACGTTGGCATTTTTAATTGTTGCGAACCTGAACTTTAGCTTACTATCGCTAATTAACATTGAGGTGTTATATAAATTATCAGTTTTTGTTGTGTTATTTTATGTTATGAGTTTGTATTGTAAGTTAGAACAATCTGTTATGCTGCGCCTCGCGCTTGATGTAGGAGTTGAGGTCTTGCAATTAACTGTGAAGGCGGTGCACGGACTCTCGTGTTAAATAAATTGCTTATCACTGCCTGCGAGCGTGCATGACCCAACAAATTAAAACTTTTAACTTGTGCGAATCAGTATGTACGCGCGCGATTCGTGATTAAAGATTTTGGACATTTTAATTATAAAGTATTTGGAATTTTATTTACTGTCACGTGTCGCAATTCGGTGGTTTCCTTCCTGGAGGAAGTGTGGATCGTCTTAATCCCTATCCCTGGGTGAGAACTGGTGCTCCCAACTGACCAGCCGGAGCAAGGAGCGGTGTGTTGCCAATTCGCAACTCCATACCCTGGGGTTGCGAGTGGTGGCACGTAGCGTTGCATTTTGTGGTGCGGCAACGTGGGGCGTTGCATTTTGTGTTGCAGTCAACGTGGGGCGTGGCATTTTGTGGCACCTGAGCAACGTTCGTTGCATTGCATTTTGTGGCGCCGCCGCAACTAAGGGGCGCGAAGAAAGAAGACTTCCCCCTTCCCAGTGAAGTGTTACCCAGTGCTCCCTTAGAGTTCTGTCTACCCAATCCATTGCCATTTCCAGAAGATGGATCGTGGTGATCGTCGGATACTTAGAAGCAAAGTTCGCACCGAACTCTCTGAGACATAGGCAGCGTGCTGCAGCCAGCCGTGGAGCGACGTTTCAGGTTACCAATGTTTGGAGTGTCGGCTTCTTTATCACCCGGAGTGCTGTCCAATGACGGAGACTGTTGTGGATGGAGGTGATCAGGAGTTTCGATGCCAGAAATGCTTCGAAGTGCGACTTCAGCCAACTCTGACGGCTGCTGTTTCGTCTCCAGCAACAGTGATGCCTGAGTGGGTCAATGTTTTGGTGGCCTCCCTAGCGGAAAAGGAGCGTGAGCGACATGAACAGCTGATCGCAGCGTTCACAGAAAAGGACAGAGAGCGCGAGGAGAAATTGAAAGTTGAAAAAGAGGAAGAGAGAAAGAGACATGAACAGCTTAGGGGCCAGTTATCCGAAGTGGTGCAGCAACTTAGTTCCATTCCTGCACGGATTCAGTTAACTGAAGAGAGGATAACTCTGGTGGAATCGGCACAACAAGAACTCGCTTGTAAACAGACTGTTTTAGAGACTGAAGTTGTTGCTGTACAGGAAGAGGTGATGGGACTCAGTGGTCGATTGTCAAGTAAAATTTTGGGACTTCGAACACATGTGCAGAGTACGGTGACCGAAACACGCTCGACTCTAATGGACTCAATAAAAGAACTTGGAGAACGAGTGACAAACTTATCGTTACGTGCAGACACGGCTTTCCATGATACAGGTTTAGCTTCACTAGAACTTCCAGTGACAAACGAGCGTGACTTAACCCGTAAGTCAGTTCCCAGTGCCCAAACAGCTGATAGACTTCACAATATGGGTAACGATAGACAGTTAACTACTCATGTACAGGTACCTGTGTCTCTCCCCACCAAACAAGCAAGAAACGATCAGCGGCGTGGACTGAGATACGAAGATCCTTCCGACAAAGACAGTGTCCTTTGCCAAGATCGTGTTTTTCGAGTTCCCCGTATGACAGACATCAACCAGCTGCCGAAGTTTGATGAAAACATCGAAGCCCATTCTGCCGAGAAATACCTCCGCGAGTTTAACCTAAGTTTCGATCTGATACAAGTGCCAGATGAGTGTCGATTGGACTTGTTGTCGAGAATTTTTATTGGCACTGCAGAGCACTGGCTCTCAGCTAATTGTGACCAGTTTCTAGACTATGAGGATTTTTGTGATCAGTTTAAGGCACAGTTTGCTTCTATTGAGGCCAAGCAAAGGCAACTGGCAGCCTTGCGAAGACGGCGGTACTCGCGGCAGACGAATGCGAGCATGGAAAGTTATGCCTGGAGCATATACGCTGGTTTCAAAAATCTATCGGACACTCTGCGAGAACCGGAAGTTGTTACGCTAATTATCGAACAATTGCCCTTCCGTGTACGTCATCTGTGCCTTGTGAATGCACCCAGAAACATTCGTGATCTCACTGCTTTCCTGAAAAGCTACGAGTCGTGTGAAGAACCCATTGGCTTCAGACAGTATGATAACGCAGGTGGTGAGCGACGACGTGATGAAGATGCCATTTCTCGTCGTCCGCAGAATACCAGGTCGCCACAGGTGCGCACGATTAGGCAGAACGCGTGGCCTAATCGACAGGTTTAGAGACAATATCGCCCTTATCCGGAACCTCGTTGCCTAGATCAGCAAAACCGCCCGGTGCAAACAGATGAGCGCTCAGACAGGACCAGACGCTGGACTTCTCCGAGAAGAGGAAACTACTCGTATTACCGCTGGAACTATGGAAACCGGTCAAGATCTGATTCACCGCAGCGCAGACCAATGGTTAACGCAGAGACCAATACTGAAGACCTGCAATTAACACCTGAGCAGCAAGAGGCCATAAATGATACAAGGCGCTACTATTGGAGTCACGATGGTCATAGTGGCCAGGAAAACGCTCGTCTTGCCTAATTAATTCGTTCCGAGTTGGACAAGGACTGTGCAAGGAGAGAGCCGCCTCAGAATAACCACCTGATGTTAGTACTACAATAGACCTGTCAAATAGTGAAGAAACTCTTATAAAAGAGCCATATGTAAGACTGTAAGACACCAAAAGTAACACCACTTTAGCTGGACTGTTTGTTTCATTCCTAGTGGACACAGGAAATTTTGATGGGCATAAAGTCAACATCTATGTTGTGAAGAATCTCCCCGCTGACATGTTTTTGGAGTTTCCTTTCGATGTGATTACTAGAGGAAAAGTAGACTTTCAAGTAAATAAGTTGACACTTCAACTATGTGATGCATCCTCCGTCACCGAAAATATTATATGTGATACGAGTGCAAAAAGGATAGTATAAATGTGAGCATCGTATCTGTGAAGATAGGTAGACGGCACATGCACAAAACCTGGAGTGTAAATTATATGAGAGTCCAAATGTATTTCAATTACTATTGGCTTATGAAGTCGAATTTCCCGAAAGGTGAGAAAGATTTAGCGGAGTAGAAAGTGAATTAAATTTAATGAAACAGGTGCCCGTGTTTCAAAACCTTTTATCGATGTCACACGCAACGCGCATGAGAAAGTTTTAGCTAAGTGCGAAAACAGCTGTTTTATAAATCGAACTGAATGTTATTGTACATGTCTTATCTAATTCCATATTTTCAAGATCAACTGTGGCTCGCTTTATACCAGAAAACCTATGGTTTATGAATAATTATATTTATGCAAACATCGGTGTTGCTCCTTCGGAACTTTTTATTCTATCCTCCTTGTCCAACAACCTCAAGAAACCTCAGAATACCAGTGAATTTTATTCAACAAACATTCTCTTTTTCACGTTCAACAATGATGAACAATCTAGTACATTGTATTCTTTAACGTTCTACGATAAAAACCAAGCAAAGAAGAAAAAAAAGCTCTTTCTTTTCGACGCGAAACTATAAGACTTTTTCTTGTAAGAAAAGCATTGTTCATATATAGAATTTTCAGCCTTGTAACAATCAGGTCTTTTATTTTGTGTCTTGTTTATTTTTCTCTGACCGAAGCAAATTAAAGAGTTATGTAACAACAATGGCGCAAAATGTAAAATGCGATAAAAGTGCCATTGTTGACAAGACAATAAACACTGATTTATTGCTCAAAGAAGCAAAGCTATAAGTATGTCAAATGAAGATTGTGCTCTTTATAAAAACTAGGTCAAATAACAATGACCAGAAAGGAACATAAATTTTGGATGAAAGAATTGTCAGACCTGTAAAAAGTTTTGTTACAACAAGCTTATATTTACGAAGGTATATCTTACATTATCCAAGTTGATTGTTCATGTACATGCATATTAATTGAAATTTATTGTAACTTTCGATGATTATATGTAACCTAAAAGTCTATCTCAGTTATATGTGTCAGAAATTATTGTGTTTGGAAGAAAACTTGAATCTGTTATCAAGTAGTTCTTTCAGTGTAATCTGAGTGTATACTTTTATAATTGATTTAATTGAATATTATTTGTGTTATGCGATAGTAAACATCTATTTAAAAAAAATACTTCGATTACTCAGCCATTTTTTTTTATGCCGACAAGGGGGGAAATTGTAACGACCGCCATGTTAGGCAGATTTCAGTTGTATATTGGCATTTATCTTATTCGTATACTTTCAAGTTAAGAACTTGGATTAAATTATTTATACTTAATTGTTTTTATAATTCATGTATATATTTACGTTTTATCTTATATTATTCACGTATTTTTGCAATATTTATTCAGAATTTATAGGCTAATAATTATCCCAAATAATATATGCAACGTTTTCATTGTTTTTCAAGCACAAGTTAAATACATTTCTTCTTAATATCGGTTTTTGTTCAACAATGTACAAGATTGAAGTAATTTGTCTTCGTTATAAACTAAATCTTTATTTAATCATTTTTTATGTGCAAGGGCAAATATGATTTATTTGATAAAATCAGTTTAGTTATTTCTATATAGTTTAACATTGTAATATTATAGCAAAGTATTTCTCCCTCGTTTTCAATAAACTATCGTATTCCTATTGGCTGTTTATGTTAGGAGTGGGGGAACCACGCTTCGTGTTCTTGGCAATGTAAAAACTTCCACGTTGGCATTTTTAATTGTTGCGAACCTGAACTTTAGCTTACTATCGCTAATTAACATTGAGGTGTTATATAAATTATCAGTTTTTGTTGTGTTATTTTATGTTATGAGTTTGTATTGTAAGTTAGAACAATCTGTTATGCTGCGCCTCGCGCTTGATGTAGGAGTTGAGGTCTTGCAATTAACTGTGAAGGCGGTGCACGGACTCTCGTGTTAAATAAATTGCTTATCACTGCCTGCGAGCGTGCATGACCCAACAAATTAAAACTTTTAACTTGTGCGAATCAGTATGTACGCGCGCGATTCGTGATTAAAGATTTTGGACATTTTAATTATAAAGTATTTGGAATTTTATTTACTGTCACGTGTCGCAATTCGGTGGTTTCCTTCCTGGAGGAAGTGTGGATCGTCTTAATCCCTATCCCTGGGTGAGAACTGGTGCTCCCAACTGACCAGCCGGAGCAAGGAACGGTGTGTTGCCAATTCGCAACTCCATACCCTGGAGTTGCGAGTGGTGGCACGTAGCGTTGCATTTTGTGGTGCGGCAACGTGGGGCGTTGCATTTTGTGTTGCAGTCAACGTGGGGCGTGGCATTTTGTGGCACCTGAGCAACGTTCGTTGCATTGCATTTTGTGGCGCCGCCGCAACTAAGGGGCACAAAGAGAGAAGACTTCCCCCTTCCCAGTGAAGTGTTACCCAGTGCTTCCTTAGTGTTTTGTCCACCCAATCCATTGCCATTTCCAGAAGATGGATCGTGGTGATCGTCGGATACTTAGAAGCAAAGTTCGCACCGAACTCTCCGAGACATAGGCAGCATGCTGCAGCCAGCCGTGGAGCGACGTTTCAGGTTACCAATGTTTGGAGTGTCGGCTTCTTTATCACCCGGAGTGCTGTCCAATGACAGAGACTGTTGTGGATGGAGGTGATCAGGAGTTTCGATGCCAGAAATGCTTCGAAGTGCGACTTCAGCCAACTCTGACGGCTGCTGTTTCGTCTCCAGCAACAGTGATGCCTGAGTGGGTCAATGTTTTGGTGGCCTCCCTAGCGGAAAAGGAGCGTGAGCGACATGAACATCTGATCGCAGCGTTCACAGAAAAGGACAGGGAGCGCGAGGAGAAATTGAAAGTTGAAAAAGAGGAAGAGAGAAAGAGACATGAACAGCTTAGGGGCCAGTTATCCGAAGTGGTGCAGCAACTTAGTTCCATTCCTGCACGGATTCAGTTAACTGAAGAGAGGATAACTCGGGTGGAGTCGGCACAACAAGAACTCGCTTGTAAACAGACTGTTTTAGAGACTGAAGTTGTTGCTGTACAGGAAGATGTGATGGGACTCAGTGGTCGATTGTCAAGTAAAATTTTGGGACTTCGAACACATGTGCAGAGTACGGTGACCGAAACACGCTCGACTCTAATGGACTCAATAAAAGAACTTGGAGAACGAGTGACAAACTTATCGTTACGTGCAGACACGGCTTTCCATGATACAGGTTTAGCTTCACTAGAACTTCCAGTGACAAACGAGCGTGACTTAACCCGTAAGTCAGTTCCCAGTGTCCAAACAGCTGACAGACTTCACAATATGGGTAACGATAGACAGTTAACTACTCATGTACAGGTACCTGTGTCTCTCCCCACCAAACAAGCAAGAAACGATCAGCGGCGTGGACTGAGATACGAAGATCCTTCCGACAAAGACAGTGTCCTTTGCCAAGATCGTGTTTTTCGAGTTCCCCGTATGACAGACATCAACCAGCTGCCGAAGTTTGATGAAAACATCGAAGCCCATTCTGCCGAGAAATACCTCCGCGAGTTTAACCTAAGTTTCGATCTGATACAAGTGCCAGATGAGTGTCGATTGGACTTGTTGTCGAGAATTTTTATTGGCACTGCAGAGCACTGGCTCTCAGCTAATTGTGACCAGTTTCTAGACTATGAGGATTTTTGTGATCAGTTTAAGGCACAGTTTGCTTCTATTGAGGCCAAGCAAAGGCAACTGGCAGCCTTGCGAAGACGGCGGTACTCGCGGCAGACGAATGCGAGCATGGAAAGTTATGCCTGGAGCATATACGCTGGTTTCAAAAATCTATCGGACACTCTGCGAGAACCGGAAGTTGTTACGCTAATTATCGAACAATTGCCCTTCCGTGTACGTCATCTGTGCCTTGTGAATGCACCCAGAAACATTCGTGATCTCACTGCTTTCCTGAAAAGCTACGAGTCGTGTGAAGAACCCATTGGCTTCAGACAGTATGATAACGCAGGTGGTGAGCGACGACGTGATGAAGATGCCATTTCTCGTCGTCCGCAGAATACCAGGTCGCCACAGGTGCGCACGATTAGGCAGAACGCGTGGCCTAATCGACAGGTTTAGAGACAATATCGCCCTTATCCGGAACCTCGTTGCCTAGATCAGCAAAACCGCCCGGTGCAAACAGATGAGCGCTCAGACAGGACCAGACGCTGGACTTCTCCGAGAAGAGGAAACTACTCGTATTACCGCTGGAACTATGGAAACCGGTCAAGATCTGATTCACCGCAGCGCAGACCAATGGTTAACGCAGAGACCAATACTGAAGACCTGCAATTAACACCTGAGCAGCAAGAGGCCATAAATGATACAAGGCGCTACTATTGGAGTCACGATGGTCATAGTGGCCAGGAAAACGCTCGTCTTGCCTAATTAATTCGTTCCGAGTTGGACAAGGACTGTGCAAGGAGAGAGCCGCCTCAGAATAACCACCTGATGTTAGTACTACAATAGACCTGTCAAATAGTGAAGAAACTCTTATAAAAGAGCCATATGTAAGACTGTAAGACACCAAAAGTAACACCACTTTAGCTGGACTGTTTGTTTCATTCCTAGTGGACACAGGAAATTTTGATGGGCATAAAGTCAACATCTATGTTGTGAAGAATCTCCCCGCTGACATGTTTTTGGAGTTTCCTTTCGATGTGATTACTAGAGGAAAAGTAGACTTTCAAGTAAATAAGTTGACACTTCAACTATGTGATGCATCCTCCGTCACCGAAAATATTATATGTGATACGAGTGCAAAAAGGATAGTATAAATGTGAGCATCGTATCTGTGAAGATAGGTAGACGGCACATGCACAAAACCTGGAGTGTAAATTATATGAGAGTCCAAATGTATTTCAATTACTATTGGCTTATGAAGTCGAATTTCCCGAAAGGTGAGAAAGATTTAGCGGAGTAGAAAGTGAATTAAATTTAATGAAACAGGTGCCCGTGTTTCAAAACCTTTTATCGATGTCACACGCAACGCGCATGAGAAAGTTTTAGCTAAGTGCGAAAACAGCTGTTTTATAAATCGAACTGAATGTTATTGTACATGTCTTATCTAATTCCATATTTTCAAGATCAACTGTGGCTCGCTTTATACCAGAAAACCTATGGTTTATGAATAATTATATTTATGCAAACATCGGTGTTGCTCCTTCGGAACTTTTTATTCTATCCTCCTTGTCCAACAACCTCAAGAAACCTCAGAATACCAGTGAATTTTATTCAACAAACATTCTCTTTTTCACGTTCAACAATGATGAACAATCTAGTACATTGTATTCTTTAACGTTCTACGATAAAAACCAAGCAAAGAAGAAAAAAAAGCTCTTTCTTTTCGACGCGAAACTATAAGACTTTTTCTTGTAAGAAAAGCATTGTTCATATATAGAATTTTCAGCCTTGTAACAATCAGGTCTTTTATTTTGTGTCTTGTTTATTTTTCTCTGACCGAAGCAAATTAAAGAGTTATGTAACAACAATGGCGCAAAATGTAAAATGCGATAAAAGTGCCATTGTTGACAAGACAATAAACACTGATTTATTGCTCAAAGAAGCAAAGCTATAAGTATGTCAAATGAAGATTGTGCTCTTTATAAAAACTAGGTCAAATAACAATGACCAGAAAGGAACATAAATTTTGGATGAAAGAATTGTCAGACCTGTAAAAAGTTTTGTTACAACAAGCTTATATTTACGAAGGTATATCTTACATTATCCAAGTTGATTGTTCATGTACATGCATATTAATTGAAATTTATTGTAACTTTCGATGATTATATGTAACCTAAAAGTCTATCTCAGTTATATGTGTCAGAAATTATTGTGTTTGGAAGAAAACTTGAATCTGTTATCAAGTAGTTCTTTCAGTGTAATCTGAGTGTATACTTTTATAATTGATTTAATTGAATATTATTTGTGTTATGCGATAGTAAACATCTATTTAAAAAAAATACTTCGATTACTCAGCCATTTTTTTTTATGCCGACAAGGGGGGAAATTGTAACGACCGCCATGTTAGGCAGATTTCAGTTGTATATTGGCATTTACCTTATTTGTATACTTTCAAGTTAAGAACTTGGATTAAATTATGTATTCTTAATTGTTTTTTATAATTCATGTATATATTTACGTTTTATCTTATATTGTTCGGGTATTTTTGCAATATTTATTCAGAATTTATAGGCTAATAATTATCCCAAATAATATATGCAACGTTTTCATTGTTTTTCAAGCACAAGTAAATACATTTCTTCTTAATATCGATTTTTGTTCAACAATGTACAAGATTGAAGTAATTTGTCTTCGTTATAAACTAAATCTTTATTTAATCATTTTTTTATGTGCAAGGGCAAATATGATTTATTTGATAAAATCAGTTTAGTTATTTCTATATAGTTTAACATTGTAATATTATAGCAAAGTATTTCTCCCTCGTTTTCAATAAACTATCGTATTCCTATTGGCTGTTTATGTTAGGAGTGGGGGAACCACGCTTCGTGTTCTTGGCAATGTAAAAACTTCCACGTTGGCATTTTTAATTGTTGCGAACCTGAACTTTAGCTTACTATCGCTAATTAACATTGAGGTGTTATATAAATTATCAGTTTTTGTTGTGTTATTTTATGTTATGAGTTTGTATTGTAAGTTAGAACAATCTGTTATGCTGCGCCTCGCGCTTGATGTAGGAGTTGAGGTCTTGCAATTAACTGTGAAGGCGGTGCACGGACTCTCGTGTTAAATAAATTGCTTATCACTGCCTGCGAGCGTGCATGACCCAACAAATTAAAACTTTTAACTTGTGCGAATCAGTATGTACGCGCGCGATTCGTGATTAAAGATTTTGGACATTTTAATTATAAAGTATTTGGAATTTTATTTACTGTCACGTGTCGCAATTCGGTGGTTTCCTTCCTGGAGGAAGTGTGGATCGTCTTAATCCCTATCCCTGGGTGAGAACTGGTGCTCCCAACTGACCAGCCGGAGCAAGGAGCGGTGTGTTGCCAATTCGCAACTCCATACCCTGGGGTTGCGAGTGGTGGCACGTAGCGTTGCATTTTGTGGTGCGGCAACGTGGGGCGTTGCATTTTGTGTTGCAGTCAACGTGGGGCGTGGCATTTTGTGGCACCTGAGCAACGTTCGTTGCATTGCATTTTGTGGCGCCGCCGCAACTAAGGGGCGCGAAGAAAGAAGACTTCCCCCTTCCCAGTGAAGTGTTACCCAGTGCTCCCTTAGAGTTCTGTCTACCCAATCCATTGCCATTTCCAGAAGATGGATCGTGGTGATCGTCGGATACTTAGAAGCAAAGTTCGCACCGAACTCTCTGAGACATAGGCAGCGTGCTGCAGCCAGCCGTGGAGCGACGTTTCAGGTTACCAATGTTTGGAGTGTCGGCTTCTTTATCACCCGGAGTGCTGTCCAATGACGGAGACTGTTGTGGATGGAGGTGATCAGGAGTTTCGATGCCAGAAATGCTTCGAAGTGCGACTTCAGCCAACTCTGACGGCTGCTGTTTCGTCTCCAGCAACAGTGATGCCTGAGTGGGTCAATGTTTTGGTGGCCTCCCTAGCGGAAAAGGAGCGTGAGCGACATGAACAGCTGATCGCAGCGTTCACAGAAAAGGACAGAGAGCGCGAGGAGAAATTGAAAGTTGAAAAAGAGGAAGAGAGAAAGAGACATGAACAGCTTAGGGGCCAGTTATCCGAAGTGATGCAGCAACTTAGTTCCATTCCTGCACGGATTCAGTTAACTGAAGAGAGGATAACTCTGGTGGAATCGGCACAACAAGAACTCGCTTGTAAACAGACTGTTTTAGAGACTGAAGTTGTTGCTGTACAGGAAGAGGTGATGGGACTCAGTGGTCGATTGTCAAGTAAAATTTTGGGACTTCGAACACATGTGCAGAGTACGGTGACCGAAACACGCTCGACTCTAATGGACTCAATAAAAGAACTTGGAGAACGAGTGACAAACTTATCGTTACGTGCAGACACGGCTTTCCATGATACAGGTTTAGCTTCACTAGAACTTCCAGTGACAAACGAGCGTGACTTAACCCGTAAGTCAGTTCCCAGTGCCCAAACAGCTGATAGACTTCACAATATGGGTAACGATAGACAGTTAACTACTCATGTACAGGTACCTGTGTCTCTCCCCACCAAACAAGCAAGAAACGATCAGCGGCGTGGACTGAGATACGAAGATCCTTCCGACAAAGACAGTGTCCTTTGCCAAGATCGTGTTTTTCGAGTTCCCCGTATGACAGACATCAACCAGCTGCCGAAGTTTGATGAAAACATCGAAGCCCATTCTGCCGAGAAATACCTCCGCGAGTTTAACCTAAGTTTCGATCTGATACAAGTGCCAGATGAGTGTCGATTGGACTTGTTGTCGAGAATTTTTATTGGCACTGCAGAGCACTGGCTCTCAGCTAATTGTGACCAGTTTCTAGACTATGAGGATTTTTGTGATCAGTTTAAGGCACAGTTTGCTTCTATTGAGGCCAAGCAAAGGCAACTGGCAGCCTTGCGAAGACGGCGGTACTCGCGGCAGACGAATGCGAGCATGGAAAGTTATGCCTGGAGCATATACGCTGGTTTCAAAAATCTATCGGACACTCTGCGAGAACCGGAAGTTGTTACGCTAATTATCGAACAATTGCCCTTCCGTGTACGTCATCTGTGCCTTGTGAATGCACCCAGAAACATTCGTGATCTCACTGCTTTCCTGAAAAGCTACGAGTCGTGTGAAGAACCCATTGGCTTCAGACAGTATGATAACGCAGGTGGTGAGCGACGACGTGATGAAGATGCCATTTCTCGTCGTCCGCAGAATACCAGGTCGCCACAGGTGCGCACGATTAGGCAGAACGCGTGGCCTAATCGACAGGTTTAGAGACAATATCGCCCTTATCCGGAACCTCGTTGCCTAGATCAGCAAAACCGCCCGGTGCAAACAGATGAGCGCTCAGACAGGACCAGACGCTGGACTTCTCCGAGAAGAGGAAACTACTCGTATTACCGCTGGAACTATGGAAACCGGTCAAGATCTGATTCACCGCAGCGCAGACCAATGGTTAACGCAGAGACCAATACTGAAGACCTGCAATTAACACCTGAGCAGCAAGAGGCCATAAATGATACAAGGCGCTACTATTGGAGTCACGATGGTCATAGTGGCCAGGAAAACGCTCGTCTTGCCTAATTAATTCGTTCCGAGTTGGACAAGGACTGTGCAAGGAGAGAGCCGCCTCAGAATAACCACCTGATGTTAGTACTACAATAGACCTGTCAAATAGTGAAGAAACTCTTATAAAAGAGCCATATGTAAGACTGTAAGACACCAAAAGTAACACCACTTTAGCTGGACTGTTTGTTTCATTCCTAGTGGACACAGGAAATTTTGATGGGCATAAAGTCAACATCTATGTTGTGAAGAATCTCCCCGCTGACATGTTTTTGGAGTTTCCTTTCGATGTGATTACTAGAGGAAAAGTAGACTTTCAAGTAAATAAGTTGACACTTCAACTATGTGATGCATCCTCCGTCACCGAAAATATTATATGTGATACGAGTGCAAAAAGGATAGTATAAATGTGAGCATCGTATCTGTGAAGATAGGTAGACGGCACATGCACAAAACCTGGAGTGTAAATTATATGAGAGTCCAAATGTATTTCAATTACTATTGGCTTATGAAGTCGAATTTCCCGAAAGGTGAGAAAGATTTAGCGGAGTAGAAAGTGAATTAAATTTAATGAAACAGGTGCCCGTGTTTCAAAACCTTTTATCGATGTCACACGCAACGCGCATGAGAAAGTTTTAGCTAAGTGCGAAAACAGCTGTTTTATAAATCGAACTGAATGTTATTGTACATGTCTTATCTAATTCCATATTTTCAAGATCAACTGTGGCTCGCTTTATACCAGAAAACCTATGGTTTATGAATAATTATATTTATGCAAACATCGGTGTTGCTCCTTCGGAACTTTTTATTCTATCCTCCTTGTCCAACAACCTCAAGAAACCTCAGAATACCAGTGAATTTTATTCAACAAACATTCTCTTTTTCACGTTCAACAATGATGAACAATCTAGTACATTGTATTCTTTAACGTTCTACGATAAAAACCAAGCAAAGAAGAAAAAAAAGCTCTTTCTTTTCGACGCGAAACTATAAGACTTTTTCTTGTAAGAAAAGCATTGTTCATATATAGAATTTTCAGCCTTGTAACAATCAGGTCTTTTATTTTGTGTCTTGTTTATTTTTCTCTGACCGAAGCAAATTAAAGAGTTATGTTATCAAGTAGTTCTTTCAGTGTAATCTGAGTGTATACTTTTAAAATTGATTTAATCGAATATTATTTGTGTTATGCGATAGTAAGCATCTATTTAAAAAAAATACTTCGATTACTCAGCCATTTTTTTTATGCCGACAAGGGGGGAAATTGTAACGACCGCCATGTTAGGCAGATTTCAGTTGTATATTGGCATTTATCTTATTCGTATACTTTCAAGTTAAGAACTTGGATTAAATTATTTATACTTAATTGTTTTTTATAATTCATGTATATATTTACATTTTATCTTATATTATTCGCGTATTTTTGCAATATTTATTCAGAATTTATAGGCTAATAATTATCCCAAATAATATATGCAACGTTTTCATTGTTTTTCAAGCATAAGTTAAATACATTTCTTCTTAATATCAATTTTTGTTCAACAATGTACAAGATTGAAGTAATTTGTCTTCGTTATAAACTAAATCTTTATTTAATCATTTTTTTATGTGCAAGGGCAAATATGATTTATTTGATAAAATCAGTTTAGTTATTTCTATATAGTTTAACATTGTAATATTATAGCAAAGTATTTCTCCCTCGTTTTCAATAAACTATCGTATTCCTATTGGCTGTTTATGTTAGGAGTGGGGGAACCACGCTTCGTGTTCTTGGCAATGTAAAAACTTCCACGTTGGCATTTTTAATTGTTGCGAACCTGAACTTTAGCTTACTATCGCTAATTAACATTAAGGTGTTATATAAATTATCAGTTTTTGTTGTGTTATTTTATGTTATGAGTTTGTATTGTAAGTTAGAACAATCTCTTATGCTGCGCCTCGCGCTTGAGGTAGGAGTTGAGGTCTTGCAATTAACTGTGAAGGCGGTGCGCGGACTCTCGTGTTAAATAAATTGCTTATGACTGCCTGCGAGCATGCATGACCCAACAAATTAAAACTTTTAACTTGTGCGAATCAGTATGTACGCGCGCAATTCGTGATTAAAGATTTTGGACATTTTAATTATAAAGTATTTGGAATTTTATTTACTGTCACGTGTCACAATTCGGTGGTTTCCTTCCTGGAGGAAGTGTGGATCGTCTTAATCCCTATCCCTGGGTGAGAACTGGTGCTCCCAACTGACCAGCCGGAGCAAGGAGCGGTGTGTTGCCAATTCGCAACTCCATACCCTGGAGTTGCGAGTGGTGGCACGTAGCGTTGCATTTTGTGGTGCGGCAACGTGGGGCATTGCAAAATGCTCCTTAATTATGTCATTAATTAATTAATTTATTTTTTATTTATTTAATAGAAGATTCCAAATACAGCGTTAGCCATTTTACATTGGGATGATTTTATAGAACATTAGGACAAAGAAATAATAACATAATACAACAAAAATAATAACATAGAAAAATTACATGTGGTTAAGAGACTTACATACTTTTAGTTAACTTTCTTCTAAAACAGTCGAGATTTTCAAAAATGTCTATTTGGCTTCCTAGATTATTATATTCACTGGGCAGTCTATGAAAGAGAGAATGCTGGATGAGGCACAATCTCGGCTTCTGAGAAGCAAAGAGTTGGTGCTTCTTGTTGAGCAGGGTGGCACACGAAAGTAAATTTCCTGAAGAAGGCTGTCTGTCACTTCTGATGTTGCCATTAACTATTTTATGTAGAAATATATGATCAGCCAGTCTATTTCTGTCTTGAGGAGTTTGGATATGTAACATTTGCAGGAGGATGGACTTTTGCAAGTGTTTTGTGGACGGAATTCGCTGTCGAACAATGGCCAGGAAGAAATTTAGGATGGAATTAAGTCTATCTGAATTTGAGAAGCATTCCATATACCAGATCGGAGAACAGTATTCAATTTTAGGTGACACAAAAGATTTGTAAAAGGTGCTGAGGGCAGTCAAGTTGTTTATTTCCGTGAAACGATAGAGAAGACCCAGCATACGCATTGAACCCCTTGTGACTGTAGAGATGTGCTCAGAAAAGGAAAGTTTCTCGTCAAATATGACGCCCAGGTCCTTTTGTGTGGCAACTCTTTGAACACAATTATTTTTTATGAAATATTTAGTATTAAATGTGTTTTTCTTTAAGGAGAAAGTCATCATGGTACATTTTTGAGGGTTGAGTTTTAAGTTCCATAATTCACACCACTTTATTAGAGAATCCAAATTCTTTTGCAGAAGTGTCATGTCACTGAAATTGGAGATTTTACTATATGTTTTGCAATCGTCAGCGAACAAGAGAAGTTTTTTGCACGAATGGGAAAGATATTCTGGAAGATGATCATGGTACAGGATGAAGAGAAGAGGTCCAAGAACACTGCCTTGAGGTACACCAGAAGATACAGCTTGATAAGACGAACACATTCCGGAAAAAACAACTTTTTGCTGTCTGTTTTGGAGGTAGTGCTTGAACAGAGAGAGAAAGTTTCCATGAATATGAAATTAGTTCACTATACAACACAGCACATATCATTCACAAAAATATAATTCACGCACTCACTCCCCACAGTACACATCGACCTGCCTTGAAAGAAAAAAAGTTCCATGCACCAAGGAAGTGAACCCAATGCGTTTCCTAACAGAACCAAGTACCTGGCACTGGCCTTTGTCAGTTCGGTTATTTTTAGATGCGTCATGAGCATAAACCATAATCAGGCAGCCAACAAACTCCCCAACTTCCCCTCACCCCTGCATCTACTCTGGTTGTTTGAAGAAGTCAGCTGCCTCTCCCTGTTGTCCAAATCATCTGCAAGTGGTGATCTTGGCCCAGAGGGGGAATTTCCCAGTCATAAGCAGGACTGCTTTTTTTGTGTAAGTTTTCAAAAATTTTGTGAAAAATATATAAAATATTGTGTTTATAGTTAGAAATATGGCAGTAATTTCGTGATAATTTTTAATGCCATGCACTTATACATAATGTTTCTAAATCAATGAATGATTTTATATACGGCATATTAAATTTCACCTTCTGAAAATCGGCCTTACTCAGTTTATTTATATTTTAGAAAAAGCGGAGTGTACAAAACAATCTCTCTCGTTTATTTTCATTCATGAAACATGAACATGCAACAAGTGACAACATTTTGCTCCTTCATACTTCTTCTGATATCTGACACTACAAGATTGTACTGTGAAAAAAACTTCACGATTTCTCCCATCTCGGTCAGGAAGACGGGGACAAACTGATCTGATATTTACACCTACCTGGTGTAGTTCTCAACTTCTCAGAAGTGTAGAAATATACCTCCAGTTTTATCTTGGAATTTCCACCACTGCAGACGATATGGGAGGTGGAAGGAGAGTTCTAAGAGGTGAATGAATGGTGAGGGGAACAAAACGTGTTCCAGACTTCTGTGACATTTGCCTGGTGACAGTTACTTTCGAAGATTCTTCCTCCCTTGATAATCATCGGTAGAAATGCGAAGGGGAAACCCAAGAGAATAAATAGAAGTTCATGCCTTTCATTTCTCTTGCAGCTAGAAACGAATGTACAGTAGAGCGTCGATTATCTGAACGTCGGTCAACCGAACGACCGCTTAACCGAACTGTGTACTCGCTCGCACCTGTTACTCTCCCACCCTACCGTCCACCATCCCCCTCACTCCCAAACCAAGTTTCCCACAGTAGTCGCCGCACTGAGCCACCGCTGGCGGAACATTGCTTCTAATGGGGCCTTCATAAGGCGCTGCTGACCGGCCAAGCCGCCAGTCGCTGTGTTTCAACAATCAGCACACTTCTGTCGGTTTGGCACTGGCTGTAGAAGTAGCGGCAGTATCAAAGCTGTTCACAGCAACAGCTGCGCCAGCTTAGAGTTGAGGCGTGCCGCTCCGCGCAGTTTGAAGGATTGCGTGCCCCCAAGAAGAGCTTCTCACGGTGCAAACATGTACAGTTCGATTATCCGAACAAACCAGTTTTCTGAACACCCATGTCCCCCAATTACTTCGGATAATCGACGCTCTACTGTATTTCTAAATAAATGGAATGTTCCAAAGGATCAGGAAAACTCGGTCACCTGCACATAAAAAAATATTATTTTTTGGGTTACTGTGCCTTTCCAAATGATTTCTCATTCCTTTGCAGCCAATATCTTGAAATCGAATATGTTTCTTAAAAAGAAATATGTAAGAAATGCCGTTTTTTCGTTTTTATCGTAAATCTGAAAATGTTCGCAGAAACGGTCAATTTTCGTGAAAATTTGCGACAAAATTACAGCCGTAAATCAGTCACATTTGTGATATATCGTGCATATACTACTTGCTGCATCTCTCCATTACATTTCGTGTTTATCACTAATAGCAAAGAAACTCAGCCCTGGTCATAAGTAGGGGGCGGATTTTTGCATATTTGCATGTTTTTTTTTCCTTAAGGAAAGTTCATATGCTCTCAACGGATTTATCCATTTCACTTGATCTGGATTACTCTGGCAAAGTTTTATAGTGCATATAAATACATATTTGATATGTTAGTGCATATCTTAGCTTAATGTGCATATATTGGGAGTAATTTCATGTAATTGTTCGTTTCATGTCTGTCTGCTTCATTTTATCCGTCAGCATTTAAAAATAGCCTACTTCGTCTGGTCATGGGCACCAGTTGGGTCAAGAACATTCCAAAACTCATCTCATACCATTGCAGGTGGTCTTGTTTCGAAGATAAAAGAACCAACGACCTTTCAGAGATGTGAGTCACATTTTCAAATTCCACCGACAACACTTGGGTCGCATTGTTTGAGGGCTATCTGTTAATGTGACATTTTGATAAATCTGTGAGTGTGTGTGTGTGCACTGCAGAAGTGACAATAAATGCTGAACGAGAGAAGAAGTAACACGTACATTTCAGGCATTTAGAGTAGTTTTTGGCAGCTTAAATGGAAAATTGCCGAAATGCAAATTTACCATGCTCAAACAGAGCTTTCATTTTTGGCAACAGAAAACATTTGTTGCCTGTGTAGGCCTGGACACTGATTTTTATAAAGTCATGTTCATTTTTTTTGGACAATGCAGCTGTATAACCTAGTGAAGGATAATTCTGTTATTTAGTACAAAATAAGAAGGTGGTAGAAACTAAGGGAATAATGGTCAGATGAAGATATGCACTATGAGTGCATTTTATTCTTAAATTAGACATAATAAAAATACAATAACTTTTTCAGATTATTTTTGTCTGTCGATGGATGGCAGCTAAATATTCAAACAACATAGTGGTTCAGATTGAACATGATCTTTGGTGATTTTCTTTACGAAAGTAATACTGATTTGAAGTGCTATTTTTACTATAAAAGTAATTGGAAGTAGAAAGATGGCAGTCCTACATAGACTGAGATAGCATCCGTGGTATTTGTGTACTTATTGATATATTTAATGCAGTTTTTATGAGCGTATAGTACGAGTACAGTCCCTGGTTTTGATAAGGAAAATTGTCACGACTATATCTCGTATGTAACCTGCAACACAATTTATATTTTAAAAAAATTATGCTTTTATTATTCTTTGGTCTATTGTTGTGCATTATTTTCCATTAAATCTCATGTGACAAATAGCAGTGGCATCTCATCCCTTGGGGCTTCCGGGGCTTAACCCCTAAAGAAAAACGGACGTATTGACATAATTTTCAATCACCATAATACATAACTATCACACAATCTTTTAAAAGGCGATTTTTACCGACGTAAGTTTATCGTCAGCAGCAATGGATACGACAGCACTCCTAGCGGCATTGATGTCAGTTATCGGTCTCGGGGCTTGTCACAGAGGAAGGCGTGGTCTACGCTACATGCTACAGTGAAGGTCACGTGCTAGCAGAGAGAGCGAAGGGGGGAGTGCAATGGGTTTCGGTGTTGATTCAGGGCTAGTTCTGTCGCGTCGCGTTCGTTCGATCCCGCATGTTGTAGTGTAGCGTTGTGGTGGCTTTTATTCGCTATGAACAAAGTGGATTTCTTGTTCGCAACACCATTTCAGACATAGAGTTACCAAGAAAAACTTGTTGTTAAACAATTAGGTCCTGACCATCCGAGTGTTACATTAATACAAAAACATAGAGGGCTTCAATGAAAAAATTATTACAAAATTTGCTGAGCAGAAGAACAGGAGAGCACAGTTCTTGTTTAAATGAGAACCAACGTTCGTAGAAAGGTACGTTTCACAGCAATACCTGTTTCTTTTGTAATTCATGTGAATGGTCATTATATTTTAAATTCTTTAAAAAATAAGCCCCGGCCAAATTTGAGGCCACAAGACGCCACTGACAAATAGCATTTGTTCGACTCCCATGTTACGGTAGGTGCACGGATTCATAGTGCAGATGGTTTGCTGTCTGAGTTCAATACTTGCCTGTAGTACATTTATCTCTGTGCAAACTTTATCACCACCAGAACTGCACATTAAATGTAGCAGTCCAGCATTACCTTCATTTGAATTGATGGTTAAGCTGATGGGCTCACATTCGGAGTGTTGAATCACCGCATTAGGCCATCCAGACCATTGTTGTATGTCTGTAGTTGTACCATGTGAAATTTATGATTGTGTTGTTAATTTGAATGAAAATGCAGTTAATCTGAATCTTAAATGAAGTATTAAAAATATTGTACAATTTTGTTGATAGTTTTGAACAGACAAAGATTAGATTTTTTTTCTTTCTTTGTCCATCCAATCTCCTTTCAATATTACTCAAAATAAATTAGTACCAGGAGAAATTGAGAAAAGTGAATTGGAAGAAGACTTAGCAATAACTTCCAGAAACGCAGGTTTGTAGTTCCTGCAGGGGGAACCTGTCCAGGATTTGCCTGGGTATTTCACAACTGAAATTTATTTTTTTGAAAATTCTGAATTTAGAAAAATCTATTTTACATCAGGATATCAACACAAGAAATGAAACAAACATGGAAAGAACATTTTCAAAATGCGAAGACTTAATTTCTGACAATCGCAATAGTCTGCTACCTGAAAACATTAATAAATCATGTCTAGTATATTGAAATCCTAATGTAAAATAATAATATATTAATTAATGCAACGAAAAGAGCATAGTGTTTCCAACAAGATACACTAGATATAATTTCAATATTGCAGTTTTTAGAACAAGCCTCCAGACAAAGGAATGTGTGTAATATAATTATTTTGTTACATGAAACTAAAAACATTTTTAAATTAGTATGTTTTGGTGATACTAAGTAGCACAATTTATCACACTTTCATTTCTATAATAGCGTTCAGTGATTTACTGATACATTTACTTCCCATGTAAGGTGTACAGAACCTTAAAATGGGTTGTTTTGAAAATTGTAAGTGCATATTTTGAAATTTGTAGTGCATATTTGCATGCATATATTTTTTTTAGTGCATATAAATCTGCTCCCTAGTCATAAACAACCCTCTTCCCCTTTCCTTGCTCCAAAATCTCCCATTCCTGGCAAGATTCAAATCACAAGAGCCATCTCCCACAACCACACCAAACACCCCAAAACCAACCCTCCAGCTCTGATCACCCAATACCACTCCCACATTACGAAAATCAGACATACCCTCCACTCCCTCCTTCCCATCCTACACAGTGATCCTGACACCAGGGACATCTTTCGGGATAAACCTAGGGTCGTCTTCTGTCGCCCCCTCGCCAACCTTAAAAACATCTTTGTCCAAAATACCCCCTCCCCTTCCACACCACCCCTGCCAGCTCACTGGTGCAATAAACCTAGGTGCAAGACCTGCCCCATACTTATCAACTCCCCCACCCTCCAGATCCCCACTGTGCCAGGTGAGTTCACCCTTCACCCCAAGGGCACCTGCCATTCAACCAACCTCATCTGCCAAATCTGCGGCAACTTCTACCTTGGCGAAACCTCCACCCCCTTGGACCTTAGAATCAATAACCATCGCTCCTCCACCCAAAACTCCGATTTCACAGCAACAGCCATAACACCACCTTCAACAACTGTTTCCATGTTGTCATAATCCAACTTTTACCCCCTATTCAGACACGTCTTTTCGCAGGCGATGGTAAAGGGCCTAAATATCAGGCATGCATGCCACGATACCGCCTGATCTCAACCTAGCCAACCAAATAACCCTTTACCCTCTTCCCCAAAACCACCCACCCTATGCAGTAAACACTGGTGAAAGTACGTTACATTTGTTTCATATCTTCTAACTTTCTCTGGAACATTGTACCAACGCTACAGTTAGTATTGTGTGCTCCTACACTTCGTGAATAATCAGTGCACCTTTTTCTTAATAATAAAAGAAAAAGGTAAAGTGCTCCCCTGTGCTTAGCACCACGCCATGAAGGCGTATAGTGTGTGTGTGGGTAACGTAACCTTTTTCTTCTCCGATGACAATGTGACCTAGGTTATGAAATATCAACATATTTATTTTCATGTGGTAAGTGTTTACTGTCTCCTTCATCATTTGTGTGTGTGTGTGTATATATATACATATACATACATACATACATGGTGTTCAGGGAGGAAGCAGCAATATTTTGGGAACTGGTAGTATGGGTGATTCTAAGAAAAAAAGTTCATATGAACATGGGTCTGATTTTGAACGATAACGGAGATATGAACAGAAATAAAAATGATGTAGGAAAACGTAAACAAAAACAGTAACAAGTAAAACATGGCAATGTAATGGTAATTGTGTAAGTAAATACGAGAAGGCACATGCTGATACTAATCTTTATTGCATGAATTTGTGGTGTAGCAGTAATTAGTACACGATAATTAAGTAATGAAGCAAGCAATTAATGTAGGAAAATGAAATGTTAACACCTGCTGGTCAGTACTCACATGAACAAATGTAAGGAGGAAAAAGGCCACAGAAATGAAAGCAGGTCAGAGCAGATTCTCAAAAATACCACCACCAACATCAATGCACTTCTGAGAGCGTCGGAGGACATCTTGTGTTACACTACAAAGTTCCCGATGTTCCCGGATTAACACAGCAGCATTCATAATGTGAATGTGCAGTTCATCCCTTATATTCACCCTTTCCCGGTAAACCTCCTGCTTCATCCACTCCCATAAACAGAAATCAAGAGGGGTTAGGTTTGGAGAACGAGGTGGCCACAGAACCAGACCGTGACGATGACAATGACCAATCCATCGATTAGGGTAGGTGGAATTCAGATGTTGAATGATCAACCGACTGGAATGAGCAGGTGCTCCGTCATGCTGCAAGATGAGGTTGCACCTTGTGTGCAAAGGAACATAGTTTAACTGGTCCATCAAATCATTTTTTTAACACATGAAGGTACCGCTGTGCATTCATGCATTCATGAAGGTTAATTGGGCCAAGAAGAATGTCGCCAACCATGCCACACCACACGTTTACGGAAAATCTGTCTTGGTACCCTGTGACAAGGGTTTCATGAGGATTGTCTTGAGCCCAAGTGTGTGTATTACGGGTATTATTCACACCAGTACGAGTGAAGGTCGCCTCATCAGTGAATAAAATGTATGGCACTTGTACTGCATGCTGTAGTAACCAATGAAAAAATCAATGGCGGGAAGCATAGTCATCAGGACATAAATCCTTCACTGGTTGGTGGTGAAATGAATACAAATGTTCCTCAGGTAATGTCCACCACACACAAGTATGTGGAATATCCAGACGTGTTGCCATTCGTCTGGTACTAGTGGTAGGACTTTGTTGCACCATGGTACCTTATTTCGTGTTCTTCGTAATCGTAATAGAAAATGCCTCCTGTATTCTTCAACAGCCACGTGCGCACTTCCATTACAAAACCCATACACAAACACCATGTCATCATACTCCTCATTCGTGTATGTAGGTGCCATTTGACGGTAACTGTCTGTGAACTGCTATGGAAACAATCCAGATAACAGCATCTCGTAAATGTGCACGTGTTCCAAGTACACATTCTCACAGCACTGCAGGTAAGACGCTTCGATGAGTAACTGTGTCATGTGTGCTGCCACCTGTTGGCAATCTTGCGAAATTGCCAGGGAACATTATGGTTTGCTAAGGGGCCATGGTAGCTCGGTCGGTACGGCATTCCATTACCAATCCAAGGGTCGTTGGTTCGACTCCTGACCGAGGAAATCCGGAATTGTTCTGATGGTGGAAGAGGTTCCGGCGCCTATCCAGCGTCGAATAACATGAGTATTTACTTACACAATTACCATTACATTGCCATATTTTACTTGTTACTGTTTTTGTTTATGTTTTGCTACATCATTGAGACCTGTAGGAAGGCCAAGACGAAGATGGAGGGACAACGTTGAGATGGACCTAAAGGAAATCGGTAGGGATGGAAAAGAGTATATAGATCTTGCTCAAAATAGGAACAGATGGAAGGCCTGTGTTGCTGCAGCCATGAACCTTCAGGTTTAAGAAGGCTATAGAGTTAGTTAGTTAGTTTGCTACATCATTTTTATTTCTGTTCATATCTCAGTTATCATTCAAAATCGGACCCATGTTCATAAGAACTTTTTTTCTTAGAATTACCCATACTACCAGTTCCCAAAGTATTGCCGCTTCCTCCCGGAACACAGGGTGTTGCAAAATACCTGTTAAAATGCTTGGGAGGTGATTCAACAAGTAAAAACAAGGAAAAAATACCATGTGAAAAATGTCTAAATGGCACCCTTTTTGAGTGACAGGCATGCGAAAATCGCCTCACACCATTAAAGCATAATAACTCAAGAAGGAAGAAAGATATCAATGTCAGATTACATCAATGTCAGATTAAAAGAATACAAAGAAAATCGTACCTGAGGAATACAATGGTGCAGCAATTGAGGCCCAGTGTAAATTGCGCAAGGGGACTCTCAAAGAAAGTGGGAAATCCCCTGATGGAAAATACAGGAAATTTACTACTATTTGCTACATAATGTTGAGATCGGAATGTAGCCAGTAAAAATTATGACATATGTCCACATGTCCCACTACTGCTGGGACACCGTCCCACACTAGAAATAGGAAATCCATCTGAAAATGACACTATACCATCAGATTACACTGAGATTGATTTCAGCTAAGTGATACAGAAAGCCCCACTAGAGGCGCTGGGAGTGTAGGTCACCTGTTACATATTAGTGTTTGGTTGATACTATGTAGAGAGTGTAGTCCTGTCTGTTCTGCGTGTTGCAGCTTGGAGTTTAGTCTGGTGTGTGTGTGTGGTTGAATTGCGCCAAGGAGTATTGTATGTAGAGTACGTATCCTAGTGTTCTTTCTCGGTTTGAAACAACTGCATGGACACCTGTGTAACATTACGTGGGTGCTAATCACGGTAGTTGTGATCCTTCACTCGAAGGCAAAGTGCTCCCCATTGCTGGTCAGTTCTCGAACAGGACAATGGCAGAATACTCTACCCACTAGCTTGCTGATATGCATCTTGTTTATGGGCAGGCACCGAAACAGCCGTGAAGCACTGTGTTTGTATCACGAACATTTTCCCAATAGGTTGTTACCAGCACATTCACTCTTTCAAAGACTTGATGCTCGACTGTGTGAAACTGGATCTCTACTACCCCGTAGGTAGGATTGTGGAAGACCCTGCACCGTGCGCACTGTGCAATTTGAAGAGGATGTGTTGGATGACGAGATCGTCCTGACACCAGCACACGTGTCATTGCTCGTATGCGACAAACCCACCATAGCAATGTGTTCTGCGTTCTTCAGGAGGAGGGATTGCACCCATGCAAATTGTATAAGGTGCACCACATACTGCTCATGGACTTTCCCCTATGCATGGATTTCTGCCAATCGTACATGTAATAAACTCTTGCCATTCCAGATTTCCCAACAATAGTTTTGTGGACCAATGAAGCAATGTTCACCAGGATGGCATGTTCAATAGCCACATCTGAGATATAGACAATCTGCATGCAATCATTGTGTGCCATAATCAACTTGCAGTGAATGTGTGGTGTGGCATAGTAGGTGACTACTTGATAGGCCCATTCATTTTGCTCTCTACTTTGTGTGGTGGAATTATCAGGTGTTTCTACATGATGTATTACCTGAACTTTTGGAAAACGTGCCACTGGCAGGTAGACATCGTATCTGGTTTCAACACGACAAAACCCCCTCGCATTTTGACCGGGGAGCCAGGGCTTTACTCAATGATATTTTTGGTGTTCCTTGGATTGGCAGGGGTGGACCTTTACCATGACCACCTCGCTCCCCCGACCTCACACCACTGGATTTCTTTGTGTGGGGAGAAATGAAAAGGCTCATGTATGAAACCCCTGTGGAAATTGCTGAGGACCTCGTCGCTCGTGTTAGTGCCGCTGCTGGGACAATTGTTGACATGCCAGAGGAATTTGCACATACCAGACAATCAGTGTCTATGCCATCTTTGTCTTGAAGTCAATGGCGGACATTTTCAACAACGTCTGAGTATACCGGAGTTTGTGAGCAGCTATCTGTATGTGCGGAGGTTGTGCGCTTCTCAGGGGAATCCCTTCAAGATGTGCTGTGCCTGGAAATGTTACATGCCATTGTGTGTGTTTTCTCGCTATTCTCAGTCTTCATTCCTTCAAGGATTACCCACTTTCTTTGGGGGAGCTCTCTTGTACAGCCTGACGACATGTGGCCATAGTTTAACTTTTGTTTTTCGTTCTGCAAAGTAGTGTGTCAACATTAAGGAATTGAAAAAGTTTTTCCCTGGTTTTCCCGTATTTTTTTCCATTTGGGATTTTGTCCCAGCAGTAGAGGGACATGTGACAAATTTGTTTCTTTTCTTCTTCGAACCGCAATGTGAACAGTGTGCAACAGAAAATTTGCAGTTAATTTCCTATTTCCCAAGTGTGGGATGGTGTCCCAGCAGTAGTGGGACATGTGGACATACATCATCATATTCTACTGGCTACATTCCGATCTCAACATTATGTAGCACATAGTAGTAAATTTCCTGTATTTTCCATCAGGAGATTCCCACTTTCTTTGAGAGTCCCCTTGCGCAATTTACACTGGGCCTCAATTGCTTAACCATTGTATTCCTCAGGTACGATTTTCTTTGTATTTTTTTAATCCGACATTGATAACTTTCTACCTTCTTGAGTTATTATCTTTAAACATGGTGTGAGGCGATTTTCGCATGCCTGTCACTCGAAAACTGTGCTGATTTCGACATTTTTCCTTTTTTTTTACTTGTCGAATCACTTCCCAAGAGTTGTAACAGGTATTTTGCAACACCCTATATATATATATATAATGGGGGCCAAAAGGGCTAAGTAAAAATCAAATAAGGTAAAAGGAAACACTCGCCGGACAGTAGGAAAATTCAAAATTTTCGCTAATTTATAGCATCATCGGTGTGAGAAGAAACAGAAGACGGAACCGGAAGTTGGGGTCCTGCAGAGTTGCCAGGTCCCCATTGAAGAAGAAGCGGTGCGTAGAACGAAAAAACACTGTTTCGTCACCAGGCTCGTCGTAAACTGTGAGTGGGTAGGATGAGTTGGGAGGGAGGGCAGGAGGGTGGGTGAGGGTTGGGCATTACTGGGTGGCCTTGTTCAGGCCAGGTGGAGTGGTTGCACTCATGGCCGATATATAGGCCCTCTCCCATCTTTTGCGAACAGAGGTGTTGGCTGGTTGGGGTAGGAGGTGGATGATCGCTACCCGGAAGCAGTCGTTGAAACTGATGTTGTGGTGGTTGGTGTGGACGGCGACAGTGAAGTCCAGGTTGTGGGTGGAGGAGCGGTGGTTATTGATGCGGAGGTTGAGGGCCGTTGATGTTTCCCCCAGGTAAAAATCACCACAGATGTTGCAGGTGAGGATGTAGATAAGGTTTGAGGCATGGCAGGTCCCTTTGGGATGGAGGGTAAATTTGCCAGTGGCCGTGTGCACCTGGAGGGTGTGAGAAGTGATGAGGATGGGACAGGTCTTGCACCTGGGTCGGTTGCATTTATGGGCAGGGGGGTGTTGGATGTGTGGTGAAGGAGTGTTGTGGACCAGGATGTTTTGGAGGTTAGGGGGGCGTTTGAAAACCACCCTGGGTTTGTCGGGAAATATGTTTTTGGTTTCGGGATCACTGTGGAGGATTGGGAGAAGAGAGTGCAGTGTGTGCCTGATTTTGTTGAGGTGGGGATGATATTGGGTGATGAGTGCAGGTGGGTTGGTGGCAGCAGGTTTCTTGGTGGTAGTGGTATGTGAGGCAGCTCGTGATATTTGCTTGGTGACCAGGATGGAGGGATATCCACGGTTAACCAGGGCCTGGTGTAGGCGGAGGTTATAATTCTGGCGGGAGGTGGGTGAAGTGTTCAGGCGCTGTCCCCTGAGGGCCAGAGAGAATGGAATTGCTTTTTTGGTGTGGAACGGGTGGGAGCTGGAGAAGTGTAGGTATTGCATGTGGTTGGTGGGTTTTATGTGGATGGAGGTAGTCAGGTGTCCTCCCTCGATGTGCACGTCCACATCCAGGAAGGTGATCTGGTTGGGGGAGTGTGTCCAGGTGAATTTTAGGGAACGGAAGTGGTTAAGTTGGTCCAGGAAGGCTGACAAGGATGGTTCTCCATGTGTCCAGAGCATGAA